>NC_087160.1:12212500-12237500 GCF_035594125.1 Scylla paramamosain
AACGTTGCCATGGCGTCGCTCGTGCTCATCCTCCCTTTCACGACTACTTTGGCAGACAGAACACACTGAAAGGTTGTAGTACACGCCGTCGTGACTATTTACATAGGCTGCGATGGTTTTTCTTCCTCTGGTTTTTCCTTATTTCATTATTACGGTAGTTTTTTTTTTTCAATTAATGTCTTAAATTGTGATTTAAGTTTGTGGAACTTCTCATTGGTGAAAAAAAAAAAAAATGTACAGTAAAATCCCTCTTATCCGGCATCAACGGGACCGCCGACATGCCGGATACCAGAAGTTGCCGGATACTTGAATAGAAGTGAAATTATGTCCACAATCACCACCCTACACTCACGCATCTTACCATAACAAAGATCAGCTGATCGCCGTGCCGCGCGTCGCCACCCGCGCTGTCACCTCACACTCACCAACACACAATACTACTGTACTAACATTCTCTTTAATACTTTCCTCTTATAAATAAGTTGATGGGTTACAAAAATAAAGTACGTATACACTTATTTGCTTCATTCAATATTAGCCAACATGTATAACATACAATAAAGATATGAAAATGTACGAGTGTTTGTGACACTTTTTCGCTCCCCACACCTCTCATTCAACACCCTCCGGGTCATCAACATCATCAGATTCTGTACTTGTTTGCCCCACTTCTTTTCCCTTACAAGCTACTTTAAAATAGTTTCTAATGTCTCCTTGTTTGCAGCTCCTTCTTCTTTGCAGCAAAAACTCATTTTCAATGCAGTGAAGGATCATAACATCTCGGGTTGACATGTATGTGCACTGCTCAGCAAACCTGACAAAGCCAGCTATGTGTTTCGCAGCCTGTTTCCAAGTTACTTTAGGCTCATTATCATCATCATCATCATCACTATCATCACTAATTTTCTCTAAATGATCTTCTACTACAGCGATGATAAGTTCCTCGTCTGTGAGAGTGAATGTTACGGCCTGATTTTCGTCCACGTCCACCCATTCCTGTAACGCTTCATCTGTCACTTTAAGTTGCACATTTCCACCCATTTCCCTCAGCTCGCTCACCACCGAATTTTTCATGCCACCTACAAACCCTTCAAGCTCCTCATCATCCTCATCATCACACATCATCAAAGGGTACAATTTGCGCCAACATCGCATCAATGTTTGCCTTTTAACGTCTAGCCAAGCAAGTGAAGTCATGAATATCGCATCCTTAACATTAAACTGTTTTTGGAACTCGGGGATTGTGCCGTCCTCATAATTAACAAGTTTACGAAGGAAACTCTTACGATAGTTCATCTTAAAATTTTGAATGACTCCCTGATCCATGGGTTGAATAACACTTGTGACATTAGGGGGCAAATATACAGCAAAACTATTTCCCAGAACAAGTTCCTCTTCTGGTGGATGAGCTCTACAATTATCTAGTAATAAACCTACCTTACTGTCCTCTGGGAGACCATTTTTCTTCAGATTTTCCTTGACAGATGGCACAAAGCAATGCTTGAACCAGTCAAGGAAAATTTCAGTTGTCATCCAAGCACTTCGTTGGTTACGATAATCGACAGGCAGGTAATTCACGTTCTTAAAACAGCACGGTCTCTTGTGCTTGCAAACCACGCACAACTTGACTTTGTGCGTACCAGCCATGTTAGCGCAGCACAGAACTGTCAGCCTGTCCTTGCTCTGCTTGAATCCCTTCACGTCTCCCTCTGACTCTCTTGCAAGTGTGGTTCTTGGCAGACAGCGGTAGAACAGGCCAGTCTCGTCGGCGTTGTAAATCTGCTCAGTCGTCAGGTTATGCTCCTCAACTATCTTCGCAAACCTATAAGAAATAAAAACAGAACGAGGTTTAGATAAAGAAATTAGGTTGGCTTTCTCTCTCTCTCTCTCTCTCTCTCTCTCTCTCTCTCTCTCTCTCTCTCTCTCTCTCTCTCTCTCTCTCTCTCTCTCTCTCTCTCTCTCTCTCTCTCTCTCTCTCTCTCTCTCTCTCTCTCTCTCTCTCTCTCTCTCTCTCTCTCTCTTCTTACCTGTCGACAAACTCTTCAGCCGAGGGTAAGTTGGCAGATTTTGATTCTCCCGAGATGTCCAGCTTCCTTATGCCATGACGAACCTTGAACCTGTGGAGCCAGCCATCAGAGAACTGGCATGCCCCTTCCTCGCCCATCTTAGCTAAATCACGCCCTTTCTCTTGTAGCCTGTAGCCTTCTCTTGGGCCTGTAATTGTGATTCCTTCTGATCTTTTCAAGCTGAACCACTCGTATAACACTTTGTCCATCATTTCACCACGATGATACTGCAATGGTTGACGATTTTCCACTGCCTTTGGGGTGTCGGTGGCTTTCATGTAAATCCGCAACTTTTTTGTTTGGGATTTAATGTCATAAATAGTTGATGAGCCCACACTATATTCCGCCATTAGTTGCTGTCTGCTTTCACCTCTCTCTAATCGTTGACAAATGTCTACCTTCTGCTTAAGTGTAAGCACAACATGCTTCTTCTTTTCTACAACTTTAGGCATGATGAAGGCGTCAGGCGATAAACAGTGCAGACGCGGGACTGAGTCACTGAGTAAACACAGTGCAGTGGGCCGCGGGTGGCGCGAAGCAGTGCGCTTTGGTGGCGAGGGAACAAAGTATGCCTCAAGCGGGAATTTTAATCGATTTTATGAGTACACATTGATTTTTTTTATTGATTTTAAGGCTCGGGGAAAAATGTGCTGGATACTTGAAACTGCCGGATACTCGAATGCCGGATGAGAGGGATTTTACTGTAATTGAATTTTTACTTGGGGAGTTTGTTCGTTCCTTGTGAATACAACACCGAAAGATTTACTGTGGCGAACAGGCAATCATTTTTGTGCAAAAATTGATCACAAATCCAGATGGGATAAGTGTGTACATACAGGATGCATCACCTGGAAACTCCCATGGAAGTTTAGATAGGTAGACAGACTTGCAAGATCAGGTCACAGCTTCTGTTGCTGTCTGAAATACTGTGGAAAGGAAAGGAAACAGTTGGTACTATTTACATGGAAACATTTGTTAGTGTGTGCAGCCATCTGGTGAAATTTCAAAGTTTTAACCTTTAACCAGATTGGGTTTCTACCATATTCCGGGACGTGGTGCCATAGTGTGAGCAGCTACGAGTCATGCACAAAGTTATTCCACACACACACACTCACACACACACACACACACACACACAGGGGACTTCTGAATCATCCACGTCTCAGAAACATGCTGCCGCCTGACGCGCCTCGCCCTACCCGTGCCACCAGACACCACAATAAGATAACGCCCCTAAAGGCGCCACGTACGGACCGGTACAGACTCAGTGCGATTCCCACCATGGTGCGAACCATCAATCAATAGTCTCTTCTAGATTTGACTTACCTTTAGGATTAATGTCAAGTATTTCCCCACCCCCAATGTACATTTTCAGTTTGTTGACTGCCTAAAGAATAAACCGTTTATTATTAATTATTATTATTATTACACACACACACACACTCTCTCTCTCTCTCTCTCTCTCTCTCTCTCTCTCTCTCTCTCTCTCTCTCTCTCTCTCTCTCTCTCTCTCTCTCTCTCTCTCTCTCTCTCTCTCTCTCTCTCTCTCTCTCTCTCTCTCTCTCTCTCTCTCTCTTTGTGTGTGTGTGTGTGTGTGTGTGTGTGTGTGTGTGTGTGTGTGTGTGTGTGTGTGTGTGTGTGTGTGTTGTAATGTAGTGTATATAAATTTACACAGATGTGAAAATATCACCCCCCTAGCTGCTCTGTACAGGGGCCTTATCCGTCCAAATATGGAGTATGCTTCACATTTATGAGGGGTTCCACTGATACTGCTCATTTAGACATGGTGGAATCAAAAGTTTTTCGTCTTATCAATTCCTCTCCTGTAACTAACCGTCTTCAGCTTTTTTTTTTTTTTTTTTATCATTGCCGCAATGTTGCATCTCTTGCTATCTTCTACCGCTATTTTCATGTTAACTGCTCTTTTAATCTTGCTAATTGCATACCTCCCTTCCTCCCACGGCCTCGCTGCACAAGACCTTCTTTTTCTCACCCTTATTCTGTCCACATCTTTAATGCAAGAGTTAATGCAAGAGTTCTCAAACATTCATCCCTTTCTCCGGTAAACTCTGGAATTCCCTGCCTGCTTCTGTATTTCCCCTTCCTATGACTTGAAATCTTTCAAGAGGAAGGTTTTCAAGACACATCCTGTAATTTTTGACTAGCGCTTTCAACTCAGTTCGGGGACCGGCACCTCAATGGGCCTTTTTTTTTTTTTTTTTTTTATCTTTGTTGCCCTTGGCCGGTGCCCCTCCTACACTAAAAAAAATAATAAATGGGAGAGAGAGAGAGAGAGAGAGAGAGAGAGAGAGAGAGAGAGAGAGAGAGAGAGAGAGAGAGAGAGAGAGAGAGAGAGAGAGAAGAAAATTAGTCATTGGATTTGAATGCTCCTGCTTGCTGTGCTTGACTATTGTATTGTTTCTCACTTATTTCTTTTAAGAGAAAATTACTGCGCATCTTCCTAATACTGTTTATTTTTCTTATACATTTATAACTCTAAAGAGAAATGTTACACCATCGTTAACTTTATTTTACTCTTCCTCACTCAGTTTTGTCTCAAAAGATTGAGTATTACAGCCTTGCCAATTATTTTGTATTTCCTCTCATATTTTAGTCCAAAGAAATATTACATTATCCTCTAACTCATTTTTTTTTTTATTAGTAATGAAGAGTATTACATTCTCGGTCCGCACTGCTCCCTCCACCCCAAGGCCTATGATCATATCAGTCAACTTCAAGGAAATTTAATTGGATCTGTGAGTCCGATGAAGCATTTTAGACGCCGCCTCCGCCGCAGCCGCCGCCACCGTGTAAGACAAATGACGATCGCGACGCCTTTCACTTAACCTGCCAGTCAGAGCTCGTTTAATTAATGCGCAATCAGACGGGAGGTGCGCCGGGAACAAACAGCGTGTGTGTATATATAACCACTATTTACTTCCCTTCACCACCTTAAATATAATTGATAGAGTTTTCTCCCCTGTAACAGCAAGTTGAGGGGACCTGAGGAGTATTTTGCTGATTTTCCTTGGAATGACTACTGCTTCCGTGTCAGAGACCCGTCTTTGTGTGCTGGGCGCATAACAGAGGTGATAGTGTCTGGCACTGAGGCGTACATTCCTCACTCTTTTTCTCGACCTAAACCTTCTAAACCATGGTTTAACACAGCTTGTTTTCGTGCTGTACATGATAGAGAGGTGGGCCACAAAAGGTACTTAAGCTTTCCATCACCAGAATCTCATGCACTTTATATTTCTGCCCAGAACCATGCCAAGTCTGTTCTCCAACTAGCCAAAAACTTCTTCATTAACAGAAAGTGTCAAAGCCTTTCAAGACCTAACTCCCCTCGTGACTTCTGGCATCTAGCCAAAAATATCTCCAATAACTTTGCTTCTTCTTTCCCTCCTTTATTTCAACCAGATGGCACCACTGCTATCACATCTATTTCTAAAGCTGAACTCTTCGCTGAAACCTTTGCTAAAAACTCTACCTTGGACGATTCTGGGCTTGTTCCTCCCTCTCCTCCACCCTCTTGACTACTTCATGCTACCTATTTAAAATTCTTCGCAATGATGTTTTACATGCCCTTGCTGGCCTAAACCCTCGGAAGGCTTATGGACCTCCTTATGGTCCCTCCTATTGTTCTCCGAAACTGTGCCTCCGTGCTTGCACTCTTTCAGCTCTGTCTGTCAACATCTACCTTTCCTTCTTGCTGGAAGTTTGCCTACATTCAGCCTGTTCCTAAAAAGGGTGACCGTTCTAATCCCTCAAACTACCGTCCTATTGCTTTAATTTCCTGCCTATCTAAAGTTTTTGAATCTATCCTCAACAGGAAGATTCTTAAACATCTATCACTTCACAACCTTCTATCTGATCGCCAGTATGGGTTCCGTCAAGGCCGCTTTACTGGTTATCTGGCTTTCCTTACTGAGTCTTGGTCATCCTCTTTTAGAGATTTTGGTGAAACTTTTGCTGTTGCCTTGGACATATCAAAAGCTTTTGATAGAGTCTGGCACAAAGCTTTGATTTCCAAACTACCCTCCTACAGCTTCTATCCTTCTCTCTGTAACTTCATCTCAAGTTTCCTTTCTGACCGTTCTATTGCTGCTGTGGTAGACGGTTACTGTTCTTCTCCTAAATCTATTAACAGTGGTGTTCCTCAGGGTTCTGTCCTGTCACCCACTCTCTTCTTATTGTTCATTAATGATCTTCTAAACCGAACTTCTTGTCCTTGTCCACTCCTACGCTGATGATACCACCCTGCACTTTTCCACGTCTTTTCATAGACGTCCAACCCTTCAGGAGGTAAACATTTCACGCAGGGAAGCTACAGAACCCCTGACTTTTGATCTTTCTAAAATTTCTGATTGGGGCAGAGCAAACTTGGTATTGTTCAATGCCTCAAAAACTCAATTCCTCCATCTATCATCTCAACACAACCTTCCAGACAACTATCCCCTCTTCTTCAATGACACTCAACTGTCCCCCTCTTCTACACTGAACATCCTTGGTCTGTCCTTTACTTATAATCTGAACTGGAAACTTTACATCTCATCCCTAGCTAAAACAGCTTCTATGAAGTTAAGCGTTCTTAGATGTCTCCGCCAGTTTTTTCCCCCCCCCCAGCTGCTAACTCTGTACAAGGGCCTTATCCGCCCATGTATGGATTATGCTTCACAGGTCTGGGGGGTGTTCCACTCATACTGCTCTTCTAGACAGGGTGGAATCAAAAGCTTTTTCGTCTCATCCAACTCCTCTCCTCTAACTGACTGTCTTCAGCCTCTCTCTCACCGCCGCAATGTTGCATCTCTAGCTGTCTTCTACCGCTATTTTCATGCTAACTGCATGCGTCCCCTCCTCTCACGGCCTCGCTGCACAAGACTTTCTTCTTTCTCTCACCCCTATTCTGTCCACCTCTCTAATGCAAGAGTTAATCAGTATTCTCAATCATTCATCCCTTTCTCTGGTAAACTCTGGAACTCCCTGCCTACTTCTCAATTTCCATCTTCCTATGACTTGAATTCCTTCAAGAGGGAGGTTTCAAGACACTAATTAATCAATTTTTGACTACTGCTTTGACCCTTTTATGGGACTGGCATTTTAGTGGGCATTTTGTTTATTGGATTTTTATTTTCCTTGGCCACTGTCCCTCCTACATAAAGAAAAAAAAAGAAAAAAAGCTCATTAATGCAAAGGCTCGTATTTTTTAAATGCTTTGTTCTCTCATCGGGGATATGTTTGGAGGGTCGCAGATTATTCTTCTTATGACTCCTTTTCCCATTGATGATGTAGAATTCTTAGTAAACTATCTTTAAAATCATGAAGACATCTTGAAAACCTTAGTACCTTTCATTACAGCTTGTTAAACGTAGGAGATGAGAGTGCAAAATGTTCAGGTATACGGTGCGGACACACGGTAAAAACAAATGTCGGTGTATTATTCTCTATGCACAAATCTTTTCGACACCACGAAATGAAGGACAGTGGAAAGTAGTGGCCGATTTATGCACGTTGGTAGCCTTGCTGTCAGGTGAATACAAAGCTAGCGGGCAATATCTACAACGCTGTAACTTTTTCCATCATGGAGGGGTGCGACATCCCCGCGTGTCGCCTGTGGACGTCTCCATGGTGACTGGCATTGACCACGAAGATAACGTAAACTTCTTGGCAGTGAATGGCATGTTTTTAGATCGATGTTATGAAACAGTCGCTGAGTATTTCGAATGTCACGAACAAGCTTCAGCCAGGCATGCCAACCCTCCCAAAACATAAGATTGCTTTAATGTTTACGGTAAGCATCGGACCCCTTGTGCACTGATACATTTTTTTCCTGTATGCACACTGGATGCTGTGGTTCTTCCTTTAAGCTTAGTAAGATGCTGTGGCCCAAGTTAAGTATATAATTTCGAAGACAATTTAGTCATAAATCAAGTGACAGACCCCACTCACTACTGTTGTTTTTATCGTTTTTCCCTCAATATTAAATCATCTGATCCGGCAAGTTATCAGGCTTTATAAGGAGATTGCCAGCAGATTAGAGGACTTGACATTCAGGGATAAAAAAAAAAAAAAAAAAAACTCAGTACCGTGGAAAGACAAAAAAAGTTCACTGAGATCTGATCACAACGAAGGGAATGATTGACGATGGAGTTTAAATCTTTCAGACCCTGTAGTTTTAGTTTGCACAATGAAGTCATCCAGGTTTGCTCCAGTGAGGTAGCAAGTGTCATACTATCACTACCAATTTTGGGGCTTCATTTGTATTTCCACCCCATCTTTCCTTCCTCTCACCAGTCCTAACTGTTGTTCTTGTCACCAATCTCATTTTCATACCTGGTTCCTTTTCCTTATTCTCTGACCTTGACATCAGCTGAGAGGAGTCGGTGGAGGAAAAAAAAAACGGGATGGAAAGGAGGGAGAGGGAGGGAGGGAGGGAGGGAGGAAAGGAGATGAGAGAGGGTTAGCGCAGTAGGAAGGAAATAAGATATAAGATAAAGGGAAGAATGATGAGAGAGAGAGAGAGAGAGAGAGAGAGAGAGAGAGAGAGAGAGAGAGAGAGAGAGAGAGAGAGAGAGAGAGAGAGAGAGAGAGAGAGAGAAGCAATTTCCTGTCAGAATTCGTTGTTAATTGATTGATGAGCAAGAACGGGGTCATATGGCGCCGATTTCACGTTGGTTTAACACGTACAGTTGTATGACTTCGGTGGACTTTATGAGAAAGAACAGTTTGAACGCGGCAGAGTTGCATTGTAGGGGAAGGGGGAGGGGGAAGGGCAAGGTAGGGTGTAAGATCACTCGTTGCCCTTGTGCAACAAGTCACACACACACACACACACACACACACACACACACACACACACACACACACACACACACACACACACACACACACACACACACACACACACACACACACACACACACACACACACACACACACACACGATAAAATATACACTATTAGCCGCGGTACTTCCCTGCAAGCCAAACAGGTGGAGACATACTTGCTTGGTTACATTATGCAACTAGTGTGGGTTTTCACATATTCAGAAGTGCTACTTAGACTGTTATTCTTTTAATATCAAACAAACTCAAAAGTGCGTAAGATGCAGCGACTTTTGTAGGAGTGAGTGGCTGCAAGAACATGAACTTTTTGAGACATTACCCTGGTCTCTGTGAGTGTGCATACCAGGTCCCCATCCCCTCTAACCTACCGCCCTGTGTCCCCGTCCCCAGCTCCTCCAGGACAGTGGATGAAGATTTATACACGGGAAAACAAAATATGCGTACTAGTCATGCAGGGCACGCCTCGCCTCTAGACCCCTCGCCGTCTCCAAGGGGTGGGGCATCACAGCACTGAAATACTCGCAGCATCTGTTATTGTTGGCTCTCGGTAACCTGGGACGACCTAATTATGGCTAGCAGTACTGACTCTCGGAATAGTTACGCGCCATACTTCACCGAATGGAAGGGCACAAGAGACACCAGTATGCATCTCTCTCTCCTGGAAAAAAAAAAAAAAAGAGGGGCATAATTTTCATTTTCCTTCGTATGTAGCGAATGTCTGGAAACGAATGTATTCAAGGACTTGTATCCCTTTCCCTCTCATAAAGAACGGAACAGCCAGGCCAGGAAGCTCGTGCGCCACGTGTCCCAGCGCCCCACGCTGCATACACCACTTCACGTCCAGTCAATAAACTGCATCACAAGTTCATATAGCCTTTATTTTAAAAGGCAAGTATGAGCCTCAGAGAATTGCATAGAAATATATACATTTATCATGACATAAAGAGTCAGAAAGACCCCACATTCCAGCGCCGGATTTCAGTCTAACACTGGGAAAAGTAATCATGCATTGGGTATTTGCTGTTTGTCTGTGCATCTATCTAAATGTCTATCTTATACATACGGATGGTTGTATGATGCAGGTCTGTCTATTTATCCTTCTGTCTATTTCTCTACCTGTCTATCTGTATATTAATTTTGCTATTAGGTTTGCAGTTTTTTTTGTGTGGCTTGTAATGGAAAAATGTTTTATGTATCAAACATTTTTTCTATGCTCAGACAATGATTGCTGTAACTTGCTTCCTCCTTTCATGCTCGCTGTAGCAAAGGTTGAACACCAATATTAGGCTGCCTCATATCTGCCTTGGAGTTGTGTACGCGGGTATGTAACTCATTGCAGTGTACTGGACAATTACTACTCAAGTATAATAATATTGCAGTGCGCATGAGATTTACATACGTTGTACATGCACTTTAATATAGCGAGTCTGTCTGAATGTTGAGCGATATTAAGTGTATGAGAGAGAGAGAGAGAGAGAGAGAGAGAGAGAGAGAGAGAGAGAGAGAGAGAGAGAGAGAGAGAGAGAGAGAGAGAGAGATGCATTCGGGGTGCTCGCGTGTAGATGACAAAATACGCAGCGTCACTATTTTTCCTGTCCATTTTTCTTCTCGTATGAACAAATGACGTTTAGGATCGGAAGTTAAAGGGAAGGGGATCGTGAGTGCATTCTCTCTCTCTCTCTCTCTCTCTCTCTCTCTCTCTCTCTCTCTCTCTCTCTCTCTCTCTCTCTCTCTCTCTCTCTCTCTCGATCACTTCAGTTTGAGTAGAAACGCGTATGCATGTAAGTATATATATTCATTTATGTATGTATGTATGTATTTTTGTATGGACTGGGACAGCAACACGAGATCACTTCAACCAAAAAAAAAAAAACGTTGAGAGCACGTTATCGTAGGTGTATGTATGATGTTCGAATTTTCCTTCCCTTGTATGTATAATGAATTTGCTGCATTTAGCGTGTGTTTTGTTTATATCGTATGTATTGTATTGGACCTTTTGACTATAATTATGTATTGAAGTGTGCGTCATGATTTTGTGGTCATCAGCCTTCCTTTCCTTTCATTTCATTGCATTTCATTACATTTAATTTAATTTAATTTAATTTTATTTTATTTTATTCCATTTCATTCCTTCCTTCCTTCCTTTCTTTCTTTTTTCCCCTTCCCTCCCCTTCCCTTCCTTTCCTTTCCTTTCCTTTCCTTTCCTTTCCTTTCCTTTCCTTTCCTTTCCTTTCCTTTATATTATTTCCTCTTTCCCTTCCCTTCCATTCAATTCCATTCCATTTCTTTTCCTTTCATTCCGTCATTTCTTTTTTCCTTTTCTTTTCTTTCCTTTCCTTTCCTTTCCTTTCCTTTCCTTTCCTTTCCTTTCCTTTCCTTTCCTTTCCTTTCCTTTCTTTTCCTTTCCTTTCCTTTTCCTATATTATGCTGTACTCACCCACTTACTTGTTTACTTCCTTACTTGTGTACCGTGAGGTGGGAAGGGAAGTCTCCGCAGTACCTGGGTGTGGGAAGGAAGAAGAAAAGGTCACATGGGGAGAACTGGCGCCCCTCTCCTCGTAATTAGTGAAGAAAGAAGATATTAGTGAAAGCTGAAAGGTGACCTAGGCGATGCGTGGAGGCGGTAGGAAATGATGGAGAGAGAGAGAGAGAGAGAGAGAGAGAGAGAGAGAGAGAGAGAGAGAGAGAGAGAGAGAGAGAGAGAGAGAGAGAGAGAGAGAGAGGTTTAGGATGTTTTTTTTTTTTTATGTAGGAAGGACACTGGCCAAGAGCAACAAAAATCCAATAAAAAAAATATGCCCACTGAAATGCCAGTCCCATAAAAGGGTCAAAGCAGTGGTCAAAAATTGATGAATAAGTGTCTTGAAACCTCCCTCTTGGAGGAATTCAAGTCATAGGAAGGTGGAAATACAGAAGCAGGCAGGGAGTTCCAGAGTTTACCAGAGAAAGGGATGAATGATTGAGAATACTGGTTAATTCTTGCGTTAGAAAGGTGGTAAGAATAGGGTTGAGAGAAAGAAGAAAGTCTTGTGCTGCGAGGCCGCAGGAGGAGGGGAGGCATGCAGTTAGCAAGATCAGAAGAGCAGTTAGCATGAAAATAGCGGTAGAAGACAGCTAGATATGCAACATTGCGGCGGTGACAGAGAGGCTGAAGACAGTCAGTTGGAGGAGAGGAGTTGATGAGACGAAAAGCTTTTGATTCCACCCTGTCTAGAAGAGTGGAACCCCCAGATATGTGAAGCATACTCCATACATGGACGGATAATGCCCTTGTACAGAGTTAGCAGCTGGGGGGTGAGAAAAAGCTGGCGGAGACGTCTCAGAACGCTTAACTTCATAGAAGCTGTTTTAGCTAGAGATGAGATGTGAAGTTTCCAGTTCAGATTATAAGTAAAGGACAGACCGAGGATGTTCAGTGTAGAAGAGGGGGACAGTTGAGTGTCATTGAAGAAGAGGAGATAGTTGTCTGGAAGGTTGTGTCGAGTTGATAGATGGAGGAATTGAGTTTTTGAGGCATTGAACAATACCAGGTTTGCTCTGCCCCAATCAGAAATTTTAGAAAGATCAGAAGTCAAGCGTTCTGTGGCTTCCCTGCGTGAAATGTTTACCTCCTGAAGGGTTGGACGTCTATGAAAAGACGTGGAAAAGTGCAGGGTGGTATCATCAGCGTAGGAGTGGATAGGAAAAGAAGTTTGGTTTAGAAGATCATTAATGAATAATAAGAAGAGAATGGGTGACAGGACAGAACCCTGAGGAACACCACTGTTAATAGATTTAGGAGAAGAACAGTGACCGTCTACCACAGCAGCAACAGAACGGTCAGAAAGGAAACTTGAGATGAAGTTACAGAGAGAAGGAGAGAAGCCGTAGGAGGGTAGTTTGGAAATCAAAGCTTTGTGCCAGACTCTATCAAAAGCTTTTGATATGTCCAAGGCAACAGCAAAAGTTTCACCAAAATCTCTAAAAGAGGATGACCAAGACTCAGTAAGGAAAGCCAGAAGATCCCCAGTAGAGCGGCCTTGACGGAACTCATACTGGCGATCAGATAGAAGGTTGTGAAGTGATAGATGTTTAAGAATCTTCCTGTTGAGGATAGATTCAAAAACTTTAGATAGGCAGGAAATTAAAGCAATAGGACGGTAGTTTGAGGGATTAGAACGGTCACTCTTTTTAGGAACAGGTTGAATGTAAGACTGGCCCGTTCTAAAAAAAACAAGAAAAGTATATAAAAATTTGAACAATAGATAGATAAGTTTTTTTTTATTCTTATTTTTATTGTAGCACTTTTCGTATGTGTATGTACATGTGTTTGTGCGTCAGAGGTCTGCTTCGCTACCTGTCACACACCTGCACTACCTATATTTATCCCATGGCCGACCCACACTCACTCCGTACACAAGAATATTTTTGTCGCACCACACTTGCTCTGGGTTCTCGGTATTAGTTGCCACTTTCTTTTCATACTTTCTTTCGTTTTTTCTTGGATTTACTGCGATGGGATTGATGAGGGACGAAAATGTGCTGTTTACTGTGTTACTGCTGGGTTACTTCCTTTGATTTCTATTGATGGGGGAGAGTAAAGGGGCAAAGAAAGACGATTTACTGGGATGCGACTGATGAGGACAAGATGTGTTATTTATTGTGCTCTAGGTGTGTGTGTGTGTGTGTGTGTGTGTGTGTGTGTGTGTGTGTGTGTGTGTGTGTGTGTGTGTGTGTGTTTGGGGGGTGGTTGGGTGCGGGGAGATGTTTTATTGAGGGGAAAAATCAAGATGTGTTACTAAGTTTTTTCTCTAGTGTGGATTTTAGATTGTTTTATAGGACAGATTAACCCTTTCGCTGTGATGTGCAACAATTCACAGCACTAAAATAAACAATGTAGGAAATCTTTATAACCATTGATAAAGAAGCGGATTAGAAAAAGAAAAATAGATATTACAATTCATAGCCAGTATTATGTCTGAAGGTGGCTGTAGAACTGGAAGAAATGTTCCGGGGTGGATGGTAATTAAGGAGAAATGTACCAAATAGCAGTGAAAGAGTTAATGTGAAGGAATCCGTTGTTTATGCTATTGGTGCTGGATTAGTTTATGGAGGAATCTGGCCCTGGACTTGTAATGACCAGTGATGGTGACGTGTGATTATGATTCCTTCAGTGTTGTTAGTGCGAGCTGGTGCATCTTACCTGTAAGGGCTGCTGCTGCTGCTGCTGCTTTTCTTCTTAGTCTTCTTCACTTCTCTTCCTTCTTTTCTCTTTTTCTTTCATTCTTCCTTCCTTCCTTAATTTCTTCCTTCCTTGCTTGCTTGCTTGCTTGCTTGCTTGCTTGCTTGCTTGCCTTCTTCTTCTTCTTCTTCTTCTTCTTCTTCTTCTTCTTCTTCTTCTTCTTCTTCTTCTTCTTCTTCTTCTTCTTCTTCTTCTTCTTCTTCTTCTTCTTCTTCTTCTTCTTCTTCTTCTTCTTCTTCTTCTTCTTCTTCTTCTTCTTCTCCTCCTCCTCCTCCTCCTCCTCCTCCTCCTCCTCCTCCTCCTCCTCCTCCTCCTCCTCCTCCTCTTCACCCTTACTTCTACTCCTGCTGACGGCATTATCAGTTATCTCCTTCACGCGCAGCTAACGGTCTAATAGGCTCGTTGACCAGGCTCACTGTTGGTGTCCTGCAGCCAGAGGGTAGTGTTGAATGCCTGGTGACTGGGCTTTGAGGTACTCGGTGCGTCATTAGCAGGGCAGGTAAGACAGATAAGACATCATTACCTGCTGGACGGGAGGCTAAAAGGGGTGGATAGGGAGGGTGGGCGGATGGGTGGGAGGGATGGGAGGTAGGGTGAGAAAGGAGAGAAAGAGGAAGAGGTTGGCAGGGGAAGCGAGGAACGTTCCAGGGAAACGATCAGGATGGCTAACGGATGAATTAATGCTTAGAGAATGAATAACGAGAGAGAGAGAGAGAGAGAGAGAGAGAGAGAGAGAGAGAGAGAGAGAGAGAGAGAGAGAGAGAGAGAGAGAGAGAGAGATATCTTTGTTGTTATTTTGTTTTCAGTCACTGTAATATTCTCTCTCTCTCTCTCTCTCTCTCTCTCTCTCTCTCTCTCTCTCTCTCTCTCTCTCTCTCTCTCTCTCTCTCTCTCTCTCTCTCTCTCTCTCTCTCTCTCTCTGATACACACACACACACACACACACACACACACACAGAGAGAGAGAGAGAGAGAGAGAGAGAGAGAGAGAGAGAGAGAGAGAGAGAGAGAGAGAGAGAGAGAGAGAGAGAGAGAGAGAGAGAGAGAGAGAGAGAGAGAGCAGAATTCCCCTTCGGTTACCAGGAATGTTGCGCTTTACGTTATTCCTGTTCTGGCAGTGCTTTCGCTTTATGTTAATGTTCTTATGCACTGTGCCCTTTACGGCGAGTCACGTCAGGAGGCTGTGAATGCTTCCCCACTAAGAGGCTGTGATCTTTTAATTGTTTTGTTTTCTCACGTTTTGGGGAGTCTAGCGTTATGTACAGTAAATGTGTACGTGAGGTTATTATTCTTTTTATGTAAAAAATTATCAGGGTGCATTAAATATGTATACAAGGTTAGTTTATTTTATTAGTTGGTATTATTATTGTCATTATTATTTATGTGTTTTATTTCATTTTATTATTATTATTATTATTATTATTATTATTATTATTATTATTATTATTATTATTATTAATGTAAGAATGACTGGGCAATGACAAGAAAAAGAAAAATGCTGAAAAAAACGGCCCTGGGAAGGTACCAGTCACCAAAGAATAGTCAAAGGGATTACCCAGAATTATAAGGAAAAATGCCTTGAAACACAAGAACATAAGACAGCAAGAAAATAGATAATGCAAATGCCGGTAAGTAAACAAGACAGATCCTGAGCACTTACCACTTATCGTCTGCCGTCATCAATCGCAACATCAACTAACCCTCTGAAAATATATAATGTTTGTGCACTCACCTACACCAAATAAGGTGAGGAGAAGGATGTAACTATAATTATGAAGTGCACAGGTTAGGGTATTTTAGATTTGGTGTTCGTGTATTCCAGAAGTATTGTTGTTGGCCTCAAATGTTGGATATTCCGGAAAGCAGTGGGCGAAATATCTTGCAGAATTACAGGACTGTTACAAGGTTCCTTCATGTGTGAACGCTGCTGTTACCTTGAAATGCAGGTGTAGAAAACCCGAAAAATTGGCCATATTGTTTAAACTTTGAAGAGAGAACGAGCGAGCGAGCGAGAGAGAGAGAGAGAGAGAGAGAGAGAGAGAGAGAGAGAGAGAGAGAGAGAGAGAGAGAGAGAGAGAGAGAGAGAGAGAGAGAGAGAGAGAGACGTACGTAGCTTATTTTATTTATTTTACCGATTCACTTCCCTCCTCACCTGAGCCGCACAAACTGCATGGGCCTGAGCGAGTCAAGGCGGCGATGATGCTTGACGATGGGCTGCTGTGGCGGGACTGTGCTGACTCCTCCGTGATTTTTTATTACAGTAGTTTGTATTACAATCGCATTAACGAGAATTTATCGTACCAAAGAAAATAATTAAATGCAATAGTCGTAAAATTCATGCCACACGTAAGTGATGAAATGTATTGTTATTAGTAAATACATGAATGAATGCACCACTGACCTTTGTTGCTGAATTTATGAAAAGCTATATTTTCATAAGCATTTGTGTACAACTTTCACACTGACAGGAGCGTTAAGGGTTATGCAAACCTAGTCTATTTAGGCCTCGTGTGTGCGACTGTGAAATTTAATATTGAAATGGTGCATTCATTGACCGATTTCTTTTATTAGAATATGTGTGATAGGCTTGGATTTTGTGACGATTATTGCCTTGAATTAATTTAGAGTTCTTTCTGTGGCCACCAGCCGTCACCTCCTGTCGTAACTTTCAACTCCAACACTTTTTTTTCCTTTAAATATCTTCCTGTCATTACAACTAGTGTTTGTTTGTAGATGTCTGCAGCAGATTGCTTATCGGGGACAGCTGCCCTCCTTGCGTGTGAACAATGTTAGGAAGCCACAGCGTCTCTAATCTTAGCTAATTTTGTGTCCATGGAACAGATGTGGCTAAATAGATACATAGTGGTACATGTAAATATGTAAATATACAGATAAGTTAATTGATAGATAGATTCATATATAACCTGACAGACATACAGTCAGTCAAATAGATATATAAAGAGATGGATAAATGTTTGCCGGTTCAACATGCATTATTGTGCAATATGGTGACAAATAGGTATGCGTTAAGGTCACGTTGTTTGGCGCATAGCAGGTGTGTGTGTGGAACAGGAGGGATGGGACAACACCGTTACGTGGTCTTGCTTTCCTGAGTGATTGCTGAAAGATCCGTTTTCTAACTCGCTTCCTAAGGATTTAGCTTGACTTACGGACGTTCTGTACAAGCAGCAAATGTTGCAACTGCTGACGCGGATTTGAGGCGCATTACCCTCCTGTTCCCTGAGGCTGATCTCATTACAGTGTTAATGGATCCCCACCGAGCCTGTGGCTGCAGCTTGGGGCCGTATTCAGAAACGCTTTGCTCTCTCGCCACGACTATTTTCAAAGGCCACAGAGACGATTAGCCTAGTTGTCAAGGGTGTTGCTCTTATTGATAATGTAGAAATCTTGTTAATCTGTCACTAGCACCACAAAAACAACCTTAAAAACAAGTGCATCTTCAGCTAGAACCTTTTGAATGTAGTGGAGGTGCAGCGCAGAATGATTTCCGAATACACTTCTTGGACGTGCGCTCAACAGCCGCCCTCAACGTCTCTCCCCTCCTCCGCTTCCCTCGCCTCTCCACCCCACGTCTCCCTCACGTCTTCCTCCTTCCCTTCTCTGCGCCTTGTCCTTAGTCTCCGTCACACCATCACGGCGAAACTGGATGCATCGTTAATCTGTTTATGAGCAGCTGTGGCTCAGGAGGAACGTGGCAGGGACGCACTGGATTGTTATGCTTTCAAATGTAAACTGCAGGACGTCCTCCTCAATGTGAGTCGCCGAGGAAGGGAGGGAGAGGGTGGGGGAAAGGTCTTCTTCTGCGACATATGACCACAGTGTTGAGGCGCATTGCCTTTTTAAATCAAACGGTCATTTCTTCTCTTTCTTCTTCTTCTTCTTCTTCTTCTTCTTCTTCTTCTTCTTCTTCTTCTTCTTCTTCTTCTTCTTCTTCTTCTTCTTCTTCTTCTTCTTCTTCTTCTTCTTCTTCTTCTTCTTCTTCTTCTTCTTCTTCTTCTTCTTCTCCTCCTCCTCCTCCTCCTCCTCCTCCTCCTCCTCCTCCTCCTCCTCCTCCTCCTCCTCCTCCTCCTCCTCCTCCTCCTCCTCCTCCTCCTCCTCCTCCTCCTCCTTTTCCTTCTCTTCCTTCTCCTCCTTTTTCTTCTTTTTCTTTTCCTTCTTCTTCTCCTTCTTCTTCTTTTTCTTCTTGTCCTATGAGAATTTCTTTGTAACTTTGCCTTTCTTCGTTGCTTTATTTCTTCATACCATTCACGTCTCGAAAGAGCAGCAGGTAGTACGGAGTCTTCACTTTGACTTCTGCATGTCCCAATTGCCGTAGATAACATGGTAAAGACTGACAGATTTATGGTTGTTTTCTTCCCCTTCCTTTGTGTTCCTCCTTCCTCTCGTTCTCGTACTTTCCTCTTCTTTTCTCGTCTCGCTTCGCCTCGCCTCGTCGCCTCGTTTCGCCTCTCCTCTTCCCTCCTCTCCTCTTCTCTCCTCTTCTCTTCTCTTCTCTTCTTCTCTTCTCTTCTCTTCCCTTCCCTCTCCTTATCTTCTTTCCTGTCCTCTCCTCGCCTCGCCTCGCCTCGTTTCTCTTCTCATCTCCTCTCCTCTTCTCTGCTCTCCTCTTTTCTCCTATCCTGTTATTTTCTTTTCTCTTGTCTTCTCCTCTCTTCTCTTCTCTTGTTTTGTCATCTCCTCACCTCTCCTCTCCTCTCCTCCTCTCCCTTACTCTTCCTTCCTGCATCCTGTTTCCTGTTCTTTCCCGTGGCTATCACTCAGTAACCTGATGGACAAAACCTCGCCTTTGTTTCCCGTTCCTCTCGTCCCGTGTTTGGCAATAGTTGGTGAGTGTGTGTTTGACTGGCGGTTGCTGGGCGGGGGACACTAGGACATCGGGACACAGCTTTCAACGTGGCCTGAGCTCATCCATCACGGTAATTGAGGGGACACTGTAGAGGGTAAGAGGGGGAGGGTAACTGTTTTATTAAAGGAGATATACGAGTCATATTCATCTGTGTATATTAATGAGTCCTGGGAAAGTTCTGCCTGCGAAGATTCCTACATGAAAATTCTGGAGTCAAAATAATTTCTTTTCCATGATTTTTTTGTTTTTTTTCCCCTACCTAACTTGGCCTCTTCTCTTCTCATTTCTTCTCATTTCACTTCATCTCCCCTCACCTATCCCCGCGACGCCTCTTCTCTGCTCACGACATCTCATTTCTCCTCACCTCACATCACGTCACGTCACGTCACATCACATCACATCACGTCACCTTACCTTACCTTATCTCCTTTTAATTTCTCATGTTATCTCATCTCACCTCACGACACCTCTCTTCATTTCACCTTACCTCATTTCAGCGCACCTCATTGCATCTCACCTTATTTCACCTCATCTCACCTCACTTCAATTTTATCTCTCCTCGCCATACTTAACCTAACTTAACGTGACCTCAAACTTAACCACCTAACCAAACCTAACTTAACCCCACTACTTCATTGCCTTCCTTTACGCTACCTCACCTCAACGTATTTCATCACACATCATCTCATTTAATCTTATTTCATCTCACCTCACCTCATCTTTTCTGACATCACCTGACCTGACCGAATCTAACCTAACCTAGTCTAACAGCGTAACCCAACATACCTCGGCGGGAGTTTTTGTGAAGAAAATCTCGTGGGTAAAATGTTTGTCGGAATAAGTTATGTGGGTGAGACTTACGGTAATCTGTACTTCGATGAATGCATGGACCAGACGGTTGTTTAGTAAGAATGTGTTGTAATGTCCGCGATAACCTCGTTACTCTGAACTCCAGATGTGCAAAACATATTTTGTACAAAAGTAAATGGAAAGTTTATTATTATTATTATTATTATTTTTTTTTTTTGTTTTTTTGTAATGCCAGTGAATATATTGGATCTGTTTTAGTTTGGCCTGTCAGAAACATTCCATATCTTGACAGCTTTAATGCATTATAAGCAGATTTTAAGTGTCTGCTGGAGTATTTTACTTGTCGAAAAATGAGTTACGCATGAGATTTATTCATGTGAAGTCAGATTTTTTTTTTTAATATCCGTAAAGTATATATGTATTTTTTTTCCTTATTTGCTTTCCACGGAGTGTACCATTTTATCTTCTTCCTTTAATTTCCGTGAAGGCTGTAATTATTCTTATTTTATGTATATTTTGATCTGTTTTTCCTGGCATGCTGTTCACGACTGGTGAATTGTTACTATTCGTGTGTGTGTGTGTGTGTGTGTGTGTGTGTGTGTGTGTGTGTGTGTGTGTGTGTGTGTGATATTAAAATTACTGAACACTTCATTTAAAATTGCAGCACTAAACACAAAATATACTTCATTTTAGAATCGTAAAAAAAAGTAAAATTCAGATAATAATGTATGAAATTAAAATATTTAATCAGGAAAGTAGGGAATAGTGTGTGTGTGTGTGTGTGTGTGTGTGTGTGTGTGTGTGTGTGTGTGTGTGTGTGTGTGTGTGTGTGTGTGTGCGTGCGCCCTCGCTTCTCTCTGGAATTCCCAAGACTCACAAGGCTTAAGTAACAATCCCCCCCTCCGGCAGTAGTAGTTCAGCCAGTCCTCAGGGATGCCTAAGTATTGCAAGTCTCCTTAGCCTGGAATAATCCCCGCTATACATTGAGGCCCCAGCTGTTCTCACGGTCACGGACATACTCCTTCCCACGCATTCTCCCATTCTCCCGTACCATTTCCTCGTCCAATGCTCTTCTCCTTGTACTTTTTTTTTTTTTTATTTCTCCCCCCCCCTCCCACTGACGGAATTTCGTTAACATTCCTTTGTCATTCTCGTAGAGTTTCCCGTGTACATTCTCCTAGACTCTCCTAGACTTTTCCTTGTCTCTTGTCATTTTTCTAGACTATTTTTCGTATATATTTTCTTTCCCTTGTCTCTTGTCATCCTCCTAGACTCTCCCGGGTATATTTCCTCTCCCTTGTCTCTTGTCATTTTCATAGACTTTCCCATTAATATTTCCTCTTGTCAATTTCCTAGACTTTCATGTATATTTCCTTTCCCTTGTCTCTTGTCATTCTCCCGGCCTCTCACATGAATATTTACCCTGCTTTGTTAGTTTCTGACTTTCTTGCCCTCTCCCCCTGGTTGGACATGCTTCCCACTAGATATTATCCCCCTGTGGACATTTCCCTTTAACATTCACCACTCCCTTGACCTTCACCTTGGATATTTTCCCCAAGTAACTTTGTTTTTCGCTCAAGCATTTTTTTTTTTCCTTTTCTTTAGTCAATATCCCTCTTATAATTTTCTCCTTGAGCGTACTCCTCTCCGTATGTTTCCCTCTTAGTTATTACTCCCTGGATACATAAGGTCCGTGTTTGTACCTACGCTGTTGTCACTGTGTTATAAGGCTGGGCGCGAGAAGAGCAACCTTCGTCTCTTGCAGCTTGCTTGGAAATGAAACGCGTGTGCCGCAGTGAAGCAACAAACACAGGCGACAGGTGGAGGGATGTTCTTTTATAACATGTTTCATTATAAAAAAAAAAAAAAAGCAAAATAAAGAATAGATAAATAAATAAAAAAAATAAAAGTTCAGTAAAAAAAAACAAAAAAACTCTGGTTTAACCCTTTCACTATTACCGTCGTTTCTTATTAACATTCAGAGCACTAAAAATTATTTGCTTGGACACACAGACAAAGAGACAATAAGAGCCATATTTTCTATCTCTTTTAAACTACATAACTATTTCAGGGACTGTAGAACAAAAAGAAAGTGTCTAAAATGTTGAAGGATACTATAAGGAAAGGTTGTCTAACATTCAAAGGGTTTAAAACTCATTTCTAGATTTCGTATTTGTTGTATCTAAAATTTTGAGATTGAGTGAATTAACTAAAACTTATTTCAAGGTTTTGTATCTGTGTGTAAAGTTTTTTTTTTTTTTTTTTCGATAAGGATTTTTGTGACACTCCTTAGTTAAGACAGTTTGGTAATGCTAAGTTTGCTTTGTGTTAGGTGAAGTTGATGCTTGAGTAGTTAGTAAGGGAGGAAAAATATGGAAGAGGAAATGTTTAGGAGGGAAAATGTACAGGAGAAAAGGTACAGGAGAAAATTGTCCAAGAAGAAAAGGTACAGGGGGGAAAATGGCCAAGAGGAAAAAAATATTTAGGAAAAAAAGTATCTAGGAGGAAAAGTGTAGCAGGAAAAATGTTTAGGAGGAAAAATGTATAGGAAAAAAGTTCTGGATGAAAAATGTCTAGGAGGAAAAATGTCCGAGAGAAAAATATCTAGGAAAAAAATACCAATAAAGAAAAAAAAAACTTATCCAGGAGAAAGAGAAAAAAAAAAATCCAGGGAAAAAATACCTGGGAGGATAGAAGTCCAGAAAAAAAAAAAAAAACAGGAAGGAGAATGTACAGGAAAAGCCCAGAGGGGGAAAGAAAATGTGTTACCATCCTCTCCTCCTGCCGCGACGAAGCCCCCGCCACTTCCCTTCTGCCGGCAAATGCTTCAGGAATAAGGACGCATGAATATGTAACGAGCGGTGTGCCTCCCTTATAAATAACAATATAAATCATACCGCAGAATTCCACACTTTTCCCCGTGATGGCCAGGTATGCAGTTTAACTCAAGGGAAGGGACGCGCGCTGCCACACACACACACACACACACACACACACACACACACACACACACACACACACACACACACACACACACACACACACACACACACACGCGGCGCGCGCCGCGCGCGCGACGCCGCCATGCATGGTTAGAGAATGAGATAGAGAGAAAAAAAATTATCTTTGATGGATCTCTATTTAAAGAAAGGGTGTGAAAGATTATATTCGTGTTTACGTTTAAAGAAGTGTTGACTGAAAATAAGATAAATGAAAAGTAAGTAGAAAGGGAATGCACGCTGATAGAACAAAAAAGAAAAATAAGACAAAAAAACATTATTTGTCATTATTAAAAGAAAGGGGTGTGAAAAATTAGACTTGCAGTTTCGTTGAAAGAAATAGTAACTAGAAATAAAATACTTAGAAAATGGATAGGTAGGTAAAGTGAATGATGAAAAGTAAATGAATACGTAGACCTGAAAAAAAAAGATATGTGATAAGGTATTTGAGTGAACAGAATAGATAGGAACTATCGGTCACCACTTAAAAAATCAGTGGAATAGAAAATAAACGGAAGCATAACACACGCTGTTCGCTGTGTATGTTTGTTATTTTGTGTGCTCGGGAAAGTAAAATGACATCGAACACAAACCTTTTAACACAGTTATAACTACCTCAATGAAAAGAACAGACGAAAGTTGTGTACACTTGCTGAAAATTGTAGAAAGTTAGTAATTTTGATTATTTTTGCAATATTTCATTGAACACAGTGTCTCTAGGATGCTATTTTATTTAATTGATAGATTTTTACTTATTTGTAAGAACTTGACAAAACAAGCAAAAAATGGTATTACGACAAGTTGAACTGTGAAGATGTTTAAGAAATGTTTATAGCATGTTTTACTTATGGTCGCTATTTTCAGCAGTTAATCATTGAATGCTGAAATATATTACATTAAGTAGGAAAGGTCGTAAACACAATAGTGTGATCAAAATGCAGATAAAGCTCCACATATTGAAAACACAGAGTCATTTATAGAAATATGTTACTGACCGCAACCATCACGGCGGCGGCGTCTAAAAATTAGGACCCTCAGCCGCTGAGGGAAGGTCCTTCAAGTTTTTCCCCAGCTTAAAGATAGGCGCACACCTGTTCGCATCGTACGGACGGCACGCATCGTACTCATCGGATTGTTTTTGGGGGCAGCGCACATTGGTCCGCATCGTACGGACGGCACGCATCGGACGGATCGGATTTTCTGCGCACATTGTCGGCATTGGACCATTCACCACCCGCAGTTGTGAAGCTGAGCTCTCTCTGGAAGGACATACTCCATATTTTTCTAGTGTATAAAGTTGTGAAAATGTTGAACAGTGATAGTGAAGAGGAAGAAATTGTAGTGGTTAGCTGTATGCTGGCAGAAGAAGAAGAACAGAAAGTTAAAAAAAGGAAAACATGGATTCACAACATAAACAGGAAAAGGCTGGAATTTGGAGAAAAATCTAAAAACAGTCAGTGAGTTAATATAACATTATATATTATGTATAAGCAAAGCATAGCTATGCAAACAGAAAAAATAAAATAAATACCGAAGAAGGTTTGCATCCGACCGCGACGGCGCTCTGGCTGCAACTGACGATGGGGTCGCACATTTGCCGGCAAATGCCGTAGAGGCCATCCGCATCGTTCGTACGCATCGGATTGAATGCTCTTTCGGGGATCCTCGTCGGCATTGCCGATGTCCGATGCGTACGACGCGGTCAAATGCGCGCAGACCCATTTGAAATAATGTAAAGAATACTAAAATCCGATGCGTACGATGCGTGCCGTCCGTACGATGCGAACAAGTGTGCGCCTACCTTAAAGCACCTATTACGTGGTATTATTTTTTTTTTACCATAACTCTTGGACAGAGGACAGGATTTCCATACAATTTGTTTTTGCATCATTAATTTTCAACAGGCTTTTGTGGAAGTAATTGTGGTATTCAAGGACATTTCATTGTTTCCAGTTATACCTTAATTCAACACCATCGATAGAAAAACAAACAAACAAAATCATGAGAATTCTATCCCCTACGGCTGTAGTAGAAATCATTGTGGCTTTCAAAGATGTTTTCATGTTTCTAGTAACAGTTTGATAAGGATAGAAAAAAAGAAAAGACACCCACGAGAACCATACCAATCATCTCCGTGGCCTTTGAAAACAAACCATACAAGAGAACAAAGCGTTTAAAAATACAAACCAGAG
>NC_087160.1:12242500-12252500 GCF_035594125.1 Scylla paramamosain
CTCGTCTGATCTGAAACGCTTACCTATAATCTTGTAACCATTATTTCTAGTGGTGTTGGAACTGTCAATGATGAGATAGTTGTTTACATTTACGTTATCAAAGCCCTGACACATCTTAAACAGTTCAATTAAGTCTCCTCGCATTCGCCGTTTCTCTAAACTGAACAAGTTGAATTCCCTCAAGCGCTCCTCATAAGGCTTGTTCCACAGTCGTGGGATCAACTTGGTAACTCTTCTTTGGACTGTCTCCAGCTTGTCTATATCTTTCCTGTAATGGGGTGACCAGAACTGGACGCAGTACTCAAGTAGAGGTCGGACAAGTGTATTAAACAATGTAAGAATTACCCCTTCTGATTTGAATTCGAAAGCCCTACCAATAAACCCAACCAATTTATTTGTTGTTTTAACTTCTTCCGAGCAGTGTTTACTTGACTTGAGGTCTGAGGTAATTATAACGCCCAAGTCCTTTTCCTCATTAACCTTGAGAAGGTCGGTACCGTTCATTAAGTAATCAGTGTGGTCGTTATTACTACCAATGTGCAACACTTTACATTTATCCACATTGAAGCTCATCTGCCACTTCTCTGACCAAGTGGCTAAGTGGTCGAGATCAGATTGTAATTTTCTTTTATCCTCTGACGTGACTACTTTATTCATTATTTTTGTATCATCAGCGAATTTAGATACTTTACAGGTGAGGCCCTCATCGATATCATTAACGTAAATAAGGAAAAGAACAGGGCCGAGCACAGATCCTTGTGGTACACCACTTAAAACTTCTCGCCAGTTTGAAAATTTACCATTTAAAACAACGCGCTGTTTTCTCTCAGCCAGTCTTCAAGCCAATTGAAAAGTTTTCCATTTATACCATGTGACTTCAATTTAGCTAGAAGCCGCTTCTGGGGAACTTTGTCAAAAGCTTTTTGAAAATCTAGATACACTATATCTACTGCCTTTGTTTCGTCGTACATGGTGAAAACATCATAAAAGAAATCAAGCAGATTAGTTAGACAAGAACGTCTGTTTCGGAAGCCATGCTGCGAGTCTTTGATTAAATCATTTTCCTCTAGAAAGTTCACTAGATTATTGCGAATTACTGTTTCCATTAGTTTACATACTACAGATGTAAGGCTGATAGGTCTGTAGTTACTTGGAAGTGAATTATCGCCTTTCTTTTTCTATGGGGGTAACGTGAGCTAACTTCCAATCCTTGGGAACCTTACCGCAGTTAAATGATTTGGTGAAAAGCAATGAAAGGGGCTTACAAATTTGAAATTTAGTTTCTTTCAAGACACGTGGTGCAATACCGTCTGGGGCCGGGGGCTTTGTCAGTTTTCATTTTATCAATTACTTTGATAAAATGACTTAAAGGGGTTATGTTGTGGAGCATAAGGAGTGGTTCGCGGATTATATGAGTATTTTCCTTTGTAAAAATTTAAGCAAAATAATCATTCAGTGGTGCCGCGATCTGAGTTTCTCCGGTCCGGTGACAAAATTACCGTTATCTAGTGTAATTTGATTAATGTGAGATGTATTGACTTTTTTTATTTCGAACGTAACTGTAAAATTCTTTGGGATTGGATTTTGCAATGCTTGCAATATACATTTCTAGATTTTCTTACTCTGTCTAATGAGCTTTTTTGATTCGCGTCGGAGTCTAGTCAATATTTCTAGTTTATCGGCCTCATTCTGAGAGGACAAATATTTACGGTAGGCACGATTTTTCTGCTGCTGTAGTTGTGACTCAGTGTTGTTTTGTCCACCATTTAGGTTTGTTTCTCTTGCATGGACGTCTTTTACGCATAGGGATACATGTCTTCACGGCATTTTCTAAAATGTACTTAA
The DNA here is from genome assembly GCF_035594125.1 of Scylla paramamosain. Lineage (NCBI taxonomy): Eukaryota > Metazoa > Arthropoda > Malacostraca > Decapoda > Portunidae > Scylla > Scylla paramamosain. The sequence continues at coordinate 12,244,346 of NC_087160.1, forward strand.
ATTTCGCCCATAATTCTTCAATGTTACTTTCCACCAAGTTCAGCGTTCCAATCTGCGACAGAAAGAATTGACCTGAGTCTCTCGTAGTCTCCTTTTTTGTATATGAAAACTTTTTCGTTGCTAACAATGTCTTTATATATATATATATTTTTTTTTTTTTTTTTTTTTTATGTATGAATATGCTTGAAGGTTGATGTTAAAGGAGACAATCTTGTGGTCACTTGTACTAAATTCAGGACCAATATCAACGTTAGATATTAGGTCATCGTTTGTTGAAAGAACAAGATCTAATATGTTGTCACCTCGTGTGGGTCCTTGAACGTGTTGCTTTAGAGAACATTCTAGTAAATTATTATACAAGTCGTGACCAGAATGAGATTAAAGTGGATTTCCCCCATGAGTTAACAGGTAGACTGAAGTCTCCACAGATGACTGTATCAAAAGTGTTACTTATTTCAGTAATTTTATCTTCTAAATTCTTATCGGAGGAAACATTGTGAACCGGAGGCCTATAAATAAGACCTATAGCAGTTTTCTTAGAACGTACTCTTAAATGCATGAAGACTGAATCTATATTGTTAATCTTTTCGGTTTTTTAGTATGGTTGGCTGAAGACCTGGCTTTCACATACAGCAATACACCCGCCACCCTATCCTGTCTTTTCTTTCACAGACTGAACATTTCATAGCCTGGCAAGTTGTATTCCGCAAGAAAGTCTCTATTTGCAGAGTTCAGCCAAGATTCAGTAATACCAATAATGTGATAGTAATACCAATAATGTGATTCTACAGCTGCCAGGGTTTCTAAATCTGAGGAGGAGGAGGAGGAGGAGGAGGAGGAGGAGGAGGAGGAGGAGGAGGAGGAGGAGGAGGAGGAGTGAGGAGTGAGGGAAAACGAGGTCGACCTTTAGGAAGCAGAGGAGGAGGAGGAGGAGAATAGGAGAGGGAAGGGGGAATTGGTCTTCCTGTACTAGTTGAAGGAGGACGAGGCCGAGGAAATAACTGCTTTAGGAGGGGATATTAGATAGAGGAAGGGAGGAAGAGAGGAAGGAAGGGAGGGAAGGAGGCAAGGAGGGAGATGTGTGCAGAGCAAGTAGGATGACGGAGATTAAGGGGAGAGAGAGAGAGTTACATAGTTACATAGGGTTACATAGAAACACAGGCCATAACAGTCCTTGTGGTCCTCATGAAGTGACCTGACCTAGAACTACTAAGGTGATAGCAAAAGAAAAGGACAACAAAGCAGAAGGCTCTCTCCCCACCCTTTACATCCTCCGGCATAAGCTGTACAGGAAACATCGGAAATAAATACCTTACTGGGTTAGAGAAGGAAAAACCCGATGGAAATTTTATAGGAAAGAATTAAAATAGATGAAATGAGGTGCCCTTATTACCTGGAGGCAAGAAAGTTAATCTCTGACAAACAAATGGTGTTAGCCACCGATTGGAGGCAAAATATTTATCAAGATGGCATTTAAAAGTCTCTACGGTGTAGCTGTCTATCACATCTCAAGGAGAGAGAGAGAGAGAGAGAGAGAGAGAGAGAGAGAGAGAGAGAGAGAGAGAGAGAGAGAGAGAGAGAGAGAGAGAGAGAGAGAGAGAGAGAGTATAGGTTAAAGGAAATGGGATTACAAGAAATAACAAAGGACCACTAAACACAATATTAGGGAAGGTCAGAAGATAGAGCAGGAAGAGGAAGAGGAGGAGGAGGAGGGGGCGGGATAAAAGGAGGAAGGTTACACTTCAGTTACTACCTGTACACTTTCATAACTCTTACCTCTCCTCCTCCTCCTCCTCCTCCTTCTCCTCCTCAATAGTACTGTGAACGGCAATACTATTGAATCATTCAAAAATAAAATAGACAAATATTTAAAAGCAAATCCCCAACAAGCTCTCTTCTTGTCCGAATAATTACTAAATTCACTAATAAACTCTTATTTTACGGACACCAGTTTTAATATAAATTGTATTAACTTTCAGATAGGCGTATAGACTTCACCGTAGGGTGAATAGTAGAACTTCCTTTCATCCTTTCCTATGAAAATTCCTTGTCAATTTTTCCATACTGCATGGTACTTTTCCCAACTATTTCCATGCCAGCGCAAGCTGGGGAAGTGGTGGGTGGGGAGGAGCCTTCTGCTATGCTGTCCTGTCTCTCTTCCCTGTAGCTAGTTAGAAGTAGTTACCAAACAGCCTTGCAAGGACCAAAAGGTTTGTTGCTGTTTGGCTTTCCTTTGTATTCCTTTGTATTCCTCCTCCTCCTCCTCCTCCTTCTCATCCTTCTCCTGACCGTCTTTCGTCTTCTCCTTTTCCCTTTCAGTGTCTGCCTCTTTACTCTTCTCCTTCCTCTTTCGTCATTGCCAAGTCTCCTGTAACATAGTTTCTGGTCAAGATTAGCACCTCAAAACTTGTGTGCAATCTCCTTCCCTTCTCTCTCTCCCTTCCCTCTCTTCCTTTCCCTTCACTCCCCTTCAGTCTTCTCTTGCCTCTCCTTCTGTCTTTCCCTCGCTCCTTGCTTTCCTTCCTTGTTTTCCGCTTTTCCCCTTCTCTCTCTCTTCCTTCTATTCCTTTCTTTCTGCTCCTTTCCTTACTTCGTGTTTGTTCAGACTATATTCCTACCGTCTCTCTCTCTCTCTCTCTCTCTCTCTCTCTCTCTCTCTCTCTCTCTCTCTCTCTCTCTCTCTCTCTCTCTCTCTCTCTCTCTCTCTCTCTCTCTCTCTCTCTCTCTCTCTCTCTCTCTCTCTCTCTCTCAGCAATGACTTCAGTAGTATCATCATAACAGAAAGAGACTTTTCAAAATGTATCGATAGATTTAAAGTAAGCAAGTCACCGCGGGCCTGGCACGATCTCACCCAGTTAAATCTGAATTAAACCACTGACCATATTGTTCAATAAATCCCTGCAGTCCGGTACAGCACCTAATGAGTGGAAGCTCGCCAACATAACTCCGATTTTTAAAAAGGGCAGTAAATATTTATCTTGCTATTACCAGCTAATTAGCTTAGCTAATTAGCTATAAACACTTATAAGAGACAAATTTGTTAACCACTTAGAGGAAGACAAACTACTTAAATATACTCAACACGGCTTCCGAAACAAACACTCTTGTTTGACGAACCTCTTACACTACGATATTCTAAACCAGAATGACGAGATTAAGGTGGTAGATATAATATATTTTGATTTTCAAAAGGCCTCCGATAAAGTCCCCCAAAACGTTTACTGACTAAACTAAAATCACACGGTATCCAAGGCGACGTGTTGAGATGGGTAAACAACCGTAAACAAAGAGTAGTAATAAATGGAAGAACATCCAAGTGGACTAACGCAAGCAGCGGAGTGTCACAAGGATCAGTCTTAGGACCTATTCTCTTCCTTGTTTATGTAAACGACATAGATGAGGATGTTACCGGTATAATATCAAAGTTTGCTGATGCCACCAAAATAGCGAATTCTGTAGTCTCTAACGAACAAGTAATAGAAACGCAGAATTATCTAGACAACCTGTCAGAGCGGGGGCAAATCTGGTAAATGAGTTTTAATGTAGATAAGTGAAAAGTGCCTACATAAGGAATCAAAACGAAAAAGCTAAGTATATTTTAAATGGGTACCCAAATTAAAAGTGTAGACATCTGAATTGATTTAGGAATAAAAATATTGAGTAGCCTGATATCTGAAATTTAACCAACAGTGTTCACAAGTCGCAAAGAAGACAAACAAAATAATTGGCCTAATCGGCAGATCTTTTAGATATCTTTTGAATATTGTATCTAAGGATACAATCCTCACTTTGTATAACTCTTTAGTCCGTCCCCTTTAGGAATATTGCATTCATGGATGTTGCTCCTATTACCAGAAAGACATAGATGAATTAGAATCATACCTAACTTAAGAAACAAATCATACGAAGAGCGTCCTAAAGAATGAAAACTATTCCCATTAACACAAAGAAAACTAAGAGGCAACTTAATACAGGTGTTTAAAATCATCAAAGGGATTGATAACATGGACTGCAGTAAATATTTCACGATAGATTTTTCAAATTACACGTGAGGAAACGGTTGCAAAATTGTTGAGAAGTCCTTCAACTCTCACGAATCAAAAAAAGTAATTTTTTTTCCCATCCTGTAGTTATTCTGTGAAATGGGCTTGCCCGAGACATGATAGACTGCAACACCGCAGGGGCTTTTAAATGCCGTCTTGTTAAGTGTTTTGCTTTGGATCCGCGACCATCAGCATTTGTTTGTTAGGGATTAACTTCCTTGCTTCCAGGAAATGGGGCACCTCTATTTTCATTCTTTTGTATAGAATTTCCTTCGGGTTTTTTCTTCTCTTAACTCCGTAAGGTATTATTCCCGAGTTGTTTTCTATTCGGTTTATGCCGGAGGGAGTGGAGGGTGGGGAGAAAGCCTTCTGCTTTGCTGTCCTTTTCTTCTTCTATTATCTTAGTAGTCCTAGGTTAGGTCTCCCTGTGTTTCTATGTAACTCTCTCTCTCTCTCTCTCTCTCTCTCTCTCTCTCTCTCTCTCTCTCTCTCTCTCTCTCTCTCTCTCTCTCTCTCTCTCTCTCTCTCTCTCTCTCTCTCTCTCTCTCTCTCTCTCTCTCTCCCCCCAATTTGTGTTTCCTCTCTCTTTCCCTTCCTTTCTCTTTCGTCTCCTCTCTCATCTCCTCTCCTCACCTGTCCTTCCTTCCTTCCTTCCTTCCTTCCTTCCTTCCTTCCTTCCTTCCTTCCTTCCTTCCTTCCTTCCTTCCTCCTTTTGCTCTCGTCTCTTTCGTCGTAATGGCGTCCTCTCTTGTGCCAATTAGCTCCTTTCACCCTATTTGCAGGTAGATGTAAGAGGAGGAGGAGGAGGAGGAGGAGGAGGAGGAGGAGGAGGAGGAGGAGGAGGAGGAGGAGGAGGAGGAGGAGGAGGAGGAGAAGAAGAAGAAGAAGAAGAAGAAGAAGAAGAAGAAGAAGAAGAAGAAGAAGAAGAAGAAGAAGAAGAAGAAGAAGAAGAAGAAGAAGAAGAAGAAGAAGAAGAAGAAGAAGAATGTCACGTTGTCAGAATTTATTTCATGTTGATGGTCGCTTATACTCTCTCTCTCTCTCTCTCTCTCTCTCTCTCTCTCTCTCTCTCTCTCTCTCTCTCTCTCTCTCTCTCTCTCTCTCTCTCTCTCTCTCTCTCTCTCTCTCTCTCTGAATTATCAGTGGTAATACTGTTCTCCTCTGTTACGTGTGTGTGTGTGTGTGTGTGTGTGTGTGTATGTGTGTGTGTGTGTAAGAGAGAGAGACAGAGAGAGAGAGAGAGAGAGAGAGAGAGAGAGAGAGAGAGAGAGAGAGAGAGAGAGAGAGAGAGAAATTTGGGAAAGTATAAGAGAAGGGAGGTATTTTAATCTTTGCCGTCGTTGTCATCATCATCACCATCGTCATCATCATCATCATCATCATCATCATCATCATCATCATCATCATCATCAAGGCCAGGTGAGGACTGAGGACAAGGACCGCCTGACCAGTGAACATTTGCTTTAACCTCCTCCAATCAGCTGCACCGGAATGGGATGAAATTCAGTTTGAGTCCATTTATTCGAGTCATTCCTTTTCATTGGTATGGTCTGCCTTTATTAATTATCATTTATTACTATTTATTCAGAGAGCCGTGGAAGACTGTTTTGCAATGGAGTACATAGGAAACGGAGAGAAAATAGCAGAATAGATTACTTTCCTTTCTTTTCTCGATTATAGAATTTATATTTAAGAGAGTGTAGTGCAAAAAAATAAGTGTTTAAAAATGTGTAAATAATATACATAATAAAAAAAAAAAAGCACTTGCAATGAAAGGATTAAATTGGAAACATTCTCTAGCGTAATTGTTGCTTTTCCTTCGGTTCACTAACATGCAGCTATTAACATTTTATTTCTGTGCTGTGAATAACGTTTTATGATTAATTATTCTGCAGCTCAACAGGAATGAAAGGTAACATTAGTGTCTCTGGTAACAGTGCGTACAGGAAAGCATTATCCTTGAGTATTGTATGATAGATAATAGATTATATAGCGAGATAGGTTGATATACTGTAGATACATAAGTTTTATACAGGAATTACTACGAATAGGCCTGATGACTTCTTGCATCTTCCCTTTTGTTCTTATTTATCGTGGAAACACTGACGTCTCTAATAGTGGTGAATATATTACAGTGAATTCCAGTAATGAAAAAGAAGAATTATATAAAGGCTTCAGTATCAATGCCTCACTTAATATGCACGAGAGATCACACGCTAACACTCTGCACACATCGCTTCCCTCAATAATGGTGACGTAGTGTTTTAATGAATACCAGTACTCGGTAAGAGGAGTAGTTAGTATCAAAGCCTCAGCAGCAGGAAGATCACACCGACAGCCCCGCCTCGCCTCTCCAGTAATGGCGAATGATATAGTAAAGGTCAATACTCAGACGAAAGAATAGTTAACAGGTTTCAGCAACAGTGCGTAACCTAATCCACCGTGCATGACAGATCACACAAATACTCTCCAGTAATGGTGAATGGTTTAATAAATGTCAGTACTCATTGGGAAGAACAGTTAACATCAAGCCTTCAGCAGTAGTGTGCAACCTAACCTAGCGTGCATGACAGATCACACGCAAATGTTCCTGAAGTGAGAGCCACGCGTGAGTTGAGTTTGCAAATTTAATAAACTCGTCGGGAAACTGCGGTCGTATTTTTTCCCCTAATGTGTTACAATATGTGAAAACTTTCTCTCCCCGGAATGGTTGTAATTATTTCACCTGAAGCACCACAAGTAAAGTAAACCCTAATGTACAATAATATACCTTTTGGCCTTTTGGGAAAGCGGCCAAATACTACTTTAGTTTTATGCAAGAAACCGCAGCAACGACCTGGATAAAAGGCCTTGCATATTTAAAGGAAATGTGGCTGCGTGTAATGTAGTGCGGGATGAAGGTGGAGTGGCTGGCTGATGGGGTGGGGGGTGGGGTGAGGGTGGTGTTGGGAGGGGCGTGGAAGTAAATACTGCCTTTCTTTTGTGTTTCTTTCTATGTTGTATGTATTATTATGACTTCCGCCGCCGCCGCTGCCACCACCACCAGAACCACCACCACCACCACCACCACCACCACCACCACCACCACCACCATCACCATCACCACCACCACCACCACCACCACCACCACCACCACCACCACCAGAACCACCACCACCACCACCACCACCACCACCACCACCACCACCACCACCACCACCACCACCACCACCACCACCACCACCACCACAAACAACAACAACAACAACAACAACAACAACAACAATACTACTACTACTACTACTACTACTACTACTACTACTACTACTACTGGTAATGCTGCTTCTGCTGCTTCTGCTGCTACTATTACTGTTAAAGCAAAATCTCCTCCTCCTCCTCCTCCTCCTCCTCCTCCTCCTCCTCCTCCTCCTCCTCCTCCTCCTCCTCCTCCTCCTCCTCCTCCTCCTCCTCCTCCTCCTCCCCCTCTCTTTCCCCCTTTCCTCTCTTTCCCCTTTCCCCTTAAAATCAGAAAAAAATAATGGTTGCAATTCTCGTCTTTCCGAAAGCATTTAAGGAAAAATAACTAACTAAATGCCTGCAGTGCGGGACTTGAGTTCGGGAAGGATGGGGAATAAGGTGGCGGGGAAAGAAGGGAACAAAGAAGAGGAAGGAATAGAGGAGGGGAAAATTGGGTGATGAAACACGAGGGAGGGAGGGACAAAGAAAGGGGAAGGAATGGAGAGGGAAGTGAAGTTGGGTAGTTGAAGAGGAGGAAGGGGAAGAAAAAGGGGAAGGAATGAAGGAACGTGAAATTGGCTGATAAAACAGGAGGAAGGGAAAGGAAGAGAAGGAGAGTGAATAAGCAAAGGGAAGGGAAGAGGAGACAAGGAGTATGAGGATTAGTGAAATTGATAGGAAGGTAATGTAAGGTAAAGGCAGGGTTGGGAGGAGAGATAAGAGAGAGAGAGAGAGAGAGAGAGAGAGAGAGAGAGAGAGAGAGAGAGAGAGAGAGAGAGAGAGAGAGAGAGAGAGAGAGAGAGCGCAAGAGGATTAGAGAGGAGAGATTGAGCCGAGGAAGGAGGAAGGAGAGTTGAGAATTTTAAGGAAAAGGAAATAAAGAAGTACTCGTAGAA
>NC_087160.1:12257500-12322500 GCF_035594125.1 Scylla paramamosain
GAGAGAGAGAGAGAGAGAGAGAGAGAGAGAGAGAGAGAGAGAGAGAGAGAGAGAGAGAGAGAGAGAGAGAGAGAGAATTACATAGACATACAGGCCACAACAGACCTTGCGGTCCTCACGAGGTGACCTGACCTAGGACTACTAAGGTAATAGTCGGAGAAAAGGACAGCAAAGCTCAGAGCTCTCTCCCCAACCTCCACTCTCTCCGGCATAAGCCGTACAGGAAAACAGGTCGGAAATAAACATCTTACGGGGTTAGTGAAGGAAAAACCCGAAGGAAATTCTTATAGGAGAGAATGAAAATAGATTAAATAAGGTGCACCCATTTCCTGAAGGCAAGGAAATTAATCTCTAACAAATAAATGCTTTTAGCCGCGGATTGCAGGCAAGGTATTTGTCAAGACGGCGTTTAAAAGTCTCTTCGGTGCTGCAGTCTATCACGTCTCGAGGAGGCTTATTCCATAGATTAACTACATGAGAAATGAAGGATTTTCCAAAAATTTTGCAACCGTTTCATCGCGTGTAATTTGAAAAATTTGTCGTGAAATATTTACTGCAGTCCATGTTATCAATGCCTTTGATGATTTTAAACACATATTTCAAACACATATCGTCTATTAGTCTTCTTTGTGAAAATGGGAATAAATTTCGTATGATTTATTTCTTAGGCTTGGTATCTTTTTTGTTACTCTACGCTCAACTTGTTCCAATTTACCTATGTCTTTTTCGTAATAGGGGCATCATGCTTGAACGGTAATAACCCTCATCTGTGTCGTTTATATAAACAAAGAAGAGAACAGGTCCTAAGACTGATCCCTGTGGCACTCCGCTGGTTGCGTTAGTCCACTTGGATGTTTTTCCATTTATTACTGGTCTTTGTTTACGGTTGTTTGGCCAGTTTTCAACCCATCTCAACACGTCGCCTTGGATACCGTGTGATTTTAATTTAATCCATAAACTTTTATGGGGGACTTTGTCGAAGACCTTGTGAAAAATCTACCGCCTTACTCTCGACATACTGGTAATTGCAAAGTGAAAATTTAATCCCCGCCCTTTTATATATATATATATATATATATATATATATATATATATATATATATATATATATATATATATATATATATATATATATATATATATATATATATATATAAATCAGAGTTATGTAAGCGAGCTCCCGCTCATCAGGTATTGTACCAGACTTCAGGGATTTATTGAACAATAAAGTCATAGGTTTAACTAATTCGGACTTCGCTTATTTTAAGATGCGGGGTGAGATCGTGTCAGGCCCGGGATGACTTGCTTATTTTAAGATGCGGGGTGAGATCCTGTCAATCCCGGGGTGACTTGCTTACTTTAAGTTTATCGATACATTTTGTCAAGTCTCTTTCTGTTATGATGATCCTACTGAGGGCATTGCTGTTATTTAATTGGACTGCTGGCACCGTAATGATGTCGTGGAGGTCTTCTGCTGTAAAAACTGATGCAAAGAAAGTGTTCAAAATGCTACTAATTTCCCCCTCATCGTTGATGAAATCTCCATAGCTGAGGTAATCGCTCTCTTTTCTCTGATAAAGCTATAAAATTCCTTTGGGTTCGTCCTATTTTGGCTTGCAATGTGTAATTTGGTAGACCTTTTGCTCTGTTTGTTTAACCTCTTTATTTTACGTCTTTATTGTCTGTATCTAGTACGTTCTTCGTCATGATTTTAATCTGTTATGGGCGTCCCTCTTGGCGCGCAGGCATTCAGCTATTTGCTTGTTCCACCACTTACGCTTAACGTTTTAGGTGGGACGACGATTTTTTATACGCACGCTTTCTTGCACAACTTCTAAGTCTCTGTCAGTGAAAATTTCCATTGAGCATTAATATCTGTGGTGGTTCTTAAGTAACTCAAGTCGAGAGAGAGAGAGAGAGAGAGAGAGAGAGAGAGAGAGAGAGAGAGAGAGAGAGAGAGAGAGAGAGAGAGAGAGAGAGAGAGAGAGAGAGAGAGAGAATGTGATGTCCTATGCGAGGAGAAAAAAAGGAAGTAGGGAACGAAGAGAGGAGAGGAGAGGAGAGGGGCCTTAAGGTAGGTAATTGCAGGGGTACAGTCAGGATTTACGGATCGTGAGTTAGGGGTATAATAAGCTTCATCCTGGGCCCACGTAAACGAGGAGGAGGAGGAGGAGGAGGAGGAGGAGGAGGAGGAGGAGGAGGAGGAGGAGGAGGAGGAGGAGGAGGAGGAGGAGGAGGAGGAGGAGGAGGAGGAGACGACGGCGGCATCTTTACTCGTCTGTAAAGGAGGGTTCAGTTTTAGGGTTAATAACGAGTCTTCGCCTTCATTATCGTATCTTTCACTTTGGATAGTTTGACGTATCACAAACAGCTTCGTAACAAGTTTTCTGCGTTTCATTCTAAAGTGGTTTTGTGTACCGGAGATGTTATGGAGATGAGACACGGCGAGATGCAGAAAGTGGATCGACAGCGTGAAGGGGGATGTAAGATAGAAAAGATTAGACAAAGCATAAACGTACACTAGAACAACATCTAGAAGGCTCATCCGAAACAGCGAACCCGTTTAGAAGTAGAACACGAAATGAGAAGAACAGGAGTAATACGGCGAGATACAGAATTAATATTTGTTGCATTACGGTGGTGGTGACTCGTTGGTGGGGTGCTGCGAGAGCCTTAGCATTGTATTGTGAAACGCTTCCGCGCCACATCACTACATTCGAAAGGCTTTTGTTGAAGTTAGAAGGGTTTTTAAGGGTGCTTTTATGGTCCTTGTGACAAATCAACAAGATTTCTACACTATTAACAGGAAGAAGATACGAAAACTGGCTAATCATCTCTGTAATCTTTGAAAATACTCGTGGTGAAAGAGCAAAGCGTTTCTGAATACGGGCCTTTAGTGGTGCTGGATGGGGATACGACTGTTAGAGATACAGAAGAGGCGTTTGTTGCATTATAGTATGGAGGTAATTATTGTTGGTGTGGTGGATGCTGCAGGAGTCTTAGAGTGATGCTGATGAAGGATTAATTGGAGTATCTAGAAATGCTCTACTGATTCAAGCTGAGCACAAGTTAGTGGGGATGCTTGACAGGCACTAGGAGTAGATTATGATGCTACAAAGGCAGTGATGGAGTGAGGCGCGTCCTTTGGGATACTTGCTGAAGATGATGAAAGGGAAAATGGGGAAGGTATTGGGCGGTGTTGGACGAAGAGGGATGAGTTATGAGGGGAAGTAAGAAATTTGGGGAGTTGTGAGGTGAGGCTAAAACAAGCCGAGGGATGTGGTAATGGGTACTGGAGGTAAATTATTGAAGTGTTAAAGAAAGAGAGGGAGGTTGATATGCATTTTTGGTTTACTAATTCTGGAGTTTGTGTTGATGTGGGAATGGGACGAAAAAAAAACAAAACATTATTCTTAAGTGATGAAGAACAGGCTGTGTTTCAGGTTTATACGCAAAGTTCATCCAAGTGAATTTTAGCCACGAAGATTCCTACTAAAAAATCTCACCTAGAAATAATCATGTCCCGTGATAAATCCCAACTTAGCATAGTTTAACGGGGCCTTAACTCGACCTAACATACAAATAGCTTAACCTAACCTAACCAAACCTAGCCTTATCTAAGCTAACACAGCCTGATCTAACCTAGTCTATTTTACCTAACCTAACCCAGCCTAACCTAACCTAAACTAACAGTATAATGGAAGAGTGATTTTTCGTAGCCTTATGAATAATTCCTTATATTTGAGGGAAACTTACGATATACGGTTTCTGAGAGATGATGAGTGGTGAAGGAAGGATCTGAGTGGATTACTGGTGAAGGAAAAGTGGAAAGGTGTGTGCTGAAATTGTGCTGAGTGCTGAGGTGCTGGTGGTGATGCAGGTATCCTAATGCTGAGTGGTGGTATCAGAGGTGGTGAAGGATGATGACACATGCTGAAATTAAACTCTTTTCTAGAATCCCCAGTTCCCAGTTCAGGGGCCACATTTTTCCTGAGGTTCCCGAAGCCATAAAACTTTCTCTATCCGCGGTGGGAAGTAAAGAAAATGGTTCGCTGTCACGGTGCAGTCTTATACTGGCGGTGTAATGTTGTGTTTGTCTTGATTTTTCTCCGTTTTCTGTGCCTGTTCTTGTAATTGCTCCTGTTGCCTTGGGACTTGTTATTTTCTTTTCTTTTTTTTCTTGCTGCTTCTTTGTTTTTTGCTCTTTGTTTTGTCTTTTTTTTTTTTTTGCTGTTGTTGCTGTTACCACCACCACCACTATCACTACCACCACCACCCCTACAACAACAACAACAAAAACAACACAACAAAACAACAAGCTACTACTACTACTACTACTACTACTACTACTACTACTACTACTACTACTACTACTACTACTACTACTACTACTACTACTACTACTTGTATCTTGTTCTTGTTCTTGTTCTTTTCCTTCTAGCTCTTGTTCTTATTCTTGTTGCTGTTCTTGTTCTTGTTCTTCTACCTTGCTTTCCCCCTCCCTTCCTCTCTTCCTTTATTATGCATATGATTTTACAATTTTACAAGCAGCGCCAATGTATACAAGTTACAGCGAAGAAGATATTGTGAATTGGGTACATGTTCCATTTCGAAAAGCTACCTCAATAATTTCTTTGAGTGACCTGAATGGAATCGCCACAGTGAAAGAATGGTCAGAAAATATCAGGTTATGTAAGGATGGGCGTAGAGAGAGAGAGAGAGAGAGAGAGAGAGAGAGAGAGAGAGAGAGAGAGAGAGAGAGAGAGAGAGAGAGAGAGAGAGAGAGAGAATATGGAGATATGTGGAAAAAAAAAAGGCATGGTGTTCGAAAAATGTGATACGGAGTGAAAATTGGAATGGTTTGGAAGGAAGGAAGGGAAGGAAGGTGAGGTAAGAAAGCGTATACACACACACACACACACACACACACACACACACACACACACACACACACACACACACACACACACACACACACACACACACACACACACACACATAAGGATTACCAAGAGAGACGTGAGACTTTGGTGTAAAAGGTTTGTGGTAAGCGAATCCTGGGTGGGGAATGTGGTGGTGGGAAGGTGGTTGAGGGAGAGGAGGGGAAGCGATGGCTGCAGTATGTCTGGAGAAAGCGTCGCCCTGGGAAGAAATAGGCCACGGGTTCTTTAACTGTTTTTTGAAGATGCAATTTTCCTCCCGTCCTATCTCTCTCCTCTCCCCTCTCCCCCTTTTTCTCTCTCTCCTCCTTAGTGGCCATCCTTCAGCCAGTGCCGCTTCTCCTTAACCTTCCCCGGCATGTATTAAAGTTTTAAGCGTGTTTCTGTGTTCGTGTCTCCGTGTTCAGTGTAGCGCGGCGTATTTTCTATTTCCTTTGCTCCCTCTGACTCCTCGTCCCTCGGGAGCAGGCTGGGTAACGAGGCGCAGCTTGATTCACGTGGAGTTTTATGCAAGCCATCGAATTTATCTGAAGCTTATGAGCATTCAAGCTTCATATTGCTATCTTTTCTCAGTCTGGATCTTGGAAGCGGGAATGTTAGTGTCTTTGTGTCCCTCTGTGCACGAGCGTTGACATCCTTCCCTTGCGCTGTTCAATTAAAAACGAGTGGTGTGTGGCGACTCGGTTTGTTTACGTTCGACAGTGTGGAGGGAATACGTTACAGGTTGTCGTTAGTTCAGCATTAGTGGAGGCGGCGGGAACGGAATAAACGATATTATGTCTTGTTCGTTACTTGAGGTGGGGGTAATGTAAGATTCATTTATTTATTTGTTTACTGATTCATTGATTGATTGTATTTAGGCATCAGTTCGAGTGATTAATAAACAAATGCATTAAATAGAAATAAGAAAAAATAATCTGAAAATCAAAGGATAAGGGCAATGTAGGATATGGGGACTGTTAGTATGGTATAATCGGTAATCGGCAGGGACAGAGTAAGCGAGGTAATTGGTCGTTAATGTATTACGAGCAGCCATAAGGACGAAAAAGCGGCGTATTACGATGGTCTGTGTTAACAGTGGGTGGGGAGGAAATAAGGTGAATGTTAGGCACGCGCTGAGAAGCAGAAATCTGGGGCGTTTCTAAAAGTGTTTCCTGCTGACTCACAGCCACTAATGAATTATTTGATGCCATTCCTTGAAAAATAAGAACAAACAAACAAAACAAGCAAACCAAGGCGTGTGTAAGTGTTTCCATCAAACCCCACAGCCAACCATGACCTTTGTCTAATGGCTCAATGGTCTCCTGTAAGTGTTTCCACGAAATGTATAACTACTCATGATATTGCGCTAATTGTGTGATGGCTTCCCTTGAAAAATACGAGCAGCTAACAAGTCGGTGCAATGCTTCATGTTCCGGCCACTGAATTTGCACAGCCGATCCAAATCACCCCAAAATCCGAGGCTGCTAAGTGGGCGCGTCACATTTGTCCGCGTTGTTCCCGAGGCCCCGAGGCAATGTAGGTCAGCAGATCTCGGCCACCCTCGGAAAGATTAATGGTTGATGTAATGGTTCTCCGCTCAAACAGTATGGAAAATTCCGGGGTTTCATTTACAAGTACTTGACAAATGTTCTACAAGTGAATCTTTTAATATTAAGGCTTCTTATGTTCAGTAAAGTTCGGTGCTAATTTCGTGTATCGTTTTGAAAGACACCACTGACTGAAAGGAATGACAGACGTACTATATTCTACAAATGACTGTTTTGATACCGTTGCTTCATAGGTTCAGTAAAGTTCAGTGCTAATTTCGAGTATCGTTTCGAAACATACTATTGAGACTGAAAGGAGTGATAGAGACTGAGACTGAAAGGAGTGATAGAGTAATTCAGACACTTCATTGCGTGAAATTAGGGTTAATCAAGTGTACGAGTAGGAACGAAGGTTATATTCATATCAGCAGTCAAAGGCAAATGTGGGAAGAGGCAGTGGTGTGCCTTCAAGTGCATTATCAACATGATTTACTCCAGGGCTGAGGTGTTGCAGGCGTGTCTCAATTTCCTCTTGAAAACCCAATTTATTCCCAGTCATCTTCGAGAACACCACGTTGTCATCTTCATGGTGATGTATTTTACGGAGGGAGCTAAATTTTTCCCTCTTCATATTATATACACAATCTTCTAATGTTGAACATCCGCGTACTCCGGCATTTTGCGGCTGATTAAGTGAGCATCCACCTTTGTTGACAACACACCGTAATGCGATGCAGGAGCGGCAAATGAACTGAATAGCATAAGTTATACTTCATAATGCACTGTGGAAGGCAACAGTCAGAAAGTTTGAGTAATAAAGTACTTCTATCTCATCCTGCTTCCTCTCACCACCACATGACACTCACTTGTCTTACGTACTATGCCTACGCTTAAAGACCCCACCCCCCACCTTTCTTTCCGGATTCGGTTGTCAGCCCTGTCATTACTTGATCAGGTTGGATTGAGATATGAAAGGGGCCTGCATACAACCAGAAAGAGAGAGAGAGAGAGAGAGAGAGAGAGAGAGAGAGAGAGAGAGAGAGAGAGAGAGAGAGAGAGAGAGAGAGAGAGAGAGAGAGAGAGAGAGAGAGAGTACGAAGTAACTAAAAAAGACAGAAAAGAGGCAAAAAAGAGAAGATACAAGAGCGAAGAAGAGAGAGAGAGAGAGAGAGAGAGAGAGAGAGAGAGAGAGAGAGAGAGAGAGAGAGAGAGAGAGAGAGAGAGAGAGAGATTGTTTTGTTTATTGTGGACATTTTATAGAAAGGCAACCAAAACTAAAACTGAACGGATAACAGGAGGAAGAAGACCTCTGGGTGGGCCAAGATACAGATGGAATAACAGTATCATGAATGATCTGGAAGGCGTCTTGGAGATTGAAGCACAGTGGCAGGAAGGGACCAGGGACAGACGTTGGTGGCGAGGCGTGGTGCAGGCGGACAATGGTCTCTCTGATTGAGAACCACTGGAGTAGAGAGTGAAGTGTTATATACAATGTAAATAAGAGAATTAGAGGCATGAGTCAGGGCGAGACTCGATCTGATCAGGTAGAAAGTGTGTGTGTGTGTGTGTGTGTGTGTGTGTGTGTGTGTGTGTGTGTGTGTGTGTGTGTGTGTGTGTGTGTGTGTGCACGTGCGTGCGTGCGTGCATGTAATACGGATGTCATCCCACCGTCCAATTTGAGTGGATGGTAAGTGGGAAGCGCCTTTGACGTCAAGTCTCAGTGATGGACTGAGTATAATAGTAGTAGCAGTACTAGTAGTAGTAGATCGTGGTATTGGCAGAGGTATTATAGTGGTGGTGGTGGAAGACGACAACATTTACTGTTTCTTACCACTAAGTGCCTTCCTAAATGTAAAGACTGCGTTATATTCTCTTGGGAGTCTTCATTCTCTCTCTCTCTCTCTCTCTCTCTCTCTCTCTCTCTCTCTCTCTCTCTCTCTCTCTCTCTCTCTCTCTCTCTCTCTCTCTCTCTCTCTCTCTCTCTCTCTCTCTCTCTCTGTATATATGTATGTATGTATGTATGTATGTATGTATGTATGTATGTATGTATGTGTGTGTGTATGAAGGAGGTGCTAGAAGCATGGGGGATGGAGAGAGGGACGGGAATGGTGATGTGGAGGAGGAGAGGAAGGCAAGGCCCAAGATGTACGTCAAAGGCAGCTCTAGCCAATTACAGCTGCTATGAAAAAAAAAAAAAAAAGATGACGTGTTGCTTTTGTTAGAAATATAGGTAGGAAGGCTGATTCATCAAGTAGGGAGCCGTCTGTACATATATATACCTTATTTAGCAATATGACATAAAATCAAAATTTCATATTAAAAAAACACTAAAATAAAAATTTTATATTAAAAAAAAACACTAGTAGGCTTTTTTTTTTTTTTTTTTTATGCCAGCCCTGCGGGGGAGTCTACTGAGGTCACAAGACACGCCGCGTATAATCTGCTGTTTTCTCAATAGATTAGTCACTTAAAATAAGTATAATTTTCTAAATGTAATTAGCTGTGCACTCTACAAAAGGCAGAATGCACTCAGCGATATACGAAGTAATGAAAGACGGGAGGGAGGTCAGATATTCCGGTTGTACAGAATGTAGGCCCCCCTTCATATCTCACTTCACTCTGATCAAGTAATGACAGGAGTGCCGACCGAATCCGGAAAGTAAGGTGGGTAGAGGGGGGACGGTGGCTTTAAACGTAGACCTGCAGCCGGTAGTACGATTCTTTTTTTTTTTTTTTTTTTTTTTTTTTTTATGTAGGAAGGATACTGGCCAAGGGCAACAAAAATCTAATAAAAAAAATGCCCACTGAAATGCCAGTCCCTAAAAGGGTCAAAGCAGTGGTCAAAAATTGGTGGATAAGTGTCTTGAAACCTCCCTCTTGAAGGAATTCAAGTCATAGGAAGGTGGAAATACAGAAGCAGGCAAGGAGTTCCAGAGTTTACCAGAGAAAGGGATGAATGATTGAGAATACTGGTTAACTCTTGCGTTAGAGAGGTGGACAGAATAGGAGTGAGAGAAAGAAGAAAGTCTTGTGCAGCGAGGCCGCGGAAGGAGTGGAGGCATGCAGTTAGCAAGATCAGAAGAGCAGTTAGCATGAAAATAGCGGTAGAAGACAGCAAGAGATGCAACATTGCGGCGGTGAGAGAGAGGCTGAAGACAGTCAGTTAGAGGAGAGGAGTTGATGAGACGAAAAGCTTTTGATTCCACCCTGTCTAGAACAGCAGTATGAGTGGAACCCCCAGACATGTGAAGCATACTCCATACATGGACGGATAAGGCCCTTGTACAGAGTTAGCAGCTGGGGGGTGAGAAAAACTGGCGGAGACGTCTCAGAACACCTAACTTCATAGAAGCCGTTTTAGCTAGAGATGAGATGTGAAGTTTCCAGTTCAGATTATAAGTAAAGGACAGACCGAGGATGTTCAGTGTAGAAGAGGGGGACAGTTGAGTGTCATTGAAGAAGAGGGGATAGTTGTCTGGAAGATTGTGTCGAGTTGATAGATGGAGGAATTGAGTTTTTGAGGCATTGAACAATACCAAGTTTGCTCTGCCCCAATCAGAAATTTTAGAAAGATCAGAAGTCAGGCGTTCTGTGGCTTCCCTGCGTGATATGTTTACCTCCTGAAGGGTTGGACGTCTATGAAAAGACGTGGAAAAGTGCAGGGTGGTATCATCAGCATAGGAGTGGATAGGACAAGAAGTTTGGTTTAGAAGATCATTAATGAATAATAAGAAGAGAGTGGGTGACAGGACAGAACCCTGAGGAACACCACAGTTAATAGATTTAGGAGAAGAACAATGACCGTCTACCACAGCAGCAATAGAACGGTCAGAAAGGAAACTTGAGATGAAGTTACAGAGAGAAGGATAGAAACCGTAGGAGGGTAGTTTGGAAATCAAAGCTTTGTGCCAGACTCTATCAAAGGCTTTTGATATGTCCAAGGCAACAGCAAAGTTTCACCAAAGTCTCTAAAATAGGATGACCAAGACTCAGTAAGGAAAGCCAGAAGATCACCAGTAGAGCGTCCTTGACGGAACCCATACTGGCGATCAGATAGAAGGTTGTGAAGTGATAGATGTTTAAGAATCTTCCTGTTGAGGATAGATTCAAAAACTTTAGATAAGCAGGAAATTAAAGCAATAGGACGGTAGTTTGAGGGATTAGAGCGGTCACCCTTTTTAGGAACAGGTTGAATGTAGGCAAACTTCCAGCAAGAAGGAAAGGTAGATGTTGACAGACAGAGCTGAAAGAGTTTGACTAGGCAAGGTGCAAGCACGGAGGCACAGTTTCGGAGAACAATAGGAGGGACCCCATCAGGTCCATAAGCCTTCTGAGGGTTTAGGCCAGCGAGGGCATGGAAAACATCATTACGAAGAATTTTAATACGAGGCATGAAGTAGTCAGAGGGTGGAGGAGAGGGAGGAACAAGCCCAGAATTTTTTTTTTTTTTTTTTTTTTTTTTTTTTATTTATGTAGGAAGGATACTGGCCAAGGGCAACAAAAATCTAATAAAAAAAATGCCCACTGAAATGCCAGTCCCTAAAAGGGTCAAAGCAGTGGTCAAAAATTGGTGGATAAGTGTCTTGAAACCTCCCTCTTGAAGGAATTCAAGTCATAGGAAGGTGGAAATACAGAAGCAGGCAAGGAGTTCCAGAGTTTACCAGAGAAAGGGATGAATGATTGAGAATACTGGTTAACTCTTGCGTTAGAGAGGTGGACAGAATAGGAGTGAGAGAAAGAAGAAAGTCTTGTGCAGCGAGGCCGCGGAAGGAGGAGGCATGCAGTTAGCAAGATCAGAAGAGCAGTTAGCATGAAAATAGCGGTAGAAGACAGCTAGAGATGCAACATTGCGGCGGTGAGAGAGAGGCTGAAGACAGTCAGTTAGAGGAGAGGAGTTGATGAGACGAAAAGCTTTTGATTCCACCCTGTCTAGAACAGCAGTATGAGTGGAACCCCCAGACATGTGATGCATACTCCATACATGGACGGATAAGGCCCTTGTACAGAGTTAGCAGCTGCGGGGGTGAGAAAAACTGGCGGAGACGTCTCAGAACACCTAACTTCATGGAAGCTGTTTTAGCTAGAGATGAGATGTGAAGTTTCCAGTTCAGATTATAAGTAAAGGACAGACCGAGGATGTTCAGTGTAGAAGAGGGGGATAGTTGAGTGTCATTGAAGAAGAGGGGATAGTTGTCTGGAAGATTGTGTCGAGTTGATAGATGGAGGAATTGAGTTTTTGAGGCATTGAACAATACCAAGTTTGCTCTGCCCCAATCAGAAATTTTAGAAAGATCAGAAGTCAGGCGTTCTGTGGCTTCCCTGCGTGATATGTTTACCTCCTGAAGGGTTGGACGTCTATGAAAAGACGTGGAAAAGTGCAGGGTGGTATCATCAGCATAGGAGTGGATAGGACAAGAAGTTTGTTTTAGAAGATCATTAATGAATAATAAGAAGAGAGTGGGTGACAGGACAGAACCCTGAGGAACACCACTGTTAATAGATTTAGGAGAAGAACAGTGACCGTCTACCACAGCAGCAATAGAACGGTCAGAAAGGAAACTTGAGATGAAGTTACAGAGAGAAGGATAGAAACCGTAGGAGGGTAGTTTGGAAATCAAAGCTTTGTGCCAGACTCTATCAAAGGCTTTTGATATGTCCAAGGCAACAGCAAAAGTTTCACCAAAGTCTCTAAAAGAGGATGACCAAGACTCAGTAAGGAAAGCCAGAAGATCACCAGTCGAGCGGCCTTGACGGAACCCATACTGGCGATCAGATAGAAGGTTGTGAAGTGATAGATGTTTAAGAATCTTCCTGTTGAGGATAGATTCAAAAACTTTAGATAAGCAGGAAATTAAAGCAATAGGACGGTAGTTTGAGGGATTAGAGCGGTCACCCTTTTTAGGAACAGGTTGAATGTAGGCAAACTTCCAGCAAGAAGGAAAGGTAGATGTTGACAGACAGAGCTGAAAGAGTTTGACTAGGCAAGGTGCAAGCACGGAGGCACAGTTTCGGAGAACAATAGGAGGGACCCCATCAGGTCCATAAGCCTTCTGAGGGTTTAGGCCAGCGAGGGCATGGAAAACATCATTACAAAGAATTTTAATACGAGGCATGAAGTAGTCAGAGGATGGAGGAGAGGGAGGAACAAGCCCAGAATCGTCCAAGGTAGAGTTTTTAGCAAAGGTTTGAGCAAAGAGTTCAGCTTTAGAAATAGATGTGATAGCAGTGGTGCCATCTGGTTGAAGTAGAGGAGGGAAAGAAGAAGAAGCAAAGTTATTGGAGATATTTTTGGCTAGATGCCAGAAATCACGAGGAGTTAGATCTTGAAAGGTTTTGACATTTTCTGTTAATGAAGGAGTTTTTGGCTAGTTGGAGAACAGACTTGGCATGGTTCCGGGCAGAAATATAAAGTGCATGAGATTCTGGTGAAGGAAGGCTTAAGTACCTTTTGTGGGCCACCTCTCTATCATGTATAGCACGAGAACAAGCTGTGTTAAACCAAGGTTTAGAAGGTTTAGGACGAGAAAAAGAGTGAGGAATGTACGCCTCCATGCCAGACACTATCACCTCTGTTATGCGCTCAGCACACAAAGACGGGTCTCTGACACGGAAGCAGTAGTCATTCCAAGGAAAATCAGCAAAATACCGCCTCAGGTCCCCCCAACTAGCAGAGGCAAAACGCCAGAGGCACCTTCGCTTAGGGGGATCCTGAGGAGGGATTGGAGTGATAGGACAAGATAAAGATATGAGATTGTGATCGGAGGAGCCCAACGGAGAAGAAAAGGGTGACAGCATAAGCAGAAGGATTAGAGGTCAGGAAAAGGTCAAGAATGTTGGGCGTATCTCCAAGACGGTCAGGAATACGAGTAGGGTGTTGCACCAATTGCTCTAGGTCATGGAGGATAGCAAAGTTGTAGGCTAGTTCACCAGGATGGTCAGTGAAGGGAGAGGAAAGCCAAAGCTGGTGGTGAACATTGAAGTCTCCAAGAATGGAGATCTCTGCAAAAGGGAAGAGGGTCAGAATGTGCTCCACTTTGGAAGTTAAGTAGTCAAAGAATTTCTTATAGTCAGAGGAGTTAGGAGAGAGGTATACAGCACAGATAAATTTAGTATGAGAATGACTCTGTAGTCGTAGCCAGATGGTGGAAAACTCGGAAGATTCAAGAGCGTGGGCACGAGAGCAGGTTAAGTCATTGCGCACATAAACGCAGCATCCAGCTTTGGATCGAAAATGAGGATAGAGAAAGTAGGAGGGAACAGAAAAGGGGCTACTGTCAGTTGCCTCAGACACCTGAGTTTCAGTGAGGAAAAGAAGATGAGGTTTAGAAGAGGAGAGGTGGTGTTCTACAGATTGAAAATTAGATCTTAGACCGCGAATGTTGCAGAAGTTAATGAAGAAAAAGTTGAGGGGGTGTCAAGACACTTAGGGTCGTCGACGGAAAGGCAGTCCGACCTGGGGACATTTATGGTCCCCTCCCCAGATGGGGACTCCGAGGCTGGTGTAGGAGTCGCCATGATTTTAAAATTTTTTGAGTGAAGGGTGTGTGTGTTATTAGGTGCTTGTAGTTTTGTGTGGAGGAAGAGAGTTGTCTTTAGAGGGCAGGCTGTGACTACCCCCTTGTGTTGTGAGACACAAAGGGAAACGTTCAGTGAGGTCACAGCTGGGTTTAATGATAAGTTCACAGGCACCCCCTGAACAGTGCTTTAGACCTCACTGGGAGTAATTATCGTTTCGGCAGTTGTCTACTGCCTCCTCCTCCTATCATCCAAGGTAGAGTTTTTAGCAAGGTTTGAGCAAAGAGTTCAGCTTTAGAAATAGATGTGATAGCAGTGGTGCCATCTGGTTGAAGTAGAGGAGGGAAAGAAGAAGAAGCAAAGTTATTGGAGATATTTTTGGCTAGATGCCAGAAATCACGAGGGGAGTTAGATCTTGAAAGGTTTTGACATTTTCTGTTAATGAAGGAGTTTTGGCTAGTTGGAGAACAGACTTGGCATGGTTCCGGGCAGAAATATAAAGTGCATGAGATTCTGGTGAAGGAAGGCTTAAGTACCTTTTGTGGGCCACCTCTCTATCATGTATAGCACGAGAACAAGCTGTGTTAAACCAAGGTTTAGAAGGTTTAGGACGAGAAAAAGAGTGAGGAATGTACGCCTCCATGCCAGACACTATCACCTCTGTTATGCGCTCAGCACACAAAGACGGGTCTCTGACACGGAAGCAGTAGTCATTCCAAGGAAAATCAGCAAAATACCGCCTCAGGTCCCCCCAACTAGCAGAGGCAAAACGCCAGAGGCACCTTCGCTTAGGGGGATCCTGAGGAGAGGGATTGGAGTGATAGGACAAGATAAAGATATGAGATTGTGATCGGAGGAGCCCAACGGAGAAGAAAGGGTGACAGCATAAGCAGAAGGATTAGAGGTCAGGAAAAGGTCAAGAATGTTGGGCGTATCTCCAAGACGGTCAGGGAATACGAGTAGGGTGTTGCACCAATTGCTCTAGGTCATGGAGGATAGCAAAGTTGTAGGCTAGTTCACCAGGATGGTCAGTGAAGGAGAGGAAAGCCAAAGCTGGTGGTGAACATTGAAGTCTCCAAGAATGGAGATCTCTGCAAAAGGGAAGAGGGTCAGAATGTGCTCCACTTTGGAAGTTAAGTAGTCAAAAGAATTTCTTATAGTCAGAGGAGTTAGGAGAGAGGTATACAGCACAGATAAATTTAGTATGAGAATGACTCTGTAGTCGAAGCCAGATGGTGGAAAACTCGGAAGATTCAAGAGCGTGGGCACGAGAGCAGGTTAAGTCATTGCGCACATAAACGCAGCATCCAGCTTTGGATCGAAAATGAGGATAGAGAAAGTAGGAGGGAACAGAAAAGGGGCTATTGTCAGTTGCCTCAGACACCTGAGTTTCAGTGAGGAAAAGAAGATGAGGTTTAGAAGAGGAGAGGTGGTGTTCTACAGATTGAAAATTAGATCTTAGACCGCGAATGTTGCAGAAGTTAATGAAGAAAAAGTTGAGGGTGTCAAGACACTTAGGGTCGTCGACGGAAAGGCAGTCCGACCTGGGGACATTTATGGTCCCCTCCCCAGATGGGGACTCCGAGGCTGGTGTAGGAGTCGCCATGATTTTAAAATTTTTTGAGTGAAGGGTGTGTGTGTTATTAGGTGCTTGTAGTTTTGTGTGGAGGAAGAGAGTTGTCTTTAGAGGGCAGGCTGTGACTACCCCCTTGTGTTGTGAGACACAAAGGGAAACGTTCAGTGAGGTCACAGCTGGGTTTAATGATAAGTTCACAGCACCCCCTGAACAGTGCTTTAGACCTCACTGGGAGTAATTATCGTTTCGGCAGGTGTCTACTGCCTCCTCCTGCATGTAGCTTACCAGCATACCACACCACCTGTGTAGCGCCACCAGTATACTTTTTCGAACACTGGCTGAAACTAGCTACTTACCACCAGTCCCTGGAGGGGGCCTTAAATGACTCACTTGAACCCCCTCAATAAAAAGTGTTGAGCCATTATCCAGGAGGCGGCCATTCATCTGGATTTATGGCGGTGCTGGTCTCTCAGGGATACAGTGACAAAGTGGAGGTATTGTTCCATAACTCAACGGCGGGCCGGTGCTTTGTTACACTCGAGGATTACTCACGTCAACGACCTGCCACAGACCCACACAGACCCACTCCTGTCTCGTCCATAACACGTCCTCTTCGTCCGTCCTGCCCAACCACGCCACGCCAGGCAACTCCGTGGAGGAGGAGGAGGAGGAGGAGGAGGAGGAGGAGGAGGAGGAGGAGGAGGAGGAGGAGGAGGAGGAGGAGGAGGAAGTTAACTTTTCCTGCTACTGACTGCTCGTGTTGGTCTTTTCTCGAGTGACGAAAAACTGGACACAAAATGATCATCTCTCACTTTCCTGGTAGATACCAATAAAACTTTTGCCTCCTCCTCCTCCTCCTCCTCCTCCTCCTCCTCCTCCTCCTCCTCCTCCTCCTCCTCCTCCTCCTCCTCCTCCTCCTCCTCCTCCTCCTGGGTGGATGGGGAGGAGACTTCTCTTCATAATATCATCCCTTTAATGCTCCTAGTTACGTAGAGTAGAGAAATCTAACATTCTATAAAGAAAATTAATCTTTGTTATTGTTTAGTACATTTAGTAATGAAAATCCTTTCTGACAACAACAGCAGCAGCAGCAGCAGCAGCAGCAGCACTAGCAGCAACAACAGCAACAACAGCAACAGTAATAGCAAGAGCAACAGCAACAGCAACATCAGCGACAACAACAAGAACAACGACAACAACAACAACAATTTGTATTGATTTCATCGTTCTCATTTGCTTGAAACTCTCATTTCTAGTCCGTCTCTCTTATTCCACGGCAGCGAGTCACCTTTAGGAGGAGGAGCAGGAAGTGGAAGAGGTGGAGGGAGAGGAAGAAGAGAGAGGAGAAAGAGGAGGAGGACTAAGTGTTGATGGCGGTGGATCTCTCTCTCTCTCTCTCTCTCTCTCTCTCTCTCTCTCTCTCTCTCTCTCTCTCTCTCTCTCTCTCTCTCTCTCTCTCTCTCTCTCTCTCTCTCTCTCTCTCTCTCTCTCTCTCTCTCTCTCTCTCTCTCTCTCTCTCTCTCTCTCTCTCTCTCTCTCTCTCTCTCTCTCTCTCTCTCTCTCTCTCTCTCTCTCTAATTAATATTCCCGTGATAACGAGCCCAGAGGTGTTCAGTGACGCGTCGCCTCGCCAGACTCTCGCTGCTACTCCCATCAGCTGATATATTTCCTTCCTCACTTTCTCTCTCTCTCTCTCTCTCTCTCTCTCTCTCTCTCTCTCTCTCTCTCTCTCTCTCTCTCTCTCTCTCTCTCTCTCTCTCTCTCGTTCCGTTTCTTCCCCCCATATCTTATCTTTACATCTCCATTTTTATATTCTCTCTCCTTCGTTCCTCCAATCCTTCTCTCCTTCTTTCGTTCCTTGCATCCTTCTTCTCCTTTTCCTTCCCTATCTTCCATCCTCCTTATCTTCCTTTTGTCGTTTCTCCCTTCCCTACTTCATGTATATGCTATTAACATCCTCCCTTTCTCTCTCTCTCTCTCTCTCTCTCTCTCTCTCTCTCTCTCTCTCTCTCTCTCTCTCTCTCTCTCTCTCTCTCTCTCTCTCTCTCTCTCTCTCTCTCTCTCTCTCTCTCTCTCTCTCTCTCTCTCTCTCTCTCTCTCTCTCTCTCTGTCCCCGTTTTTTTCTCTCTTTATCTTGACTCTGTATCTACTTGTGTCTGTCTGTCTGCTTGCACCTTCCTCCCCTTTCGTTTTTGCAATTCCATCCACATTATACCGTCCTATCCTCCAACTTTTCTCCCTTCTTTCGTTCTTTCCCCATTTGCTTCGTTTATTTTTACGTTTCCCTACCTCATATATCTTTTTACTTTCTGTCTCATTCTCTTCCTTTCCTCGTGCCCTTCGTTGTGTTCTTGACTCTCCCTTCCTGCCTCTCTCTCTCTCTCTCTCTCTCTCTCTCTCTCTCTCTCTCTCTCTCTCTCTCTCTCTCTCTCTCTCTCTCTCTCTCTCTCTCTCTCTCTCTCTCTCTCTCTCTCTCTCTCTCTCTCTCTCTCTCTCTCTCTCTCTCTCTCTCTCTCTCTCTCTCTCTCTCTCTCTCTCTCTCTCTCTCTCTCTCTCTCTCTCTCTCTCTCTCTCTCTCTCTCTCTCTCTCTCTTCTTCCTTGCCTACACCTTTTACTCACATTTTTCCCCTTTACTTTCCCTCCTTTATGTTGTCAAGGTCACGAGGCTGTTAACATGGCACACCTTTTTCTCCTTTATAGTTTTTCTTTACTCTTAAGTCTTGTGATCTCCTGAAAGTCATACAAAACCTAACAGCTGGATCAGAGGAGGGGGAGATTAAAGGAAAATAAAATACATATACAGTGGAAGCGAATGAGTGTGACTTATGAACACGACCGTAGCATTCATTCATCTGTCGTATGGGGAGTGAGAAAGGGCGTGTGGGGGGGGGAGGTGGCATGGAAGAGCGGAACGTGGCTGACATTCATTACCATTGCCGTGATAGTTGTATTACATACAGCGTATTCATTATGATGGTTCAGTAGGACGCTTGAATCTTTGTGGAAGATTTACCGGAATGTAATGGAAGTATTTGATAAAAGTAGTGTGTATATGTATATATATATATATATATATATATATATATATATATATATATATATATATATATATATATATATATATGTGTGTGTGTGTGTGTGTGTGTGTGTGTGTGTGTGTGTGTGTGTGTGTGTGTGTGTGTGTGTGTGTGTGTGTGTGTGTGTGTGTGTGTGTGTGTGTGTGTGTGTGTGTGTGTGTGTGTGTGTGTCTAAAGGAGGCCAACCCAGGGCACACACACACACACACACACACACACACACACACACACACACACACACACACACACACACACACACACACACACACACACACACACACACACACACACACACACACACACACACACACACACACACACACACAGAAAAGGAAAAGGAAAAAGGTTCTGTTGTTTTACCGTTCCTCTATCCCCGTCCCATAAAAAAATGATATGGATAAACATAAATAAAAGATTACCAGAGAAGAGAGTTTTAAGTGGAGTACTGGAGATGCCCCGATACTCCTCTCTCAAGTCATAGGAAGCGGAAAGAAAAGAAACAGGCTGAGTGTTGCATAATTTACTGGTACACGTTAATAGGTAATAACATAGATTAATAATTACAGATATAAAGACTATATCAATAAAAAGTGCATTAATGAAAGGTAAGCTAAGAGTTCCAGAGTTCACCAGTATAAAATAATAATGATGGATTAATAACAACAGGTAAAAAATTACTTGATTATTTTACGGAAAGAGAAGGAAACTGAATTGTAAACTAGTAAAAGATTCTTAGATGTTAAGTATCCGTCTGTCTGCAGGAAGATAGGTTGGCCTGGCTGTGGTAGGAGGCATCATGTCTGCAGGCAGGGGTGGCTGGATTTCGTGGGTCATGAGTCAGGTTAGGGCGCAAGTTCATGGCCACCAGACGTACCGCAGGCTACCGCATCAGTATTCATGGCCTGTTTACCGACATTGTTTTCAGGGTGAGGGGTAAAGTGTTTCAGACGGGGAGAGAGAGAGAGAGAGAGAGAGAGAGAGAGAGAGAGAGAGAGAGAGAGAGAGAGAGAGAGAGAGAGAGAGAGAGAGAGAGAGAGAGAGAGAGAGAGAGAGATTGTTACTTCACCACCACTTTCACCACCGCCACTACTACTACTACTACTACTACTACTACTACTACTACTACTACTACTACTACTACTACTACTACTACTACTACTACTACTACTACTACTACCAGAGAAATGAAGAAAAAAAGGAAGAAGAAAAGAATGAAAAGAATGAAGAAGAAGAAGAAGGAAGAAGGAAGAAGAAAAAAGAAAAGAAGAAGAAGAAGAAGAAGAAGAAGAAGAAGAAGAAGAAGAAGAAGAAGAAGAAGAAGAAGAAGAAGAAGAAGAAGAAGAAGAAGAAGAAGAAGAAGAAGAAGAAGAAGAAGAAGAAGAAGAACAACAACAACAACAACAACAACAACAACAACAACAACAACAACAACAACAACAACAACAACAACAACAACAACAACAACAACAACAACAACAACAACAACAACAACAACAACAACAACAACAACAACAACAACAACAACAACAACAACAACAACAACAACAACAACAACAACAACAACAACAACAACAACAACAACAACAACAACAACATTCAATTACTACCACCACCACCACCACGACCACCACCAACAACACAATAACCACGGAACCACAACAACACAAGAACAGTAAGGTGTACGATTTACAGTAAGGTGTACGAGGCAGTAGATAATGGTGATAGTTATGATATCTTATATCTGGACTTTAGTAAAGCATTTGACAAGGTACCCCATCAAAGGCTCCTGAGAAAGGTTAGGGCACACGGGATAGATGGGAAAGTGTTAGGCTGGATAGGGTCATGGCTTAGTGACAGGCGACAGAGAGTGGTAATAAACGGCTCGAAATCCGAGTGGGGTCATGTAATTAGAGGGGTGCCACAGGGGTCAGTATTAGGGCCATTGTTATTTCTAATGTATATCAATGACTTGGATAGTGGAATTAGTAGTGATGTTAGTAAATTTGCGGATGACACAAAGATAGGTAGATTAATTTGGTCAGAATCGGATGCCATCGCCTTGCAGGCAGACTTAGATAGAATGAATGAATGGACGGATAGATGGCAAATGCAATTCAATATCAATAAATGCAAAGTGCTTAGCGTAGGTAGAGGAAACCCACACAATAGGTACACATTAGACAACCAAACTCTGGTAGGTACAGGGTACGAGAAAGATTTAGGAGTTATAGTTAGCTCTGAACTCCGTCTAGGGAAACAATGCATAGAAGCCAGAAACAAGGCAAATAGGGTACTAGGATTCATTTTTAGGAGTGTTAAAAGTAGAAGGCCGGGAGTAATATTAAAGTTATACTTGGCGCTGGTCAGACCTCATCTAGACTACGCGGTGCAGTTCTGGTCCCCACATTACAGGAAAGATATAGGTCTATTAGAATCAGTACAGAGGAGAATGACTAAAAGGATTCAGGGGATGAGGAGTATCCCTTACGAGACGAGGTTGAAGCTGTTAAATTTACATTCTTTAGAGAGACGTAGGTTAAGAGGGGACCTGATAGAAGTCTTTAAGTGGTATAAGGGTTATAACAAGGGAGATGTAAGCAAAATTCTTAGGATCAGCAACCAGGGTAGAACAAGAAATAACGGGTTCAAGCTTGAAAAATTTAGGTTTAGGAAGGAGATAGGAAAAAATTGGTTCTCAAATAGAGTGGTAGATGAATGGAACGGACTCAGTAATCATGTAGTTAGTGCTAGGACACTAGAGAGCTTTAAGAGAAGATTAGACAAGTTTATGGATGGGGATAGCAGATGGAAATAGGTAGGTGTGTTTCATACAGGGACTGCCACGTGTAAGCCTGGTCGCTTCTTGCAGCTTCCCTTATTTCTTATGTTCTTATGTTCTTAAGAACCACGAAACCACAACAACGATATAAAACTCCACGGTCCGACCACGCCAGATTTCACTTACGTATAATATTTCCATGACCTCAACTTACTCTCCCCGCCGCCCACGGTCCCAAACGAAGAAAAGAAGCAGGATGGTGTAGGATGACGGAGATCCTCTTAGTTTATTTATTCTGAGGCCAGTGCGTCGCCCCCATTCCCTCAACCACTGGCGCTTGGGGCGCGGCCGAGAGCGAGGGCGTGGCTAGCAGGTTATTTTGGGAGGAGACGAAGCAGATAAGTCCCCTGCTCACGCCAGACAGGAGGAGGAGGAGGAGGAGGAGGAGGAGGAGGAGGAGGAGGAGGAGGAGGAGGAGGAGGAGGAGGACAAAGAGACTGGAGAGAAGGAGGAGGTGGAGGAGGAGTTAGAGTTGTAAGTGATGGAGGTGATGTAGATGGAGCTGGAGATGAGAAAGAAGAGAGGAGGAGGAGGAGGAGGAGGGAGGAGGAGAGGAGAAGGTGATGATGGTGGTGGTGGTGGAGAGAACTGCATTTGGGAGTATAATTATATATGTTTGTGTTCCGTTTTTGTTTCATTTGTCGTCGGTTTAGTATAAACCGACCCTAACCTAACCTAACCTAACCTAACCTAACCCTAACCTAACCTAACCTAACCTAACCTATCTATCTATCTATCTATCTATCTTTCTGTTTATCTATTTGTTCACCTGTCTGTCTTTTTTATCTATCTATTATCTGTCTATCTGTCAGTTTGTCTACTTATGTGTGTGTCTGTCTATCTATTTATCTATTTATTTATCTATCATCTTGCTATTTATCTGTTTAGTCACTAATTTATTTATTTATTTATTTATTTATTTATTTATTTATTTATTTATCTTTTTCTGTCTATCTATCTACCTACCTACCTACTTACCTATCTATCTATCTATCTATCTATCTATCTATCTATCTATCTATGTATCTATCTATTTACCTATCTGAATGTCTGTTTGTCTGTCTGTTTTGTCTAGCTATCTATCTACATTTCTTTCTTTCTATCTACATATCATGTAGCACCACACACACACACACACACACACACACACACACACACACACACACACACACACACACACACACACACACACACACACACACACACACAACACAACACAACACAACACAACACAACACAACACACAACACAACACATCAAAACTCTCTCTCTCTCTCTCTCTCTCTCTCTCTCTCTCTCTCTCTCTCTCTCTCTCTCTCTCTCTCTCTCTCTCTCTCTCTCTCTCTCTCTCTCTCTCTCTCTCTCTCTCTCTCTCTGATCTCCCGCCCCCATCCCACCATTGCTATAGTGAATGTCGAGGTGTCAGCACGTGTCTCTGCGTAAGGATGAAGAGGAGAAAGCGGCGGCGGCTTGAAGCAGCTTTGTAGACTGTGACCTCGAGGACACCCATTCACCAGCAGATAATGGCACTTTCAGCTACACGTTAGGCCGATGAGGAGGGGAGAAAAGGCGCCGTTCACCTCCTGCTTAGCCTCTTGTACCGTTCTACTTATCGCCCTCTTCTTCCCTTTTTTTCCTTTTCTTTTTCTCTCTTTCCCTCACTCATGCGCTCTTCCTCCCCTCCCACTTTCTCGTACTCCGCTCACCCCTCTCTTCGTTCATTGCTTAGATGGTGTTGTAGGAGGAGGAGGAGGAGGAGGAGGAGGAGGAGGAGGAGGAGGAGGAGGAGGAGGAGGAGGGCAAAGGCTCACTCGGGCACCTTTAAAAAGCACCACACACCGCCACTATGGTTGCGAGTTGGGTGTTAAAGCCGATAGATTAATGAGTACGAATCCTCCTCCTCCTCCTCCTCCTCCTCCTCCTCCTCCTCCTCCTCCTCCTCCTCCTCCTCCTCCTCCTCCTCCTCCTCCTCCTCCTCCTCCTCCTTCTCTTCCTCCTCCTCCTCCTCCTCCTCCTCCTCCTCCTCCTCCTCCTAGTCCTCCTCCTCCTCCTCCTCCTCCTCCTCCTCCTCCTCCTCCATCTCATCACCAGCCCTCACCGTCACTCCTCACTCAAGTTTCCTGCTCTCTCATTGACTTCTTCCTTCCTTCACTTCCTTTCTCTTCCTCTCGTTTTCCTCCTTCTTCCCCTCCATTCCGTCCACCCTGACTCTTTCCTTGCGCCGCTACCACTAACCACCTCCTCCTCCTCCTCCTCCTCGTGGTTACAGTCGTGCCCTTACGCTTGTGTGGAGTAGACGTGTTGTGACCTGACCTACGCAGGACCAGCAGCCCATATCGTTAAACCAGTCGCTAAGTTTATTGTTTTACCTGTTTCTGTTCTGTTCTGTTCTGTTTTCCTGTACAGCTCAGACTCCATACAAATTACACAACACTTCTTGACGCAAACACAGTGATACATTTGTTAGATATCAGTGCTAGGTCTCCGTCTGTTTCCACCTGTTCGTCTGTTTCTAGTAGTACTTTTATTGTCTTTGTGCTTGTAGCTTGGGTACTTTTCTTTCTCTATTTTTAAATTGTCCTGTTGTGAGATAATTGTGAGACTCCACAGCTGAAATTCCCCTGGGAGTTGTCTGGCCCCCACCTGCACACCATCGCCTCCCCAGAGACCGGATTAGTACGCAGCGCCCCTTGACCGCTAATCCCTTAATTACTTTTAAATTACCGCATCTCCAACTGTCGTAGCCTTCACATTCTATACTACTATATTAAAAATGCCTTCTGATTTGAAATCTTGCAGAGATTGCAGCGGGAGGTTCGCCAAGCAGTACTTCAGTGACTACTTCTCAAGGCCTGTTTGCAGACTGTGTGACACGCGATCACACCTTGAAGAAGCAGTGGCAGAAGGAAACAGAAGGTATACCGAATTAAAAAAACAGTTTTGACTCTCTACAGGAATTCATCACAGCAAACGTGGGCGTGGGCGCGGGCACGGACACGAGACAACAGCTGCTGACCCCTGCCACGCAGCGACGCTCTGCAAGGTTCTACAACATTGCGTTCAGTATAAATAACAGATTAAAGACTCCCTGCCAAAAGGAAAACGTGGAGTATCTTAACATGTGGAACGATTTTTATAATGAACACAGACTCTTCCAGAGAGACGGCCTTCATCTGAACGCTGTGGGAGCAGCCAGGATGGGCAGACTAATCCATGAAAAAGTTTGTCTCCACAGATCAAAAAACGCGCGGGCGCCAGCAACAGGACCAGCGTCGTAAACACTAACGTAATTATTTCATCCACAGGTTCAGACAAGATCAGAGCTTGTTACTTCAATGCCCGTAGTTTACGGAATAAATTAAATGAGCTGCAAGCTCTTATTTATCTTGAAAACTACGACATCATAGGCGTCACGGAAACGTGGATAAATTCATCAAGCAGGGATTACTTAGCTGAGTACGCACTCCCTGGCTACACCATTTTTAGCTGCGAGAGAACTCACCGTGCGGGAGGCGGTGTTATGTTTTACGTAAAAAGTAATCTTCATCCTCGTTTACTTCCAACCCCAACCATTGCTAATATAGACGTCACTTTCATCCAGTTAGAAAATAAATCTCGTAAAATAACATTAGGTCTCGTCTATCGTCCTCCAGCCCAGTCACCCGCTACAGACGAAAAACTTTATGACCTTATCGCGGACATTTGCTGCGTTAATAATTGCATAATTATGGGGGACTTTAATCTTCCAGTCACGAGGTGGGGTGAACCACTGACGGCTCACACAGGCCAGCATCTCTACGGGTGTATCCTTGAAAGCTCCCTCCACCAGCACGTCATGCATCTGACAAGTGGTAACAATATCCTAGATATTGTTTTAACAACTGGTGAAGAGTCAGTAAAAGACCTAAAAATTGGACCAGAACTGAGTTCCAGCGATCATCGTAGCTTACTTTTCACCATAAATTTTGACAAAGCTAAAGTAAGCGAAAGTAAAGAAAAAGTGCCAGACTATCGGCGTGCTAACTTTGAGAGACTTCGCATGCAGCTTGCATCCATAGACTGGAATGAACTGCTGGGAACACCAGACATTAACAACGCATGGGAAGTGTTTGCTAAAAAGTTAAATGAAACTACGTTTTTGTGTGTACCGCAACGAAACAGACGGAACGTAAAAAACACCAAACCGAAATGGTGGAACAATGAAATTAGATGCTGCCTTCTGGCTAAGAAAAATGCGTACCACAAACACATACTAACACAAAATAATGATGATAAACTAGAGCACGACAGATTACGTAGAAAAACAAAAAAGCTGATCAAATGCAGCAAAAAATCTGTCGAAGCTCAGATCACGAACTCATGTAAAACGAACCCAAAAGAATTTTACAGTTATGTAGAAGCAAAAAGGGTCTTAACATCAACGATTGGTCCATTAATAACAGAAAATGGTAAACAAATAATAAGCGAAACAGACATGGCGAACACCCTGAACGAGTACTTTTCAACAGTCTTCACGATTGAGGATGTTCAGGGCAGTCTGCCGACCCCCACGCCTCAGTCACGAGGCACCACGCTGCCAGACTTCACCATCACAGAAAGTGAAATCCTCTCAGTCACAAAGAGCATGAACGTAAAGAAAACACCCGGGCCAGACAAGATATCACCCAGGCTTCTTAAAGAAGCAAGAAATGAGCTCGTGAAACCGCTTATAATTTTATTCAATAAAACTTTACTAGTGGGTAAAGTTCCCCACGAATGGAAACTAGCAAATGTCACGCCAATCTTTAAAAAAGGAAATAAATCTCTCCCAGCCAATTACAGGCCGATCAGTCTCACTTCAGTAGTGTGCAAGCTGATGGAAACAATAATCAGAGATAAAATTGTTAAATATTTAGAAGAAAACAAAATCATAAAGGATTCGCAACTCGGTTTCAGAACCAAGCGTTCCTGCTTAACAAACTTACTAGACTTCTTTTATGAAGTATTTAACTCCTATGACGAGACAAAAGCTGATGATATTATCTACCTTGATTTACAGAAAGCTTTCGACACTGTTCCCCATAAGAGACTCATCAGTAAAGTAAAAGCTCACGGCATTGCCGGAAACACCCTGAAATGGCTGAGAGACTAGCTTTCTGACAGATAACAGCGTGTTGTGATAAATGGAAAAGAGTCAGAGTGGCATAAGGTAAATAGCGGCGTTCCTCCAGGCTCTGTACATAAATGATATTGATGAAGGGATAAACTGCAAAATAAGTAAATTTGCAGACGACACCAAAATAACAAGTAGAGTAACGTCTGTGTCACAATGTCAGGAACTGCAGTGTGACCTCAATAAACTAAGAAGCTGGGCAGAAAAATGGCAGATGAGATTCAATATAGAAAAGTGCAAAATTCTACATATCGGAAGCAACAGTGT
Source organism: Scylla paramamosain (assembly GCF_035594125.1). Classification (NCBI taxonomy): domain Eukaryota; kingdom Metazoa; phylum Arthropoda; class Malacostraca; order Decapoda; family Portunidae; genus Scylla; species Scylla paramamosain. The sequence goes on from NC_087160.1 coordinate 12,284,397, forward strand.
TCAGGCGAGATATGTAATGAATAACATGCCACTGTCAAGTGCTGATAAAGAAAAAGATCTTGGTGTCGTTGTGTCAAACGACCTAAAGCAGAGTCAACACTGCACAGAAACAGTAAAGACGGCAAATAAATTAGTAGGGTTCATTGGAAGAACCTTGGAATTTAACTCACTGGTGCGCCCTCATCTAGAATACTGTGTACAGTTCTGGTCACCATACTACAAAAAAGACATTGAAAAACTAGAAAAGATACAGCGCAGAGTCACAAAGATGATTCCAAGATTGTGCAATAAGCTGTATGAGGAACGACTGGAAGAACTAAACTTATTTAGTTTAACAAAGCGCAGGATAAGAGGAGAGCTAATTGAAGTGTTCAAAATTTTCAAAGGATATAGTAACATTGATGCACATAAATATTCTACCATTGATCATTCTAACCTAACAAGAAATAATGAATTCAAGATTATACCCAAACGTTTAAAATCCCACGAGGCCAAACATTTTTTCTTTAATCGTATAGTAAATATATGGAATAAACTTCCTGCAGAAACTGTGAACAGCAATACTATTGAATCATTCAAAAATAAAATAGACAAATATTTAAAAGCAAATCACCAACAAGCTCTCTTCTTGTCCGAATAATTACTAAATTCACTAATAAACTCCTATTCTACAGACACCAGTTTTAATATAACTTGTTTTAACTTTCAGATAGGCGTATAGAGTTCACCGTAGGGTGAATAGTAGAACTTCCTTTCATCCTTTCCTAAGAAAATTTCCATGTCAGTTTTTCAATACTGCATGGTACTTTTCCCAACTATTTCCATGCCAGCACAAGCTGGAGGGAGTGGTGGGTGGGGAGGAGCCTTCTGCTATGCTGTCCTGTCTCTCTTCCCTGTCGCTAGTTAGAAGTAGTTACCAAACAGCCTTGCAAGGACCAAAAGGTCTGTTGCTGTTTGGCTTTCCTTTGTATTCCTTTGTATGCCTTTGTATTCCTCCTCCTCCTCCTCCTCCTCCTCCTCCTCCTCCTCCTCCTCCTCCTCCTCCTCCTCCTGTTCCACTTCGTTTCGCCGCTATGTTATCGGAGTGCTGCAAACGGGGAGATAAAATTTGGGCTTTGTTTTACCATAGGTTTCTTTCCTTCTGTTGGCTTGTGCGTTCTCTCCCCCCTCCCTCCCACTCTCTCTCTCTCTCTCTCTCTCTCTCTCTCTCTCTCTCTCTCTCTCTCTCTCTCTCTCTCTCTCTCTCTCTCTCTCTCTCTCTCTCTCTCTCTCTCTCTTTCTGCTTTTATCTCCTAAACACTTTCATACACACACACACACACACACACACACACACACACACACACACACACACACACACACACACACACACACACACACACACACACACACACACGTGCTGTATGTTGTATTGTATTTCTCGCAGTTAATTTTTTTTATGATGTAGTACGCTTTGGGTTTCTATAAATGTGTTACATCATCTTTATCAGTGTTTACTTTGACACTAAACACAACGTGCTGTCGACATCATAACCACCACCACCACCACCACCACCACCACCACCACCACTCGTGTTTCCATCATCATTAGTGTCATCATTACCATCCCCACCACCACCATCATCATCATCATCATCATCATCATCATCATAGTTCAGCCTCATCATCTGACACCTCGTTGTTCGATTGTTATGGTCCTAAGCTATTTTTTTCTGGAAAGTGGTAGCATCACCACTATTCTCTCTCTCTCTCTCTCTCTCTCTCTCTCTCTCTCTCTCTCTCTCTCTCTCTCTCTCTCTCTCTCTCTCTCTCTCTCTCTCTCTCTCTCTCTCTCTCTCTCTCTCTCTCTCTCTCTCTCTCTCTCTCTCTCTCTCTGTGCAGACGGACCGGTGTGCTATAGAACAGATAACTTTTCGTTGGTCCTCACCTGTTAGCTTGGCTTTACCTGTCGACAGCATCGTGAAAAAAAACATGTCTCACTTACCGGGACCAGTTACTACCACCACCACCACCACCACCACCACGCTTACTGCCACTACCACCACCACCACCACGACCACCACGACCATCACCATTACCATTATGGTTGAAAGTACTAATGCAGATGCTTCTTCTTATTTTAACAGAGAGTACTTGTGCGCAGGAAAGAGCTGTGTTTTATGCATATAAATAATGAGTTTCCACGCATTTGCTTGGCCACATAAAATTTGTTAAACATCGCACGGAGATTTTGGGAGCGTATTTTGTGATTTATGAGCAAGGTGTACAAAGAAAAATTATTCTTATGTATTCTTTGGATCTGGAAAACGAACTGGAAGGCGATTTCGTAGCAGTACAATATTTATCAAACACAAGGACTAAAACAGTGATTTCTATTATTATAGATCCCTAAGAAAATTAGAAATCAACTTGTTTCTTTTTCTACTTTTCTCCTTTTATTGAACATCATGTGAAAGACGTTATTTGTGATCCTTATTAGGGTATTGTTAAGAAAGAAGAAAGAAGAAAGAAGAAAAGAAGAAAGAAGACAAAATAAGTAAGTAGAAATGAGAGAAGAAGGTAGAATAAGTAAGAAGAAAGAAGAAATGGAGAAAAAGAATGAAGTAGGGAGAACAACAAGCGGCCATATTACCCAGGAGAGGGAAGGTAATTAGCACTTGATATCGAGGGACACAGGACACACGCAGTCCACAACAGGAAGACAGCCATAAAACCTAGGAAGGCAACCTGGGTTAAAGAGGGATTAGTGGTAATGATAGTAGGGACAAGGCAGATAAAGGATTTAAAAGAGAAAGTAGGTCAGGAGGCGTGAGGCACCCTGAAGGATTAGTAAGCCTATAGAAAAATAACCACGCTTACTTACGCTCCGCCTCCAAACTGCCCACCCTTTGACTGGCGTCTGTATCAAGTACTGCGCCTGTGGGCGGATCACATGCATAAATGAGCTATGTGAATGGGCAGTCCCAAACGATTGGATATTATAGCGTGCAACAGTGGAATAATTCATTAGCAGAGAGTAGCAGAGACTAACAGGTAGAGAGCCAGAGGTTCCAGAGAGCCTGACGAGAGAGGGGTCGAGATGGACGGAATAACTTAAAAGCAAGTGGAGCTTGAAGCGTAATGCAGTCTATAAATCAATGAACTTACTAAAGGAGGAGTAGGATGTTTAATTGATGTTTTCTGTTTGGTATGATAGGTTTGTATGTTGTATGAAGATGTACTCAGTTATGGAATGTTTATACTAATTGATGTGATGCTGATATCATGTGTGTTTTCTAAGTGAACATTAACTGCGCCGATTGAATATTTGTTGTGTTTTTTGCATTTGATATTTTCTGTGTTTTGCACGATGATTGCGTTGATCAGTGAATGTGTTGAAAATATATAAAATGACATCTAATTATTTTGAATGAATTTAAGATGAATGCGAGTTAGAAGTTTTAACTTGTAAGAAATGTAAATTATAAGTTATTGATTAGAATATGAAAATGTTTATGAGTTTTCCCACTAGCCTTTATATACCAATTCCTTGCAACATCTCGGACCACGGCACTCGTATTAACTGTGGCGTTTATTTGGCATTTTAGGACTACAGTATTTATCACAATCACTAACATGTGTTTTAAAGAGATCTGTAGCGAAAGTGTGGAGTCTACTTGCTTATATTATTACTTCCCCCTGAATGAACGTTATGTAAAATACGTTATTTGTGGTTCTATTTATATTAGTGTGCGGCTTTTCTCCACTCGTCTGGGAATATTTCTTGTTGGTAAAAGTCTGGATTGCCTCGCTCTTGTAATCTCAGAGAAAGGTGAGCGAGGGAAGATGGAAAGAGACGTCCTCATTTATAATACACGGATGAAGCTTGATGAAAGTGTTGTTGGCTTTAATATTATTGTTGTTGTTGTTGGTGGTGGTGGTGGTGGTGGTGGTGATGATTTTTCATGTCATCACTGCAGGTTCATAGATGCTCGCTCCTATATTTGTCTATAACTCCTGCTTGATGAACACTGCTTCCTTGTGAAAATATACTGATACTCGTATATACTATCTTCTCCTAGGTGGGTTACTTTTTTTTGATGATCTAATAGTGTTAACTACAACAGGAAACAAAAGTAAACCAAAATGTTTGGCCTGTATTTAGTCATGACTTAGGGCGCCGCGTGAGCTCGTTGTTGCAGTGCTCATCACTCTGTCAGTTAGCCAGGTAGTCAACAGTCAGTCAGTCTATCAGTCAGTTAATTACTCAGTCTGTCTTTCAGTCAGTCAGTATTAGTTTTACATCGGTGCTTGAGTGAGGGGAAAATTGTATATTTGATGCCATCACAAAGAATTGGAATCGAATAGACATTCAGTAAAACTTCCATTCCTGCAAAAAGAATAAAAATCATAGCACAGAACACCCCGATAAATGGAAAATGTCATTCAACGTAAACAAATGTCAAATCCATCACACGGACACTCCCCGACATTCATACTCAGCATTGTGGAGTGAGTACTGAGCGGAAAGAAAGCAGAGGTGTTGTAGGTACAAAATTACATCTGAGCTGGTGGGTCGGGAACGAGAAATTTTTCCTTCAAGAGGAAAGAGACCATAATATCCTACTTACACTCGCCTTTGAGTGCGTATATTTGAGCACTCAAGGCAGGCAGGCGTCCACTTCTTTCATATTGCAGTGAAATGAAAATCCCTCTCATGTAAAAATTGACTGACTTTTTACGTAAAAAGTAAAGGTTAGCAGGACCGAAATTGTAACAGAAACGCTGCATTTAAAGGGACTGGAGCGCTAACCCCCCCAAAAAAAAAAAAAAAAAAAATAGAGGAAAAATGAAGCAACTAATGTTTTAGGCCAATATGGTACTTTTGTTTCGTAACATTTCGCGGACGAGAAATACTGAAATGAAATTGAAGTGGTGAAAGATAAATTTAGGCTTACCATTGTGCGTTTTTTCATCAACATTTCACGAATAAAAGTGTGTGTTTTCACAGGAAGGAATTAAGCTATAGTTACGCAGTGCAGTGAATAATTAAGTGGTGGAACCCTCTGTTACTCTTAAGGCGCGTGCACCAGCGTGTCCGGCACAGGCAGGCGTTTAATGTGAAGTAAACAGACACTTGCTAATTAGGTTTAGGAGGAAGACCACTTCAAATGTTCATTGTCTCAGTGAGGTGTGCGAGGACTTCAAGCTGGTGCAACACTGTGCTCCCAGAATGGACTTTCTTTTAGCGGGAAGTTCCATTATGTTGTGTTTCATTAATTATTTTACACTTGTGGTTGTTTGTCATCGTTCAAAACACTAAAAATTGTTTGTATGGACACAGAAAAAAGAGAGAATTGGAGTTTATTTTTTGGACTTGGATACATAACTATAAGAGTAGTTAAAAGAAGATAAAAAGAGAGAACCTAAGGCTAATATTTCTTTACTAGGTATTACGGCCCTCGTACCCGCCTCGCCAACCACTAATCTCTCCAACCAACCATCGGCTTCGAATACCATCTTGACCACACCGTGGCGGTATCATAAAGACGAAGCTTTAGAAACACGTCTCGACTCATGTCTCGATCGAGTTAACTGAGCTGACGATTGACCTTCACCTCCCCATCTCGTCAGTCTCACTAGCTTTTCACTGTTGGAAGCATCCTCCCTCCGGCTGCCTGGATTCGGTAACATCGTTGTGAGTTAAAAGAAGACGTGACGAACACAAACACTCACACTCTTCATTACGTACACGCCTGAGCTACTTATATTTGTGTTTTATTTTGGGTATATATTTGTTTTCCTTTATTGCTTATTATCTGGTAGATGTTACATTAACTTTGTTGCTTATTAACTTGTTACGTATATATATACGTTAGTATACGAGTATGTTACGATAACTTATTGCTCATTAACTTGTGCATGTTTTGTCAACTTTGATTTCTCTTATTGCTCATTAGCTTGTACATGTTATGTTAACTGTACTACATATACATGTATAGTGGACCCAAGCGGGATCACTGTGTCCTAGGTAAGTTGTACGCGCTATGCACGCTTCAGGTAGTGGCTATTTAGTTTAATAATGATTGTAAGTTTTATTTCATACTCGTTTCACTACCTTATGCTACAAGAAAGGGTACAACACACCCCTAGTCAACCAACGTCTTCCCGTGCTTGTAACATAGGTTATAGAACTTTTTAGGAGACTAATGCAAATATCAGTGTTTTAAAAAGTTGTGGAAAAAAAAAAAATGTATAGCAGTGAAATGATTGAATATATCCCAACTTTATACAGACATTCTCATTGGTAGTCCTCGCGATGTTTATCACAAAGAACAGTGTGGCTGGAGTAGTCTTGGGTGGAGAGCTATTAAACCCTTATCTTTCACTTACACAGTCTTTCACAGTCAGCAAAGCATTCAAGTATCAAAGTACTGCAGAATTTCCGTATAACAAGATTGTGGTGTTGTGTGTGTGGGTGGGTGGGTGCGTGGGTTGGGGGTTGGGTGGATGATATGTTAACGTAAAGTAATGGATTATTGCAAGCGGTGATCCAAAAATTATAAAGTCCACTAGTGTCTCGTTTATAAATCAAAGTTTCATGGAATATCTCTCTCTCTCTCTCTCTCTCTCTCTCTCTCTCTCTCTCTCTCTCTCTCTCTCTCTCTCTCTCTCTCTCTCTCTCTCTCTCTCTTTCTCTTTATCTCTCTCTCTTTCTCTTTATCTCTCTCTCTTTCTCTTTCTCTTTATCTCTCTCTCTTTCTCTTTATCTCTCTCTCTTTCTCTTTATCTCTCTCTTTCTCTTTCTCTTTATCTCTCTCTCTCTCTTTCTCTTTATCTCTCTCTCTCTCTCTCTCTCTCTCTCTCTCTCTTTCTCTTTATCTCTCTCTCTCTCTCTTTCTCTTTATCTCTCTCTCTCTCTCTTTCTCTTTATCTCTCTCTCTCTTTCTCTTTATCTCTCTCTCTCTCTTTCTCTCTCTCTCTTTATCTCTCTCTTTCTCTCTCTCTTTCTCTTTATCTCTCTTTCTCTCTCTCTTTCTCTTTATCTCTCTCTTTCTCTCTCTCTTTCTCTTTCTCTCTCTTTCTCTCTCTCTTTATCTCTCTCTTTCTCTCTCTCTTTCTCTTTATCTCTCTTTCTCTCTCTTTCTTTATCTCTCTCTTTCTCTCTCTCTTTCTTTATCTCTCTTTCTCTCTCTCTTTCTCTTTATCTCTCTCTTTCTCTCTCTCTTTCTCTTTATCTCTCTCTTTCTCTCTCTCTTTCTCTTTATCTCTCTTTCTCTCTTTCTCTTTATCTCTCTTTCTCTCTCTTTCTTTCTCTCTGTCTCTCTCTCTCTCTCTCTCTCTCTCTCTCTCTCTCTCTCTCTCTCTCTCTCTCTCTCTCTCTCTCTCTCTCTCTCTCTCTCTCTCTTTTTTTATTTATACAAATCTATGTGTTTACAGAGTTGCAGTACATATACTTTACATATTTAATACAACAAATTAGGCTAAAGAAGTCACTGTTAATGCCTTGTATCTGAAAGTCTCTCTCTGTCTGTCTGTGGCAACCACACATTCACTGCAGTCTTGAACTGCTGCCTGGTCCAGCCCTCAACACTTGGCTGCAAGGTAACAAACTCGTTCCACCAGCCGATGTATGTGTTCAGAAACTGTCTTTGCTGGTGCCACGTTCTGCACCTGGGCTGGTGCAGCTCCCCAGGGGCACGTGTGACAGCTCTGGTGGTGACTTCGGCATGTCGGGCAGGCTGCCGGAGGGCCTGTAGGTGCGGCACCCGTTGCTGTTGCACCTTGAACATGACGGTGAGGCCCGCCACGTCTCGTCGGTGTTGGAGGGTGTGCAGTGCAGGCTGAAGGCCGAGCTCACTGTTCCTGATGAGCCTCGCCGCTCGGTCCTGCACCTTGTCCAGGAGAGCTAGGCGCTTGTTTGCCGCGCCGCCCCAGGCCAGGCACGCGTACTCCAAGGAGGAGTGGACCTGCGCCTTGTAGAGTAACTCCAGTCCCTAGGCCTCAAGGAGGTAGGAGATTCTCCTCAGGGATGCCAGCTTCCCTGAGGCCTCTCTGGCGAGTCGCTCCACATGGGTTCTGAAGGTCAACTTACGGTCGTAAGTGACCCCCAGCACCTCTATCTCATCCCGCGGCGTCAGTGTCTCCCCGTTGAAGGTGAGGCGCGGGGCTCTACTTGTCCTGTTGATAGTGAGCTGCTGGGTTTTGTGAGCGGCAAACTTTACTTGCCACTTCCTTCCCCAGGCTGCAACACGGCTCAGGGTGGCGTTGATGTCGTGGTTGGCTGCAGCTTCCTCCTCCAGTCCGTAGCTGTGGGACAGTGTTATGTCATCTGCAAACGCCTTCGCGGTAGGAACGAGGTGCATCAGATCATTGACATACACATTCCACAGCAAAGGGCCGAGGCAGCTCCCTTGAGGAACACCTGCCCTTATGGGCTGTGGATTTGATTCCCGCCCATTGATGATTACTTTGAGATGTCTGTCTCTCAAGTAATTCTCAAAGAGCTGGAGGAGTGCCCCGTCCACGCCCACAGCACGGAGCTTTGTGAAGAGGGCTGCGTGCCACACTTTGTCGAACGCCCCCTCGATGTCAAGAGCCACGACAGCCGTGGTCTTCCCTTGGTCCAGGGCCCCATTCCACTCCGTCGAGAGGAGCAGGTGCAGGTCTGCCGCCGACCTACCCTGCCTGAACCCAAACTGTCTCTTGCTCAGCAGGTGGTGCCTCTCGAGGTGCCGCGTGACTCTCGAGGCCACAACAGTTTCCAGCACTTTGCTCAGCACAGGCAGCAGGGACACGGGTCTGTAGTTTTTTGCCTCTGTCTGCATTTTTCTTGTGCAGAGGCACCACACTACTCCCCTTCCACATTTCAGGCCATGTGGCGTTGCTGAGGCAGTGGTTAAAGAGTGAAGCGAGTGGGCGCGCCAGCTCCGCAGCACACTGTCGGAGTATGCGGGGACTAATGTCCTGTGGCGCCACCGCTTTTTTCTTGTCCAAGTTTGCGAGTATCACTTTCACTTCCTCTTCACTTGTGTTCACTGTCTCTAATGTTTCTTTCACGATTTGAAGGAGTAGCGGAGATGGTCTTTCAGGGTCGGGGATGCACATCTTTTCAGCGAAGTGCTTGGCCAGGAGGTCCGCTTTGTCACGAGCAGTGTGGGCAATGCTGCCGTCTGCCCGGTGGAGTGCAGGGATGGAAGTGCCCTGCGACTCACCCTGCTGGTCCTTGACAAGGCTCCACCACTGTTTACAACCAACCTGGCCTCCCCTTAGCTTACTCTTGAGGTTAGTTTTCCACTGCTCCACTGCCCATGTTTGCGTGGTATTCATGTGCATTGTTGCCTCTCGGTGCTTCAACCTGTTCCTGGCAGTGGGGTGTCTCTTAAAAGCACGCCAGGCTCGGTGCTTGGCATCAGAGGCAGAGCGACACGCAGGGCCAAACCAGGGCTGGTCTGATGCCTTGGTTTTGTGGTCCGTGTGTGGCACCCAGCGGGCCTGCAGGGCGTGGAGCAGCTGGGTGAGCCGCCTCTCCTGCTGGTTAGCGTCGCCACGCAGCACGTCTCCCCAGTCTGTGGTCCCCAGGGCGGCACGGAGGGCATCCCAGTCGGCGGCCTCCCATCTCCAGAGGGAGCGGGTAAAGTTCTCCTCTCGTGGTGTCCTGAATTGTATCCTGGTGAGGACAGCCACGTGGTCTGAGGTGCCCACAAAGTCGAGTGGAGAACACTGTACTGTGTGGGGAGGGAGGTCCGTCACTACTGGGTCCAGAGATGACCCAGACCTGTGTGTGGAGAAGGTGACATAATTGTGCATGTCGTGCACAACAAGTAGGGAGTTAAAAGCCTCTCTCTCTCTCTCTCTCTCTCTCTCTCTCTCTCTCTCTCTCTCTCTCTCTCTCTCTCTCTCTCTCTCTCTCTCTCTCTCTCTCTCTCTCTCTCTCTCTCTCTCTCTCTCTCTCTCTCTCTCTCTTTCTCTTTCTCTCTCTTTCTCTTACTCTTTCTCTTTCTCTTTCTCTTTCTCTCTTTCTCTTACTCTTTCTCTTTCTCTTTCTCTCTTTCTCTTTCTCTTTCTCTCTCTTTCTCTTACTCTTTCTCTCTCTCTCTCTTTCTTTCTCTTTCTCTCTTTCTCTTTCTCTTACTCTTTCTCTCTCCCTCTTTCTCTTACTCTTTCTCTCTCTCTCTCTCTCTCTCTCTCTCTCTCTCTCTCTCTCTCTCTCTCTCTCTCTCTCTCTCTCTCTCTCTCTCTCTCTCTCTCTCTCTCTCTCTCTCTCTCTCTCTCTCTCTTGTGGGTGGTGGGACGGTGGGGGGGATGGCAGGGAGGAACAGGTGACAACGACTTTCCCGTAGCAACAGTATAGGAGCGAGCCAAGACTAGGCGAGGCGGGGCGGTGATGTGGAGTGAACAGCCGGGAAGTGGGGGTGATAAGTGGGGCAGGTGAGAGGAGGGAGAGGCTGGGCGGAGAGGTTACGTGAGGTGGTGACGATGGAGGAGGGTGGAGAGAGAGTTCGCCGGAAGAGGTAGGAGGCGAGACTGGAAGGAGTAGTCTCTCTCTCTCTCTCTCTCTCTCTCTCTCTCTCTCTCTCTCTCTCTCTCTCTCTCTCTCTCTCTCTCTCTCTCTCTCTCTCTCTCTCTCTCTCTCTCTCTCTCTCTCTCTCTCTCTCTCTCTCCCCTCTCTTTCTCTCTCCCTTGCGTTTGTCTGTATTTGTATTCGTTTTTTTTTATCTGCTTTACTGATTCCTTTGTTTTTATATTGTATTTGTTTCCTCTCATTTGATATTTCTCTATTTTATTAATCTTATTAGCACCACTAAAGTAACCCCACACTCATAACTACTACTTTCATTGCAGATGCCATAGCCGCCGCCGCCGCCACGGACAACGCCATAGGGCACAGAAGGAAGGTCAGTAGCTGATGGCGTATTGGAGTAAAAGTCTCGCCTTCACGTTAAAACTTAATTGGCTTCAGAGGGATGGAGAAATGGGAACCCGATTGGCTGAAACACTCCTCCCTCCACTTGCTGCCTCTCCTCCTCTTTCATCTCTTTATCTTCTTCCCCTGATTATTTTCCTTCTCGTTGTTGATAGTTTATTCTCGCCTTTGTCGTCTTTCGTCCTCTGTACTGAACGCAAGGCAGTGCAAGAATTAATGGTATAATGAACACTTGACACAACGTAATACTGTAGCATGAAAGAGGGTAGGGTTTCCTCAGCAAGCCTTGTTGTAGTTACGTGAAGCAAGCACAGAATCCTCGCATAGAAGCTTTAAGTGCAACGTTGATATTTTACTGGGAAGATCAGCTTGCATAAACGTGTTGCAGGAAGAGGAGTAGTGATTCAGTGCAGTGTATTTTCCATTCGTTCGGAAGAGTGGGATGATGTGATAATTCCCTCTCTCGCGTTACTTAAAGATTCAGACTGTGTTGTATGTGTGTATGTATGTATTCATTCGATTAATTCAAAATCGTGTGTTAAAGTTTGTCGTCGTTATCATCGTTGTCATTCTCTCTCTCTCTCTCTCTCTCTCTCTCTCTCTCTCTCTCTCTCTCTCTCTCTCTCTCTCTCTCTCTCTCTCTCTCTCTCTCTCTCTCTCTCTCTCTCTCTCTCTCTCTCTCTCTCTCTCGTCCTTCTCGTCCTCCCTTTGCTGTTGCATTTCTGTGCTTCTGTTACTCCCAGCCACCTGCACCGCCCCTCCCCCCTCCCACTACCCCCCCGTCACTCCTCAGGGAACAATGCATCACGTTAATTAAAGACCGCGTCCTCGCTAACCCTCGTGCAAAAACTAATGTATATACCCATTTACACAACGTATTTAATTATATTACTAGCTATTATGATAATTCTCTCTCTCTCTCTCTCTCTCTCTCTCTCTCTCTCTCTCTCTCTCTCTCTCTCTCTCTCTCTCTCTCTCTCTCTCTCTCTCTCTCTCTCTCTCTCTCTCTCTCTCTCTCTCGTGTTCGTATCTGCTCAGGTTTTTTTTTTCCTTTTTTTATTTTCTGGCCTGGGTCCACATCAGCACGAGGTGTAATCTGGTACTACATATTTTCCCGTCTTTCCTGGGCACCGCAGATACCAGCGTTTAAAGCTGTTGCAGTGCCCTCAGGGTCTTTAATTCCCTTAGGTAAGCTACTTTGATCCTTACGCCCACGGATACTGAAAACCCTGGAGCCTGGTTTTCTCTCCTCGTACAAAATATTTTTAGTACTGCCATTTCGCCTCATCTCATAGGGAGGAGGATTCATGAAGATTAGTTTGCTGGGTGGAACAACCTTTTTTTTTTCTTTTTTTTATTGGGAAAAAAAGGCTTTTTTTTTTTACAGTTAGCGGTTTGTCTTTTTTCAGGTTTAGTTTTTGGAATTTTTTCAGATGATGGTTTGAATATATAGTTTTTTCGTACTGTAGCTGCTCACTTTTGAAAAGGTAAAAGTAAAATTTCTTCAGGTAAATGATTCCAAATCTATTTTCTTTTCTTACTAAAGCAATTGATTTTGTTGGAAAAGGAACTGCATGTATTTTTTTTCAGGTGTTTCAAATCTGTCCTTTTTTTTTTTTCTTACTACAACAGCCCTATTTGCTGGGAAAAAGAAAGTGTACTTTACAGGTAGCGGTTTAAATTAGTTCTTTTTGCTTACTACAGCAGCCCACTTTGGTAATGGACTCGAATCTATTCTTTTCATATATATATATATATATATATATATATATATATATATATATATATATATATATATATATATATATATATATATATATATATATATATATATATTATATTTATTTATTTATTTATTACAGTAGCTCTTTTTATTAGGAAAAAGGTACAATTTCTTCAGCTAATGGTTTAAATCTAGCCCATTTTCTTACTAATGCAGCTTACTTTGTTGCAAAAAAATCCTAGTTCTTTAGGTAACGGTTCAAATCTATCTTTTTTTTTTTTTACAACAGCAGCTCACATTGTACGGAAGAGTATTGATATAGTATTTTTTTTTTCAGTTAACTGCTCAGTTACTTATTTTTGTCACAGTGTAGCAATCTTATTTGTTGGAAAAAGGTGTAATTTCTTCCGATAATGGTAAAAATATTTTTTTCTTAAGGTATATATATATATATATATATATATATATATATATATATATATATATATATATATATATATATATATATATATATATATATATATATATATATATATATATATATATATATATATATATATATATATATATATATATATATATATATATATATATATATATATATATATATATATATATATTTATTATTTGTTTTAGGTGTTGTTTCAAACCCGTCCATTTCCTTGTTATAAACGTCAAGGCGCGCCGTACTCAATCGTGAGCGTTGGCGCAGCGCGGCTTGCCTTGGTCATCGGCGTGTGGAATAGGGAGACTAGTTACTTTCTCCGCAGCCTCTACTTTTCCGGTCATACCTGATTAGTACACACTTTTCTGTTGCATAAGTGTAATTTCTTCAGGTAACAGTTCAGATCTTTCCTTTTTCCTATCATAGCTGCTCGTTTTTGTCGGGGAAAAAAATAGGTCTTCTAAATACTTTTTTTTTTTTTTTCTAACCTGTCCTGGTTTTATTTACATTTTTTTTTTTCTGAAATGAAAGGTGAAAGGTTAGTGACAGTTTTTAATAACTGTGGAAATAATGTATTTAATGTATCATAATATCATTTGAGCAGCTGTTAAAACTTTTTCATTTATGGTTTATATCTATTATTTTACCTACCAACTTTTTCCTCCAAACCTCTCTCTCTCTCTCTCTCTCTCTCTCTCTCTCTCTCTCTCTCTCTCTCTCTCTCTCTCTCTCTCTCTCTCTCTCTCTCTCTCTCTCTCTCTCTCTCTCTCTCTCTCTCTCTCTCTCTCTCTCTCTCTCTCTCTCTCTCTCTCTCTCTCTCTCTCTCTCTCTCTCTCTCTCTCTCTCTCTCTCTCTCTCTCTCTCTCCGTTAATGAGAACGAAAAAAAAAAACACTTACTCTGTAAAAAAAAAAAAAAATTAGAAAAGTTTCGAGCACGTTGTCTAATTTAGTTCCGGAGATGTCTTGATATTCTTGTCTTGAAACAGTTCTTGTCGAAGGAAGAGAAAACAGAAGCAGGAAATGAGTTCCACAGAGTAGCTGTGAAAGTGATGTATGAGTGAAGAGTTTTTTTTTTTCCCCCATTGGTAACGTGTTGAAATACTACTACAGTACTACTACTACTACTACTACTACTACTACTACTACTCGCTGCTTCTACTACTACTACTACTACTACTACTACTACTACTACTACTACTACTACTCGCTGCTACTACTACTATTCGCTGCTACTACTTCTACTCGCTACTACTACTACTACTCGCTACTACTACTACTACTCGCTACTACTACTACTGCTAATACTACTGCTGCTACTACTACTCGCTAATACTACTACTACTACTACTCGCTACTACTACTACTACTACTTGCTACTACTCGCTACTGCTACTATTACTACTACTACTATTACTACTACTACTCGCTACTACTACTCGCTACTACTACTACTATTCGCTACTACTACTACTACTACTACTACTACTACTACTACTACTACTACTACTACTTGCTACTACTCGCTACTACTACTATTACTACTACTACTATTACTACTACTTCTCGCTACTACTACTACTCGCTACTACTACTCGCTACTACTACTACTACTACTACTACTATTTTTTTTTTTTTTTTTTTTTTTTTTTTCTACTACCTACTACTAATACCTCCACCCCATGTTTATTGATGTGTCAATTAGGAGCTCCATTACTTGGAGGTCATTAGCCCCAGCTCTCGCTAATGACTGTGGCATCCAACCATATCTAATACTCTATAATATAAACATTAGTTGTTAACTATAAATTCACTCTACCTCTACTCTATCTACTCTTATGCCACTCTCCACCACTGTAGCCTCGCAGTCGAGGCCTCCTAAGTCTGCAGGTATGGGAGTGGAATGCCTTGTCCCCCTGAGGCACAGGAGGGCGGATCTGAGGAGGGAGAATGAGAGACGGCACCTCATCCATGCGACGACATGGCTCCTTGGCTGGTGCTTCTTTTCTGCCATTAGGTCGGCTAGTCTTGAGTAGAAGCACTGAGCCTTGGAGCCCATCCCGCCAGATGTGGTGAAGACCAGAGGTGTGAAGCTGCCCTGGTCAACGTGTTGGATTCTCTCCCCATACGCTCGGATCTTCTCCTGCTCATTCTTGCGGTGGGCGGCCTCCAGGGAGAGTTCGTGGTGACAGGCGGCCATCGGGTCAAAGATCCGTATGTCCATGAATGCTTTCTTACTACTACTACTACTACTACTACTACTACTACTCGCTACTACTACTACTACTACTATTACTACTACTACTCGCTACTACTACTACTACTACTACTACTACTACTACTACTACTACTCGCTACTACTATTACTACTACTTGCTGCTACTACTACTACTACTACTCGCTACTACTACTACTACTACTCGCTAGTACTACTACTACTCGCTACTACTACTACTACTACTACTACTACTACTACTACTAATCGCTACTACTACTACTACTACTCGCTACTACTACTACTCGCTACTACTACTACTACTACTACTACTACTACTACTACTACTACTACTACTACTACTCGCTACTACTAATACTACGCGTTATTCGCCGAAAAAGTGCCATTGACGAGAGTAAAAAATAAACTTTAAAATATTTTGTAAAAAATAAAGATGCCATAAAACTGTGGTTCTCAAACTATGTGTCGCGACCTAAAGCTGGGTCGGGAGATCAATTTTGATGGGTCGCAGGGACACAGGAACATTATCATGCTTTCATTGTTTCGGTGTATTTCAGTTACTTAATTGAATTATTCTTTTTTTACCAGAAATTACTTTTGTTTTGTATGATCATCTTCCCCCCACCTCCCTCCTCCTGGGCCCTACGTAATGGTGTCTCTGACAGGAATGACTCCTGTACCAAACGCGTATGTTGGACTGGCAGCACCATGGATCCCATTAATTTAGTTTTGTGAATTAAAAGCAGTGCCATGCATTCTATTAATTTAGTTTTGTGGATGAAAAGCAGTGCCATGCATTCTATTAATTTAGTTTTGTGGATGAAAAGCAGTGCCATGCGTTCTATTAATTTAGTTTTGTGAAAAGGAAAAGCAGTGCCATGCATTCTATTAATTTAGTTTTGTGAAAAGGAAAAGCAGTGCCATGCATTCTATTAATTTAGTTTTGTGAAAAGGAAAAGCAGTGCCATGCATTCTATTAATTTAGTTTTGTGAAAAGGAAAAGCAGTGCCATGCATTCTATTAATTTAGTTCTGTGAAAAGGAAAAGCAGTGCCATGGATCTCACTAGTTTAGTTTTTATGATTGAAAAGCTGTACACATTATTTATTTTTTTCCAAAATAAAGTGTATATATCATTGTACATTTTCTTTCTCTTTACTTTACTCTGGGTCGCGAAAGAATGAAATGTTCCAAATAGGGTCGCTCATGAAAAAGTTTGAGAACCACTGCGGCATAAAAGACCAGTCACCACGAATATATATATATATATATATATATATATATATATATATATATATATATATATATATATATATATATATATATATATATATAAGAAAAAACTGAAGCAAACATTAAATTTATTCAGACACCAAAACCAAAGCTGGAAAGATAATGACGAGAGAATATATTGATTTAACAAGAAGTTTTATGCAGCTGTAGGTAAAAGAAAGTAACTCGAAAGGAACAGTCAAAATGTCTCCTTTTTCATTATGTTTTCTTGCATTTTTTTTTAACTCAACCAATCATCCATCTTCCAAAGCATCCCTGTCACATCCCTTAACACTTCATAATTTCCATCCTGATCCCAAGCCTCTATAGCCTATAAAACACTTCTCTATTAAGGTTTCATTATGACTTGATGAACACTTCTATTGAAACCTCATCCTTATGCGTACTGTTATTAGCCTCTATTTTACCCTCAACCAACGGTCTCCAAAAACTCCTTTCACTCGACCTTCATGACTCTTTTTCCTTCACCCACATATCTTCTCAGTGATGGCTGTTTAAAATATCACCCTCAGCTTGTCATCTCAAAACTCCCTTTCCATCCCTCTCCTTCAACTCGCAGTCTCCATTTTGAATCTCAGCTCCTATAGCTCCCAGCACCTTCCCCAAGGGTTGTTTAGGGCACGGGGGACGCGCCTGTTTGCCCGTGAATGGCCTGCGTCCCGCGTGAGACCCGCTCTTGTTCCGAGTCAGCCGCCCGTGGGCAAGGAAGTCATCCATGTACATAACTTTTCCCTCCATTATTTGTTACTGTCTCTCTCTCTCTCTCTCTCTCTCTCTCTCTCTCTCTCTCTCTCTCTCTCTCTCTCTCTCTCTCTCTCTCTCTCTCTCTCTCTCTCTCTCTCTCTCTCTCTATTCTGGCAACGATTACAGCAGATTGTGGGAGGGAAAGAGGTGAGGTTATGGTCTAGTTAAATTTTACTAGACAGTGGAAGAGGGAGAGTGAGAATGGGAGTTGGAACACACCTAGTGGGGAGTAGAAGGAAAAAAAAAAAAAAATAAATAAAATGAAATAATAAAATGATTTTATATATATATATATATATATATATATATATATATATATATATATATATATATATATATATATATATATATATATATATATATATATATTATATTATATTAATAATAATCATACACACACGAGTATCTAGCTATCTATCTAGAGAGAGAGAGAGAGAGAGAGAGAGAGAGAGAGAGAGAGAGAGAGAGAGAGAGAGAGACTGTGTGTGCAAGCTTGTAAACATTGAGTGGATGGTAGGAGGTAAAAAGTAAGAGGGTTGGGGTGGAAATTTAGAGGTATAGTCGGTGAACGATTACTGGGCGGTGGAAAGGTAAGAGCAAGGGAGGGAGGGTAGGAGAGGATTATAGTCAAAGTGCTCCATCCACCTCCACTGTACTTATTGGTTTCCCTTATTTTTATTTATTTATTTATTTTTTTTTTTGACATGCTAACAAATCCCAGAAAGCATGACAGTTAACAGTTGCAGATCAGAGGATTTGAGATTGAGTGAAGCACTAAACACCGTAGAAGTGAGTGTGGCGTGTTGTTAGACTATACGGTTATAAGTACAAAGTGAAGAACATTTAGTGTACCGTGGAAGGAAAAGAGGTAGGGAGAATGCAAGGAAGGTGCAGTATGTTCACATCACAGCAACATGCCACGGTGCCACTCTCACTACCACTATGTTTAGTGTATTTCCTCAATCGTAAGTCTTCTAATCTGATGACAAGCTTCTTAATTCTTTCACTGGTAATGATATTAATTATAACACTTATTACTTAATTTTAAAAGAAAAAATACAAAGCCGCAATGTTGCATCTCTAGGTGTCTTCTACCGCTATTTTCATGCCAACTGCTCTTCTGATCTTGCTAACTGCATGCCTCCACTCCTTCCACGGCCTCGCTGCACAAGACTTTCTTCTTTCTCTCACCCCTATTCTGTCCACCTCTCTAACGCAAGAGTTAACCAGTATTCTCAATCATTCATCCCTTTCTCTGGTAAACTCTGGAATTCCCTGCCTGCTTCTGTATTTCCACCTTCCTATGACTTGAATTCCTTCAAGAGGGAGGTTTCAAGACACTTATTCATCAATTTTTGACCACTGCTTTGACCCTTTTATAGGACTGGCATTTCAGTGGGCATATTTTTTATTGGATTTTTGTTGCCCTTGGCCAGTGTCCTTCCTACATAAAAAAAAAAAAAAAATAGAAAGGGCACCGGCCAAGGGCAACAAAACTAAGAAAAAAAAAGCACACTGAAGTGCCGGTCCCCAAACAATAAAAAGCGGTCGTCAAAATTTAAAATGTCTTGAAACCTCCATCTTGAAAGAATTGAAGTCATATGAAGGAGGAAATGTTTAAGCAGGCAGGGAGTTCTATAGTTTACCAGAGAAAGGGATGAATGATAGAGAATACTGGCTAACTCTTGCATTAGAGGGGTGGACATATAATATACCTACATGCATTAAAAAGATTGAATTTCTTGCTTATTCCTTTTGCTGTTAACGGATCTTTGCAATTTATACTCTAAACTTCCACAGGACTGTTTTATTGACTTCGCCACAGATCACCTTGGCTAACGCGTATAATACAAAAAAATAAAGAGGCGCTGGTTCATTGACCTCACGCAGCCCTGCCCAGTGCAAAAATTTAAGCTTGAGGAAAGCCTGAAACTGAAAGATTTTCATATCAGAGGATTTGTGGTTGAAAGAAAGGAAGAAAGAAAGAAAAAGCACAGTAGGAAAAGTGAAGGTGGTTACTTGATTTCTGACCACGACTGTACAAATAGGCAGCATTTTCAAACCGCATCCTGGGTTATCTTGAGTCAGTGCTGCATTAACGATTTTTGAAGCTCCCACTCTAACCCCCCGCCACTTGTCCAGCTGATTGAGAACCTTAACCCTTGAGAGAAGAAAATGGAGGGCTATTGAATTGCCGCTGGGAAATACCTTAGAAAAAAAAGAGGTAAAAAAAAAAAAAGCATTAGGCACGTGAATTCCAGAACTCAGCGGTCCAAATAAGTTCTGAGTGAGAAAGTTCTGAAAGGGAATTCCTCTGACTTGCTTTCATTCCTTCCCTCCACTGGCAGTCGATCTTGCTGGAGTATCGGTCGGAATTCGGGTGTTTTGAGGCTGGTATGAGGTGAGATTTTTTCCACCTATTTTTCTTCTTTTAGGCATAGATAAGTAACTCGCGTTTTTTAAGCTTAATAATTAAGTGAAGTTTTATGTGTAGTTGTCTGTTTTAGGTAGAAAGAAGGTAAACAGTTAGTCTGTGTTCTTTAAAGTTAACATTAGTTGAGTGGTTAGGTAGCCCATTTAGAGTTGTGTTATTGGCCTAATTTTTTTTCCTGTCTCTTCGCTTGTGTTAGATGGATATAAGGTAAGTAGCCTTCATCCTCTTAAATGATGTTACTTGCGTGAGTCTGTTCCCTGTTTGTCCGCCCTTGTTTGGTAAAGATAAGATAGGCAACGCTCAACCTTCTAAAATGAATATGAGCTGGGTTCGCTGTTTTTTTAGGTGCGTTTTAGGTATAGATAGTTCTCGCTCTTTTTAAGTTAATATTCGTTGGGTTAGAATGGTCTACCCTTTAAAGCGAATATTAGTTGGGTGACGTTTTGTCTTGTTAAAGCGCGCGCTCCAGGCTGAGATTAGGTAAGCAACCGTCTTCTCCGTGACCTTAGGTGTTGTGCCTCTAAGTGTTTACCTTCCATTGCTTCCCTCGCTGGCTGTTAAGAGGGACAAAGGATCCATGTTTATGCCTGCAGGAACACCGGCTCACAGGGAGTTCGGGGACGTTCGAGACGCGTGCTGTGCTATTTTCTACTCAAATGTATATTACGATTGGCAGGGGAAGCTGCTGGCTGAAAGCAATAAAAATTCGTTGTAAAAAAAAAAAAAAAAACGATAAAATGAATGATTTAATCAATCTACAAGAAGGTACATACTGAGAAAATATTGATAAGATATAAAGAAAAAAAACTTTTCTGCAAAGTAATACAGTTTACAGGTTAAGGAAAAATTCAGTACTTAGGTGAAATCCTCAACTTCTGTTACAAAAATTGTCTACATTATAAAAGTAATAAATGTTCATTGGAATTGCGTTAAAGAAAGAAGAAAAAAGACTGGTGAAGAAGAAACTAAGCAGTACATAAGGAATACATTGGACCCAAAAAAAAAAAAAAAAAAAACTATGGAATAAGTCCAGCAAAAAAATAAGTGTAATAAAGGAGAACAAAGTGAAAGTAAATGTAATTAGTTGCGCTTGAAAGCAATCAAATGGGCAATAAAATCAGCTCAGAAAAATGCTTGATATAGAAGAAAATAAACATAATATAAGTCAAAAGCTGCACCACAAAATTACCAAATGTTGAAACGCCTCGACAATAATATAACAAAAAAATATTTATGGCAGCCTTGATATTGATGACTTGTAGGTGAGTAGTAAAGCAAGGAGGATTAACAAGACGAAGACACCGCTGTATCGCACAAAAGATTACAGCGTGGAAACTCCAGAACCTTCACAGGGATTTGTCACGTGTAGTGTGTGAGGCGCGAGGCGTGTCGTGTGCCGCCCTAACGCCGTGAGTGACGGCGTCATCCATCCCCCGAAGAGCTCCCCACGCACGCCGGGAGGTGAACGACCAGCGCGTGCGAGGAATCTGCTAAGTGATGTTCTTTCCTTTCACCCGAATGGATTCCCGCTCAGTTGCCAAATAAACACAACAGCAACGCCCACATAATGCCTGGGGAGAAGGCAATACAATATACTATACAATAGGAAAGGAGCTCCGAGAAGTGATTAAGAGCTAATTTACAAGCTTAGTTCTGTGTGATCAGATGCTGCTATCTTAAAAGGGTCGTTAGGTCGTACTTGACTGCTACGGATTCTGTTAAGGTCACTGGTCATGGTGTAACCTACACTTATTTCCACCGTTTTGCGTTTTCCTTAATAATGAGTTCCCTTGATCTGCTGAGACTCTGCTGAGCCTATCTAACGTCCGGTTTTATAAGGAGATTATTAGCGGATCAGAAGACTTGTGATAGAAGGAAAAGGAGAGAGAAAAAAAAAAAAAAAAATGGGAGTGCAGAAGGATACTCGACTCCTGGCAACGGCTGTGCCAAGAGTTTGTGTTGTGCTGGGTACCAGGTGTGCCGTCCAGACCTCAATTGTATTACCTGGCGCGGTGGCTCCAGTGTGGCTAATCAGCGTGTTGCGTCTGACCGGGGCATGGAACACGAGGTTATTGTGTTGTGTTGTATGACCTAGGAGGCGAAGAGGTACACACACACACACACACACACACACACACACACACACACACACACACACACACACACACACACACACACACACACACACACACACACACGCACATACAACACACACACACACACACACACACACACACACACACACACACACACACACACACACACACACACACACACACACACACACACACACACACACACACACACACACACACACACACACA
Organism: Scylla paramamosain; assembly: GCF_035594125.1. Classification (NCBI taxonomy): domain Eukaryota; kingdom Metazoa; phylum Arthropoda; class Malacostraca; order Decapoda; family Portunidae; genus Scylla; species Scylla paramamosain. The sequence goes on from NC_087160.1 coordinate 12,306,499, forward strand.
CACGTACGTTTGTAGCACAGAATCCCTTGAGCCGTTCCGCCATGTTGGGCTTGAACGGTGCACAAAATATCCAGACTGACAGCGCCTTCATTCCCTTTACTCCACAACACGCTGCTGCCTCTCCCGCCACACCACCACCACCACCACCACCGATATCTTCAGGAGAGGAGCTTCAAGTCACCGCCAGACGAACTCACACTGCCATTCCTCTACTCTGCCTTTGGTCTGAAGCTTGACTGACTTTCCATGGCTGGAGTACTAAGACCTCTTCACTGGACATGTGTAGTTCTAAGAGTACAAGAATACGTAGATGGAAGTGACTTCTTTTAAGCTTTGATATAGAGTTGTAGACGTTCGTGTATGTGTGTGTGTGTGTGTGTGTGTGTGTGTGTGTGTGTGTGTGTGTGTGTGTGTGTCGGAAGGAGAGGAAGGAGTAGCCAAGACCACAAAGCCACTTTAAGAATTCCCTACAGGCTTGTCGCGGCTATTTCTCTAACACTCAGAGGCTTTGGAGGAGTACTACAATTCCCCTTCCGCGCCCTCAATGGCGGGACCACTGCCTTGCCTTCCATCAGCCGCCCCTTATTGAGACGCTGCAGCCGTGGGTGGAACTTGGAAGCTTGGATGAAGTGGAACAGACAAATAGTAGTCACGTTATTTGGCAGATGAAACGTGGAGGAGTCTCACTAATAATGGGAGGAGTAGAATAGAGAAATGGTGGACTCCTTGATGGGGGAAGTAAGCGTTTACTAATCTAATTAAGTTCGAGTGAAGTGGAAGAAAAAATGGTTACGTTAGTGGAGGAAAAAAACGCAGAGTAATGTAACAACGGACTTATTCTTAAACATTTCACCGTCTTGCCTCTACTATTTGAACAAGCGTGTACGGAAGTTACTGGTGTTTTCATGGATGTGTTCATGACTTTAGTAAAACCTTTGCGGAACTATCTCAGTAAAACCTTTGCGGAACTATCTCTGCTATCAATAAAAAAAAAAAAACGAACCCAATTCATTATCTCTGCAGCTTTTTAAAATAACCGTAGCGTGTATGGAAGTTACTGGTGGTTTTCAAGGGTGTGTTCATGACTTTAGTAACCCTTTAGTAAACTATCTGCCCCCTTTAGTAAACTAAAAAAATAAATAAAAAAATAAATAAAAAAACAGGAACCCGATCTCTGTAGCTTTTTAAAATAATAGTAGTTCGGATGAGAGCCGAAACTGTTTAAGAATACAGGCCGTTGTGTTGTGCTGACGGTACTTGTGAGGAGGGATGAACGTGTATCATAACTTCCTCTATGTAAACTCCCAATATTCATTTAACTTACCATGTAGGAATCTCAGTATTGGAGTTTGCATAGAAGTGGAGACAAAGGAACTTAAGAAAATTAAGCGAAGTTACAGCAGGCCATCAGCCATGCACGTGGCAGTCCTTGTATATAACACCTTGATATGCTTTGATGCCGCCTCGGGCATCATAGCAGGTGTCTATGCCTCAGGAGGAGGCAGTAGACACCTGCCAAAACGATAATTATTCCCAGTGAGGTCTAAAGCACTGTTCAGGGGGTGCTGTGAACTTATCATTAAACCCAGCTGTGACCCCACTGAACATTTCCCTTTGTGTCTCACAACACAAGGGGGCAGTCACAGCCTGCATTCTAAAGACAACTCTCTTTCTCCACACAAAACTACAAGCACCTAATAACACACACACCCTTCACTCAAAAATTTCAAAATTATCATGGTGACTCCTACACCAGCCTCGGAGTTCCCATCTGGGGAGGGCACCATAAATCTCCCCAGGTCGGACTGCCTTTCTGTCGACGACCCTAAGTGTCTTGACACCTCCCTCAAGTTTCTCTTCATTAACTTCTGCAACATTCGCGGTCTAAGATCTAATTTTCAATCTGTAGAATACCACCTCTTCTCTTCTAAACCTCATCTTTTCCTCACTGAAACTCAGGTGTCTGAGGCAACTGACAGTAGCCCCTTTTCTGTTCCCTCCTACTTTATCTATCCTCATTTTCGATCCAAAGCTGGATGTTACGTTTATCTGCGCAATGACTTAACCTGCTCTCGTGCCCACGCTCTTGAATCTTCCGAGTTTTCCACCATCTGGCTATGACTACAGAGTCACTCTCAAACTAAATTTACCTGTGCTGTATACCTCTCACCTAACTCCTCTGATTATAAGAAATTCTTTGACTACTTAACTTCCAAAGTGGAGCACATTCTGACCCTCTTCCCTTTTGCATAGATCTCCATTCTTGGAGACTTCAGTGTTCACCACCAGCTCTGGCTTCCCTCTTCCTTCACTGACCATCCTGGTGAACTAGCCTTCAACTTTGCTATCCTCCACGACCTAGAGCAGTTGGTGCAACACTCTACTCGTATTCCTAACCGTCTTGGAGATACGCCCAACATTCTTAACCTTTTCCTAACCTCTTATCCTTCTGCTTATGCTGTCACCCTTTCTTCTCCGTTGGGCTCCTCCAATCACAATCTCATATCTGTATCTTGTCCTATTGCTCCAATACCTCCTTAGGATTCCCCTAAGCGAAGGTGCCTCTGGCGTTTTGCCTCTGCTAGTTGGTGGGACCTGAGGAGCTATTTTGCTGATTTTCCTTGGAATGACTACAGCTTCCGTGTCAGAGACCTGTCTTTGTGTCCTGAGCGCATAACAGAGGTGATAGTGTCTGGCATGGAGGCGTACATTCCTCACTCTTTTTCTCGACCTAAACCTTCCAAACCTTGGTTTAACACAGCTTGTTCTCGTGCTATACATGATAGAGAGGTGGCCCACAAAAGGTACTTAAGCCTTCCATCACCAGAATCTCACGCACTTTATATTTCTGCCCGGAACCATGCCAAGTCTGTTCTCGAACTAGCCTAAAACTCCTTCATTAATAGAAAGTGTCAAAACCTTTGAAGATCTAACTCACCTCGTGACTTATGGTATCTAGCCAAAAATATTTCCAATAACTTTGTTTCTTCTTTCCCTCCTTTATTTCAGCCAGATGGCACCACTGCTATCTCATCTATTTCTAAAGCTGAACTCTTCGCTCAGACCTTTGCTAAGAGCTCTACCTTGGACGATTCTGGGCTTATTCCTCCCTCTCCTCCACCCTCTGACTACTTCATGCCAACTATTAAAATTCTTCGCAATGATGTTTTCCATGCCCTCGCTGGCCTAAACCCCCGGAAGGCTTATGGACCTGATGGGGTCCCTCCTATTGTTCTCCGAAACTGTGCCTCCATGCTTCCTCCTTGCCTAGTCAAACTCTTTCAGTTCTGTCTGTCAACATCTACCTTTCCTTCTTGCTGGAAGTTTGCCTACATTCAACCTGTTCCTAAAAAGGGTGACCGTTCTAATCCCTCAAACTACCGTCCTATTGCTTTAATTTCCTGCCTATCTAAAATTTTTGAATCTATCCTCAACAGGAAGATTCTTAAACATCTATCACTTCACAACCTTCTATCTGATTGCCAGTATGGGTTCCGTCAAGGCCGCACCACTGGTGATCTTCTGGCTTTCCTTACTGAGTCTTAGTCATCCTCTTTTAGAGATTTTGGTGAAACTTTTGCTGTTGCCTTGGACATATCAAAAGCTTTTGATAGAGTCTGGCACAAAGCTTTGATTTCCAAACTACCCTTCTACAGCTTCTATCCTTCTCTTTCTCCTTCTCTCATGATTTCTTTCTGATCGTTCTATTGCTGCTGTGATAGACGGTCACTGTTCTTCTCCTAAATCTATTAACAGTGGTGTTCCTCAGGGTTCTGTCCTGTCACCCACTCTCTTCTTATTAATCATTAATGTTCTTCTAAACCAAACTTCTTGTCCTATCCACTCCTACGTTGATGATACCACCCTGCACTTTTCCACGTCTTTTCATAGATGTCTAACCCTTCAGGAGGTAAACATATCACGCAGGAAAGCCACAGAACGCTTGACTTCTGATCTTTCTAAAATTTCTGATTGGGGCAGAGCAAACTTGGTATTGTTCAATGCCTCAAAAACTCAATTCCTCCATCTATCAACTCGACACAACTTTCCAGACAACTATCCCCTCTTCTTCAATGACACTCAACTGTCCCCCTCTTCTACACTGAACATCCTCGGTCTGTCCTTTACTTATAATCTGAACTGGAAACTTCACATCTCATCTCTAGCTAAAACAGCTTCTATGAAGTTAGGTGTTCTGAGACGTCTCCGCCAATTTTTCTCACCCCCCCAGCTGCTAACTCTGTACAAGAGCCTTATCCGTCCATGTATGGAGTATGCTTCACATGTCTGGGGAGGTTCCACTCATACTGCTCTTCTAGACAGGGTGGAGTCAAAAGCTTTTCGTCTCATCAACTCCTCTCCTCTCTCTAACTGACTGTCTTCTAGCTGTCTTCTACCGCTATTTTCATGCCAACTGCTCTTCTGATCTTGCTAACTGCATGCCTCCCCTCCTTCCGCGGCCTCGCTGCACAACTTACTTCTTTCTCTCACCCCTATTCTATTCACCTCTCTAACGCAAGAGTTAACCAGTATTCTCAATCATTCATCCCTTTCTCTGGTAAACTCTGGAACTCCCTGCCTGCTTCTGTATTTCCACCTTCCTATGACTTGAATTCCTTCAAGAGGGAGGTTTCAAGAAACTTATCCTTCAATTTTTTTGACTACCACTTTGGACCCTTTTATGGGACTGTCATTTCAGTGGGCATTTTTTTTTTTTTTGGGAATTTTTGTTGCCCTTGGCCAGTGTCCCTCCTACATAAAAAAAATACTTTTTGATTCCCCTTAGGCTTTTTCTGTGCTGTCTTGGCGGCGTGGCTAGACTAACTTGGCCAGCACCTTTCTTTGCGCTGTTTTCAAGGATACAAGTCGCCCTCAGCTTGTTTACTCCATCTCAGTACGCGAGCAGTGGTTGATCTAAAGGCAAGACACACACACACACACGCTCGCCAGTCTCCGTGCACTTGACGGGTGAGAAATATAGGAAAACTTTAACGCGCCTCGCACGACACTTGATTGTTGATGTTTTCCTGTAAAATTTGTTCTGTCCAGTATAAACCCTGTTGTATATTTTTATTCTGCACATTTAAACGATACACGATGTAAAATGAAAAATTATAAAAGGTCATAGTTAAGTAAATAATTTCCGTGTAAATTTTAACCTGTTTGTTATAACACTGATAATTCTGACCCTCTTCCCTTTTGCAGAGATCTCCATTCTTGGAGATTTCAATGTTCACCACCAGCTTTGGCTTTCCTCTCCCTTCACTGACCATCCTGGTGAACTAACCTACAACTTTGCTATCCTCCATGACCTAGAGCAATTCGTGCAACACCCTACTCGTATTCCTGACCGTCTTGGAGATACGCCCAACATTCTTGACCTTTTCCTGACCTCTAATCCTTCTGCTTATGCTGTCACCCTTTCTTCTCCGTTGGGCTCCTCCGATCACAATCTCATATCTTTATCTTGTCCTATCACTCCAATCCCTCCTCAGGATCCCCCTAAGCGAAGGTGCCTCTGGCGTTTTGCCTCTGCTAGTTGGGGGGACCTGAGGAGCTATTTTGCTGATTTTCCTTGGAATGACTACTGCTTCCGTGTCAGAGACCCGTCTTTGTGTGCTGAGCGCATAACAGAGGTGATAGTGTCTGGCATGGAGGCATACATTCCTCACTCTTTTTCTCGTCCTAAACCTTCTAAACCTTGGTTTAACACAGCTTGTTCTCGTGCTATACATGATAGAGAGGTGGCCCACAAAAGGTACTTAGGCCTTCCATCACCAGAATCTCATGGACTTTATATTTCTGCCCGGAACCATGCCAAGTCTGTTCTCCAACTAGCCAAAAACTCCTTCATTAACAGAAAATGTCAAAACCTTTCAAGATCTAACTCCTCTCGTGATTTCTGGCATCTAGCCAAAAATATCTCCAATAACTTTGCTTCTTCTTCTTTCCCTCCTCTATTTCAACCAGGTGGCACCACTGCTATCACATCTATTTCTAAAGCTGAACTCTTTGCTCAAACCTTTGCTAAAAACTCTACCTTGGACGATTCTGGGCTTGTTCCTCCCTCTCCTCCACCCTCTGACTACTTCATGCCAACTATTAAAATTCTTCGCAATGATGTTTTCCATGGCCTCGCTGGCCTAAACCCTCGGAAGGCTTATGGACCTGATGGGGTCCCTCCTATTGTTCTCCGAAACTGTGCCTCTGTGCTTGCACCTTGTCTAGTCAAACTCTTTCAGCTCTGTCTGTCAACATCTACCTTCCCTTCTTGCTGGAAGTTTGCCTACATTCAACCTGTTCCTAAAAAGGGTGACCGTTCTAATCCCTCAAACTACCGTCCTATTGCTTTAATTTCCTGCCTATCTAAAGTTTTTGAATCTATCCTCAACAGGAAGATTCTTAAACATCTATCACTTCACAACCTTCTATCTGATCGCCAGTATGGGTTCCGTCAAGGCCGCTCTACTGGTGATCTTCTGGCTTTCCTTACTGAGTCTTTGTCATCCTCTTTTAGAGATTTTGGTGAAACTTTTGCTGTTGCCTTGGACATATCAAAAGCTTTTGATAGAGTCTGGCACCAAGATTTGATTTCCAAACTACCCTCCTACGGTTTCTATCCTTCATTCTGTAACTTCATCTCAAGTTTCCTTTCTGACCGTTCTATTGCTGCTGTGGTAGACGGTCATTGTTCTTCTCCTAAATCTATTAACAGTGGTGTTCCTCAGGGTTCTGTCCTGTCATCCACTCTCTTCTTATTATTCATTAATGATCTTCTAAACCAAACTTCTTGTCCTATCCACTCCTACGCTGATGATACCACCCTGCACTTTTCCACGTCTTTTCATAGACGTCCAACCCTTCAGGAGGTAAACATATCACGCAGGAAAGCCACAGAACGCCTGACTTCTGATATTTCTAAAATTTCTGATTGGGGCAGAGCAAACTTGGTATTGTTCAATGCCTCAAAAACTCAATTCCTCCATCTATCAACTCGACACAACCTTCCAGACAACTATCCCCTCTTCTTCAGTGACACTCAACTGTCTCCCTCTTCTACACTGAACATCCTCGGTCTGTCCTTTACTTATAATCTGAACTAGAAATTTCACATCTCATCTCTAGCTAAAACAGCTTCTATGAAGATAGGTGTTCTGAGACGTCTCCGCCAGTTTTTCTCACCCCCCCAGCTGCTAACTCTGTACAAGGGCCTTATCCGTCCATGTATGGAGTATGCTTCACATGTCTGGGGGCGTTCCACTCATATTGCTCTTCTAGACAGGGTGGAATCAAAAGCTTTTCGTCTCATGAACTCCTCTCCTCTAACTGACTGTCTTCAGCCTCTCTCACCGCCGCAATGTTGCATATCTAGCTGTCTTCTACCGCTATTTTCATGCTAACTGCTCTTCTGATCTTGCTAACTGCATGCCTCCCCTCCTTTCGCGGCCTCGCTGCACAAGACTTTCTTCTTTCTCTCACCCCTATTCTGTCCACCTCTCTAACGCAAGAGTTAACCAGTATTCTCAGTCATTCATCCCTTTCTCTGGTAAACTCTGGAACTCCCTGCCTGCTTCTGTATTTCCACCTTCCTATGACTTGAATTCCTTCAAGAGGGAGGTTTCAAGACACTTACCCACCAATTTTTGACCACTGCTTTGACCCTTTTATGGGACTGGCATTTTAGTGGGCATTTTTTTTATTAGATTTTTGTTGCCCTTGGCCAGTGTCCTTCCTACATAAAAAAAAAGAAATATTCTGCACGCATAAAATGGTGGATGACATAAATTGATTAAGTTGTAACTTAACAAAATAAGTAACACATACACACACACGCACACGCACACGCATACGCACACGCGCACACACGCGCGCACGCACACACGCACACACGCACGCACACGTACACACGCACGTGCACACACACACGCGCACATACATGCACGTACGCGCAAACACGCGCGCGCGCGCACACACACACACACACACACACACACACACACACACACACACACACACACACACACACACACACACACACACACAGCAGCAGCAGCAGCGAACAACAAGAAAAACACACACAAGTTTGTCTCACTCGGAGCAGTAATGAAACTGGAGTCGCGGGACTAACGAAAGTCAGTCTCATATCTGTAGGGATGTTGTAGATGAAATTCTCTTGTTGGTTTTATGTGAAATAAAACTCGAGGCGTAAATATCAAAGTTCTCTTCCACCTGGCCAGCCTAGAAGACACGCACGCACGCGCGCGCACACACACGCGCACACGCACGCACGCACGCACGCGCTCACATACGCGCACACGCACGCACGCACGCGCACACACACACACACACACACACACACACACACACACACACACACACACACACACACACACACACAGCAGCAGCAGCAGCGAACAACAAGAAAAACACACACAAGTTTGTCTCACTCGGAGCAGTAATGAAACTGGAGTCGCCGGACTAACGAAAGTCAGTCTCATATCTGTAGGGAAGTTGTAGATGAAATTCTCTTGTTGGTTTTACATGAAATAAAACACGAGGCGTAAATATCAAAGTTCCCTTCCACCTGGCCAGTCTAGAAGAAAGGAGGAGGAGGAGGAGGAGGAGGAAGAAGAGAAAGGGCGTGCGCTGGAAATCTATCACTGCCAAGAGGAGGGTCTTCAGCGTCAGTCACTCGCAGATTGCAGCACGAAATGATCCCAAGGAAGCTCACTTTTCCGCAGGAGTGAATCTGAACGAGCCCGAAGAGCTTCCTAAACCCTCCTGAGAGCCATCTCCCACAACCCTTCCTAGAACTCTCCCAATATTCCTCCTGAGAACCTCGTCTTATATGAACCTAATCAAAGTCTCGCTCCCCAGTCCAACCCACCAGTGGTCGTGGAATTTGACTTACTAGTATCGGCTCCTCCTCGGTGCTGCTGCTCTAGGTTGTTCGGTGCCTGCTTCTTTTATTTTGTTGGCGTAAATTCTTTATTGTTATTTTGCTTTTCTTTCATAACAGTACATGCAATTTAGTTTTCTGTCCATCCCAGTCGCCCTATCCTTCTCCTGCCCCTCTGTATTCCCTACTTGTCCTTTCCTGTCCCCTCTGCCCTTCTGTGTCCCTTACCTTTCCCTCCCTACTCCCTTCCTCCACCATCGTGACCACTTAATGAGAAAAGTTGGCTCCGTCACGCCGTTAGGGACCGCGGTTCGCCATGACTTGCCTCCCCAACCTGTAGGAGCGTCCAGCCTACCCTCTGGCCTCACCACTTTTCAGAGAGAGAGAGAGAGAGAGAGAGAGAGAGAGAGAGAGAGAGAGAGAGAGAGAGAGAGAGAGAGAGAGAGAGAGAGAGAGAGAGAGGACATAAAAGTGAAGTTTATGGAAAGGTGCTCTAGAGTAAAAAAAAAAGAGTAATGAGGGAATATAGGAGGGGACACTTACGGCATTGTGCAGCAGACAATAGGAAGGTGAGCGCGCGCACACACACACACACACACACACACACACACACACACACACACACACACACACACACACACACACACACACACACACACACACACACACACACACACACACACACACACACACACACACACCTCTTCAGGTCGATGAAGAGCTTGCCTGGCTCTTCAGTTTTTGGAAAGGTTCAGGTCGCTAAGGATTTTTCGTTGACGGGGAATGGTTACTGTCCACTGTAAGTATAAACAGTAACCGGTGTGTGATGTGGTGTGCGTGGGGTCTTACCTATGACCATAGTGAAACACACCACACACACACACACACACACACACACACACACACACACACACACACACACACACACACACACACACACACACACACACACACACACACACACACACACACACACACCAGTCATTCCTTATACCTTTCTTTGCTGTCTTTTCCGTGCTCTTAACTTTTATTGGAGTCTCAGTGGGGAAGAGAGAGGAAGGAGGAAGAGAACAAGTAAATAAGTAATAAAGGAGGGACGGAAGGATAGTAGCCATGCCTTACCTTTTCCTCCTCCTTTTCTTTTACTTGTTTGTCCTTCCTTCCTCTCTTTCCCTAGTTTTTTTTTTATCATTTTGTCTTCAAATAAGACCCTGCTTTTTTGAAGGCTGGTGTTAGTAAATCCAAACACCAAAAAACACGTCGTATCTCCTCTCACTAACTATGCAAATGCGTTTTTTAAACACGGAGAAGGAGACACAACGTGGTGTTAGGGTAATCCAACACCTTTCCAATCCAACAGCACTCTTCGCACAGTTTGGCAGCTCTGGAAGAGTCTCATGTGCTCGCCAAAGCGATCAGGTGATCAGTGCTTTACAGTCTTCCTGCCTAAACAGTCTACAGTGAACAGTGCATTCGCATATATATATATATATATATATATATATATATATATATATATATATATATATATATATATATATATATATATATATATATATATATATATATATATATATATATATATATATATATATATATAATATATTCACTTATTTATAATTTTTCTTATGTAGTTGGGGCTGTACATTCTCTAATCTAGTAGTTGGAGTGGAGTGTACCAGCAGGCGAGAGCTGCTCCTCAGAATGGCATGTGAACGGATTTTGCCGGTCTCTGGAAACAACTCTGGGAAGCCTCACTTCGTCAACTTGATCCACAAGATCAAGGAATTCTAGATATGCTACATGTAATGTATGCAGTGGATTGATTGTTTTCAAGAGTTTTCAAAACTATACTAGAAATGTTTCTTAGCTGCCAGCTACTATAGTTCGTTTTAAATCAGGTTATTAAGCCTATGCTGTGGAGTCTTTTGCTTGTGGTTACTAGATTAATCGACAAGAAATAGTGGTAGCGGTATTCTAGAGTCCTTTCCAACCATTATTATTGGTTGTTTTAATTCCATTCTTTTTCAGACACACTTGAATAGACGTTAAATGTAATGGAGTGTAGGGAAATGCCACCTCCTCTGTAACCCCTAAAAAACTATTCAAATGTGCGAAAGAAAGGAACTAAAACAGTCAATAATAACGGCGGGAAAGGTCTCTAGAGTATTACCATAGTGGCTTCATATTGAAACTAATTAGAGATATACTTACGTATCAGGTAATAATAACCAACTCGCCAGGCACCACGTAATCTACAGTCTCCCATTCCTGTATCATATATAGCCTATCTTGTTTTTATTTGCCGATCCAGTTCAGAATTTCACATGCTCAATATGAAGTGCTATATACAATGAAATAAGTTTTTTTTCTCTTTTTTTCCATCTGTTAGGTAATGCTGTTTGCTAGCCTAAGCTTGATAAAGAGCAGTTAGAGCATATAGCATGTTTCTGACCAAGAATAACTAAAACTTAAAATGTTTTATGCAATAAAATACTTAAATGTTGGAATTGTCACGTGAAGATGCTGTAGACCCTGATGAGGTGATGGAAATCGACAGCTCTTTCCATCTGGCGGGTGAACCGCACAATGTAAGAGAACCATAACTCATATTGGTAAAGATGCACGAACGATAATGGATACTATTTTCCGTTTGCACAGAAGTATATTGATATATTATCATATTTTTAACATAATTTTCAATCGCATATGAATCATGAATATCAGTGGTGTTTCTTGTTGGGGTTGTGTAGGACACACCAACATTTATTTAAGGAACCTGTGTTGTCTCCAACGAGTTTGCACTAACACCATGGCTGAACTAAAAGTGGTTTAAAAATGAGACATACTAAGAATCAGCTACATTGGTCTTACTAAATGCTAACACCACTTTTAAAAAATCGGTCGTAGATCTCAAATCGTCGTCGTCGTCATTGTCCTCCTCCTCCTCCTCCTCCTTCTCCTCCTCCTCAATAAAACTTTACTAGCAGGTAAAGTCCCCCACGAGTAGAAACTAGCAAATGTCACTCCAATCCTTAAAAAAAGGAAATAAATCACTCCCAGCCAATTACAGGCCGATCTATCTAACTTCAGTAGTGCGCAAGCTGATGGAAACAATAATCAGATATAAGATTGTTAAATACTTAGAAAAAAAAAAAAAAAACAGAACGCCTGATTTCTGATCTTTCTAACATTTCCGATTGGAGCAGAGCAAACTTGGTATTGTTTAGTGCCTCAAAAACTCAATTCCTCCGTCTATCAACTCTACACAACCTTCCAGACAACTATCCCCTCTTCGTCATTGACACTCAACTGTCCACCTCTTCTACACTGAACATCCTCGGTCTGTCCTTTAATTATAATTTGAACTGAAAACTTCACATCTTTGACTCATCTCTCACCCCTATTCTGTCCACCTCTCTAATGCAAGAATTAACCAGTATTCCCAATCATTCATCCCCTTCTCTAGTAAACTCTGGAACTCCTGCTTCTGTATTTCCACCTTCCTGTGACTTGAACTCCTTCAAGAGGGAGGTTTCAAGACACTTATCCTTCAATTTTTGACCACCACTTCGTACCCTACTCGGGACAGGCATCTCAGTGTTTTTTTTATTTTTTTTATTATATTTTTGTTGCACTTGGCCGGTGTCCCTCTTACATGAAAAAAAAAAAAAAAGCGCAATCTGAACCGAGTGATGGGTGAGGAGGAGCCTTCTGTTATGCTTTCCTGTCTCTACTCTGTAGCTAGTTAGGAATATTTACCAAAGAGCCTTGCAAGGCCCAAAATGTATGTTGCTGTTTGACTTTTTCCTTTGTATCCTTTGTATTCCTCCTCCTCCTCCTCCTCGCCAAATTACAGGAAACGTCAAAAGAGTTGTCAGTAATGTCAGGATAATTGGATTCAAGGTTAGCGGGCACTCCTCTATTTTATCTTGTGGAATCATGACTGGAAGGCAGCGTGTAGGGGGTCGATGACCCTCAAGGGGAAGAGGGGAGGGGGGCGGAGTTACGGGAGGTGAAGGATTGAATAGTGTATGGAAGATATAGGAGGCAGGGGGCTGCCTTTCTCTCTCTCTCTCTCTCTCTCTCTCTCTCTCTCTCTCTCTCTCTCTCTCTCTCTCTCTCTCTCTCTCTCTCTCTCTCTCTCTCTCTCTCTCGTCAGTTTCTATATATGAGCCACAATTTCTTTATTTCTCTTCCCTCTCCTGTGTTTCCGAGGCGGCAAGAGGTGACGGAGTGGCGAGGAGCGAAGGGGACCAAAGCGGTCTTAGCGCCCACGATTATTACTGACTCTTTTTATTCTCTGCCTTGAGGGGAAATACGGAAGAGGGAGGAGGAGGAGGAGGAGGAGGAGGAGGAGGAGGAGGAGGAGGAAGGAGTTTCAAAGGTAAGGCAAAGGGATGGAAAGATGGATGAAGGGGCAGAGGAAAGGAAGATATTTAAGTGTGGTTGGTGAGAGTGGTGATATTATACTGCTGTGGTGGTGGTGCTCTCTCTCTCTCTCTCTCTCTCTCTCTCTCTCTCTCTCTCTCTCTCTCTCTCTCTCTCTCTCTCTCTCTCTCTCTCTCTCTCTCTCTCTCTCTCTCTCTCTCTCTCTCTCTCAGAAAATGGTAACTGATATTTAGCGTCAATAAGTATCAAATTCCCGACATCACGTCATGAAAAAGAACGAGAAAAAAATCGACCCACCAAATTAAACGAGCGAATTAAAAAAAACGGTAGTGCGGAATGGGAGAGATTTTTTTGGAAGTCACTTTCACTACTAACTTTATTTTTCTTTCCTCTGGAGCAAAACGAAACGAGGCGGGCGGTCGCAGGAACCCTTTTAAAGAGGATGCTTGACTAAAAGGATGCGAGATGTACAGCCGACTCCCTACAGTATGAAGCAGCATTATTACCCTTATTTTTAGCTGGAGCCACATGTCAACTCAAGGGATTTTAGTAGGTAAATGTTACTGGGGTGACGTATATTAAACCACAGCTCCTTTCTCAGCCTTTATATTCTCCTCCCTATCCCCACTCCCTCTTTCTTTCTACATTTTTTCATACCCCCTTCTTTACCTTCTTATCCTCCTCACTTCCCCTCTCTCTCTAAACTCTCTTGACTAAAAGTCCTAATATCTGCGACTACTTTGTTACAGTTCTAATGGCAGGACAGCGTTTTGTAGCTTTTTATCTTTTCCTGGCTCTCCAATAACTAATCCGTAGACATAAGAGAATGTTGATCTCTCACCAACATCCTTCCCGTGGTCTAAGTTACTGTGTGTGTGTGTGTGTGTGTGTGTGTGTGTGTGTGTGTGTGTGTGTGTGTGTGTGTGTGTGTGTGTGCTTCTTCTTCTTCTTCTTCTTCTTCTTCTTCTTCTTCTTCTTCTTCTTCTTCTTCTTCTTCTTCTTCTTCTTCTTCTTCTTCTTCTTCTTCTTCTTCTTCTTCTTCTTCTTCTTCTTCTTCTTCTTCTTCTTCTTCTTCTTCTTCTTCTTCTTCTTCTTCTTCTTCTTCTTCTTCTTCTTCTTCTTCTTCTTCTTCTTCTTCTTCTTCTTCTTCTTCTTCTTCTTCTTCTTCTTCTTCTTCTTCTTCTTCTGTGGTGGGGGGGGGGGATCCTCTCGCTTTGGTCGACTGTACACCAAAGCATGTGTTGGTTTTCAATCTCCTCGTGTCACATAATGTATCTTGTTTCTTTTTCTTGGTGTCTCTTTCTGTTCTGTAACTGTGGATTGTTTGTTCTCGCTTTGTACATGATCTCTAAGGCTGGTTTGTTATATAGGTCTTCTCTCCTTACATTTTCTTTCTATTTGATATGTATTATCAAACTATTCTTTTTTTTACCTCTTCTTACCACTTTTTACTGTCCCATGCCTTGATTCTTGCACTAGGTTAATTTTTCTTCATACTTTTTATTTGCTCAAAGGTCAAGTTAATCTTCATGAATTCTTCAGAGGACTGTAACCAATAGTTGTTAAGGTTTTCTCTCTTGTATTATTTTGTTAAGTAATTCGTTGTTTTTATTTTCTAGAATATAATGAATGTATTTTATTTTATTTTCCCTTATTCTGCTTTCCATGCTACTTGTACCCACCTCTCTTAATGTCCATTCTTGGGCATATCTTGGTGCTCCCAATATTGTTCTATATACTGCACTTTCATTATTCTGAAGTTTCTCTATCTCCATATTGGTGTAACCTAATATGATTGCTTCATGTAGCAATGATGGCAGCACGAAACTTTCCCAATATATTTTTCCAATAAGGAATTTCTTACAACTTTATTTTATTACAGAGTAGGTCATATTCGGCATTATTCTTGCTCTTTCTATCACATTTTCCTTGTGCTTCTTATAACAGTTTCTTATCTGTTACTTTATGCCCAAATATATTTTTTCTTTTGTCACTTCTATAACTCTTATATTCTCTAGCTTATTTCTTTAGTGCTGTATATATATATATATATATATATATATATATATATATATATATATATATATATATATATATATATATATATATATATATATATATATATATATATATATATATATATATATATATATATATATATATATATATATATATATATATATATTTTGTGTGTGTGTGTGTGTGTGTGTGTGTGTGTTTATCCCCAGATCCGCTTTCCTCTCCTTTTTCTTTCAATACACCTACCAATCTTACTGTTTCGTCATCTGCAAATAGTAAAGCATTCACATTTACCTCTCTATCATTATATCCTCCTGTTTCTTCTAAATTTTGTAAAATGAGTATGAGTTTAAACTGCGCTGTTGAGGCTGTACATGTACACCCTTGCCTGATTCCATTGCTGATTTGCATATTTACTTGTTTGCTCTCCATTATAATATTTGTGTTGTCTTTGGTGTATATTTCTTTCACCAAATCTAGTATGCTGACATGGATCTTATAATTCATCATCACATTCAGTAGTTCTTTTCTATCCACTAGGTCATAGGCCTTTGAGAAGTCTATAGCTGTAACATACATGGATCTTCCATGTTGTATGCTTTTTCAGTACAGTATTTAAGTATATAATTTTTTTTACCAACAAGGGGTAAATTTATCCTTGGTTGAGAATCACTGCACTAAACTGACCCTAT
>NC_087160.1:12327500-12335000 GCF_035594125.1 Scylla paramamosain
GGTTCCACTCATACTGCTCTTCTAGACAGGGTGGAATCAAAAGCTTTTCGTCTCATCAACTCCTCTCCTCTAACTGACTGTCTTCAGCCCCTCTCTCACCGCCGCAATGTTGCATATCTAGCTGTCTTCTACCGCAATTTTCATGCCAACTGCTCTTCTGATCTTGCTAACTGCATGCCTCCCCTCCTTCCGCGGCCTCGCTGCACAAGACTTTCTTCTTTTTCTCATCCCTATTCTGTCCACCTCTCTAAAGCAAGAGTTAACCAGTATTCTCAATCATTCATCCCTTTCTCTGGTAAACTCTGGAATTCCCTGCCTGCTTCTGTATTTCCACCTTCCTATGACTTGAATTCCTTCAAGAGGGAGGTTTCAAGACACTTATCCACCAATTTTTGACCACTGCTTTGACCCTTTTATGGGACTGGCATTTCAGGGGGCATTTTTTTATTAGATTTTTGTTGCCCTTGGCCAGTATCCTTCCTACATAAAAAAAAAAAAAAAAAAAAAAAAAAAAAAAATATATACGAGTATATATATATATATATATATATATATATATATATATATATATATATATATATATATATATATATATATATATATATATATATATATATATATATATACATATACATATACATATATATATTAGGGTGGCCCTTATTTTCGAAAGTTTGAAAATCCAGTCTCCAAACCCGGATTCTTGTTCCACTCTATGAGAAAACCACGCGAGTAATTTTTTTTTTAAATCGAATAATATTTACCCGGTGCTCAACGACCTTGAAGTTTTACTATATAAGATCATTTTCACGTTCAACGATACAGGGGCTTTGTCGGTGACAAATGCCGCGGCTCTATTCTCAGATGCTCTCGTTGGTGGACTATGGACCAAGGACTGTGTGTGGCAACTCTCGTCTAGTGCTCCTTTTCCTCTGTCTAGGATTTGTCTAGTGCTTGGCAGTACTTTTTCAACGTGTTTGCATGTTTCTGGAGTGCGTTACTAACTGTTGTCAATCCTTTCTCATTTTCAGGCTAAGATGGCTTCTAAGCGACGTTATCTGTGTGCCCCCATAAACGAGATATCTGGAGCCCAACTTCCATCCTCTGGAGAAGTTCTGGGCCTCCTGACCTACAAGTTGGACGTAGAGAAGATGACGGTGGTGGACGCGTCCCGGAAGGTCTCGAAAATTGTTGAGGCGCTGTGGGCTAAGGCTAGAATTCCCATGCAGCGGATTGACACCGTCGTCAAGAACATCCAGACCTTGTACAAGGAGTACACCCTTGTACGCAAGAACAAGGCACGGACAACAGGAACACAAGTGAAGAGGGAGGAGGAGTTCAAGGAGCGCCTGGCGAATCTCTTCGACGTCGCGAAGGCCGGCGCTTTAGAGACAATGACAAACGAGGAGGACAAAGCTTTTCTTCTCGCTCAACGTGAACCAGGACGCCGGGGACGCATGGGAGGGGTGGACACAGCACTAGCTGCCCAAGAACAGCGATCGTCACAGCGGCAAGCGACACAGGAGGTGAGGAAGCGACGCGCGGAGGAGGAGGCGTCGACGTCCGCGGCAAGAGTCCAGTTGGAGGATTCGTCCTCAACCTCCTCTAGCACCAGCGCCGAAGGAAGCCCCACACTTGGTATCTCCCCAGTCCCACCCAAACGGCCTCGAGCGAACCTCAACATCGTCACCCCGGACGTGGCGGCCTCTTTGGATCGCGTCAAGGTGAGCGACCGTGGCGCAGTGTTCGTCCTCACCGAGACAGCGCGTGCCCTGGGGCACGACACAGTTGAGTACAACATCAACAGGACATCGATCCAAAGCCAGCGCCGTCGTCACCGCGAGCAACTGGCCTCCGCCCTCAAGGAGAAGCTGCGAGTAGAAGGCCCCTTGGTAGTCCACTGGGACGGGAAGCTGATGCCGGATCTCACCAGCAACGCCCACGTCGACCGCCTGCCCATCCTCGTGTCTGGGGGAGGGGAGGTTCAGCTGCTGCAGGTGGCGAAGCTTCCCAGTGGAAGAGGGGCGAATGAAGCGAAGGCCGTCGTGGAGGCGTTGGAGAAGTGGAGCGTCGCTGACCGGGTCGTGGGGATGTCCTTTGACACCACCGCCGCCAACACGGGTCGCCACACCGGGGCGTGTACCCTGATTGAGCGGCAGCTGAAGAGCGACCTCCTCTACCTCGCCTGCCGGCATCACATTCTCGAGCTCGTGATCGAGGCGGTCTTCACGTCGGTGATGGGGCCAACTACAGGGCCTGCTGTCCTGCTGTTCAAGCGTTTCCAGGAGAGGTGGCCCTTCATCAACCAAGGCGAGTTCCAGCCGATCGAGGATGGAGCAGGAGAGGTCGACATCGAGTGGTTCCTTCAGGCCCTGAAAGAGCGGACAGACCTTCGGGACGACTACCGGGAACTTCTGGAACTAACCGTCATCTTTCTCGGCGGCGTACCTCCCCGCGGAATCCGCTTCCGTGCCCCTGGCCCCATGCACCACGCTCGGTGGATGAGCAAGGTGCTGTACTCGCTCAAGGTGTGGCTGTTCAGGGAACAGGTCAAACTGACGCCGAAGGAGGAGCGCGGACTGTTGAGGGTGGCCATGTTCTCCGCCCGCCTCTACAGCAAAGCCTGGACGCAAGCCCCACTTGCTGTCGCGGCTCCGCTCAACGATCTTCAGCTGCTTCAGGCACTGGACGGGTACGAGGACGCGGAGGTCTCCAAGGCCGCGACAAACAAGCTCCTCGGCCACCTCTGGTACCTCTCGGAAGAGCTGGTAGCCCTGGCGTTCTTCGACGACCGGGTTTCATCAGAAACAAAGAAGAAGATGGTAGCGGCGATTGAGGAGAAGGACGGCAACGACACAGCCCAGAAGCGAGTGACCATTCCCGCTTCAGCGATCAGCGGCTGCAGCCTTGAGGACTTCGTGACCTCCAATACGTCCTCGTTCTTCTCCAAGATGTCCATCGACAAGGGATTCCTGGCGTTGGAACCGGCAGACTGGAAGAAGGATGAGGCGTACGGCAAGGCGTGCAAAGCGCTGGGGAACCTGTCGGTCACCAATGACCACGCGGAACGAGGCGTCGCCCTGATTCAGGAATATAACCGGCTCCTGACGAAGGACGAAGAACAACTGCAGTTCCTCGTCCAGGTCGTCGCGGACCATCGGCGCCAGTTCCCGGACACCAGGAAGGGAACGCTTGCACGGACCGGGCGACAATGAGTGGCTAGCAACCACACAACCCCCGCCAGGAGAGGAAAGCGGCTAATACTCCCACGAGAGCAACGTGGGAGGGGGACCCGGAGTGCTTGTGACTAGCGTTCGATGAGTAAAATTTCAGAGTCGTTGAGCACCGTTTAAATATATTCCGATTTCAATGAAACCTTGCACAGCACGTTTCTGGGTCAAAAGGAACAAGAATCCGGGTTTGGAGCATAGACATTATTCGTTTGAAATTTCACCCCCCTACAGAGGGCCACCCTAATATATATATATATATATATATATATATATATATATATATATATATATATATATATATATATATATATATATATATATATGATTTTCATCATGGTTTTTAGATCAGTATGTTTTACTGAATCACAATTCACCTTAAATGTTTATAAATGTCTTGAAAAGACACTTATAAATATGTAATTTTTCTAGATCTTTCCAAGGCTTTTGATTCTCTGTCATAAAATTCTTTTGGATAAACTTAGTAACTTTGAAATTACGGGCTTTCATTTAAAATAGTTTGAAAGTTACATCTCAAATACATACCAAGCTGTTTTCTGTAATTCAAATTCTTCTTCTTTCGTACCAGTCAATAAGAGCGTACTACAAAGATTTGTCTTAGGACCACTACTTTTCCACATCTATATCAAAGACATCAGTAATGCAAGTGCTAAATTTGAATATATAATTTTTGCCGATGACACTAATTTATTATTAGATGATGAGAATATTAATACATAAATCTTAAAATTAAATACAATCTAAGCCTGAATTTTAGAAAAAAAAAACTAATTATATAATTTTTGAAAATCGATCAGTTACAATTAATATACCACCTGTAATACTTGAGGGAACACTATTGGAACGAGTCAGCTCTACAAAATTCTTGAGCGTGTTTGTAGATGAGAATATGAATTGGAAATGTCAAATGAACTCTGTTCTAACTAAATTATCTAAGATGCGTGGTATTTTATATAGAATAAGAAACAGCCTTACACTAGAAGGACTTGACAGCATTTATTACACTCTCTGTTATCCTCATTCAATATATCGTGTATCAATATAGGCGTGCACATTTCCCTCCTTTCTTAGAAAATTGCAGATAGCTCAAAATAAGACATTTAGGTGTATTTTCTTTATGAACAAATTCGATTCTACACATTGTGTAATTTCTATAAATAAATGTTCTAATTTCGAAAACATTCATAAATACTTTCTATTACTATTTATCTATAAATACCTTATACAGTTAAAAGGAACTCAACCTTTCCAAATGGTACACACATCACACAACACTCGCAGTAACAACGATAACCTTACTTGCCGTCAGTTCAGAACAGTACTTTTTAGGAATTGTGTGTTTTGCTCCAGACTTCATATTTGGAATTCTCTGCCAGTGAAATAAGGGACCTTGTTAACAACAGTAATTTGTCTGGACTCAAAATATCAATAAGAAAACCTCTATTTACGTTGCAAAATAATCAAAGTTTATAAAGTATTAAAGATTATTGCATTGTAAGAGTAATTTATTCATATATTTATTCTATTTTTATATAAGTATTTTTTATTGTAATGAATTATTATATTACTGCCATTATTGTTACCGTTTATTATTATTATTTCAATCATTATTACTATCGACAATCTGTGCTATCAAGTTATTATTATTCGTTATTATTATTGCTCTCAGTATATTGTTGTTATTATTATTATTGTGTTTACTATTATCCTTGCAGATTATTATTATTTTCTCATTTTTGGGTTAGGTTCGCTTTGCAACCTTAGTAAATAAGAAAAAAAAATGTGTCGGGAAGATTCGGCTTGACCGACTGAGCCAGTCGTATATGTATATATTGTAATTAATTAACTTTAATGTTTGTAATATGATGACAATAAATATTTACACACACACACACACACACACACACACACACACACACACACACACACACACACACACACACACACACACACACACAGTTTGCCATCTGTACTTATGGAGCTTTGCATTCAAGAAGGGAAGTTACTTAAAGTGCAGGCAGTGAATTGGGTGGTGGAGGGAAGAGATGAGGTGGCCTGGAGGTGTGTGCTGCAGTGGAATAATTGAAGCTGATGATGATGATGATGATGATGACGATGATGATAATGATGAAGTCTTGTCGGAAGGAAAATGAAATACGCAGGTTAGTTTTGTTCCTCACAGCTTACTAAAGATAATGCAAAAAGAAAATTGCTCCTAGTATGGCATCTGGTTTATTTATTTATTTTTTTAAATAGTACAATAATAGAGTGAGTAGTTGAATTTATAACGTAGCTACAACAGTGTCGGCCATATGGCGCTGCCCTTGCTGGAAAATGTGAAAAGAAAAATAAGGAGTCAAATAAAACATGCGAACCTTTTTCTTCTCTATATATATTCGTGTCCTCGCAACAGATAGATTTTAAAGCAGAGGGGAACTCGAAAAACATATTCTGAATGCTGCTGTGCTGAGAATAATAAAAATAAAGGGGAAAAAATTAGACTCAGGATCAAGTTAAGGTCACCCGACGCTTCTCTCTCGAAGGAATTTACGTAGCTTTATGTAATATAAAGGTGAGCGGAAAACAGAGAAAGGCGATCTGTTCCAGAGGTGAGCTTATTGAATCATTAATGTTCAGTGGATTTAATTGACTACTCACAACCTGGAGGCGGCGAGTCGAGTGTCCACTGCCGATAACCAAGGCATGAGTCATCATATGGGACTCAGCGGCGGCGCACACCTGCCCTGAACAATTATGCACCCCAAAGACATCGTAGGCGAGAAGAATAATCGTGCAACCTGTGTATATCCCCGCAGGCTCTTTTCATATCCCGCCGTGATCCCCGTGGCCCCGCACACCTTTGGACCCCTCGCTCCCATGCCCTTTACACCTCAGTCCACTCCTCCACCCACCGCTCCCGTGTTTCATATTCCTCTATCTCTTCTGTTACTCTCTCTCTCTCTCTCTCTCTCTCTCTCTCTCTCTCTCTCTCTCTCTCTCTCTCTCTCACCTGCTCATATTTCTCCATGTTACCTTTCACTCTCCTTCAAACTCTCTCGTTTTCTCCACTCCTTTCTTCTGTCCCTTCCCTCCTCTCGCTCTCTACACGTACTTTCTCTCTTTAATTCCCGCACATTCTCTCTACTCTTCACCCAGTTCCTCTGCCCTCCCCCTCTTCCATCACTCTCAGTGTTCTTTCCCTCTCAAACCCTCACATTCTCTCCTCTCTCTCTACTCCATTGCTCTCTCATTTCCTTGCTTTCTACACATCCTTTCCCTCTCACACTCCTGATATCTCTTCTTTCCCTCTCACACTCCTGATATCTCTTCTATCTCCTCTTCATCCCATTTCTCCATCCCGTTTCTTATCGTTTTTCGCTCGTCTTTCTTGGCCTCACATATGTATCTTTCGCTCTATTCTAGGTCTTTTAGATGCAGCTTTTCTCTCTCCTTTCCTTTCTTTTCTTCATCCTATTCCTCGAACTTTCCTTCTCTCTTGTAGATTTTTTTTTTACACTTCTTTAACCTTCGCTCATTTTCTCTGTTCTTCCCTGTTTCTCGATTTTTACCTTTCTGCCTCTACAGTCTTCTTTCAAAGCCCCCTCTTTCATTATCTCCTCTCTCCACCCCCTCCTCCACTTCGCTCCGTATTCTAGCCTCTTACACATCCCTTCACATCCACGTTTGAAACTATATCCATCACCCATACTTCCACATCAGTGCCTTCCTTTTACTCCTCCACATCCTCTCTCTCTGCATCCCCATAAACCTCCCAGGATTATCTCATCATCCTGTTAATATGTCGGTGAAAAATTAGCCAAATTTTTATTCTGGCAAGGAGGAAGGGAAGGAAGGGGAAGCGCGAAGAGGGAGGTGCCGAGGGATTGGCTGTTGATGTTGGGTTCGTATGTATTGTTTACACTCTTGATATCTGCTTAGTTGGTGAAATCCGTGCGTGGGGTGGGTTGAAAGGTTATGGTAGAGGGTACGTGAGACCTACGGAGGGAGTGAGGTGTTGTTGTTGTTGTTGTTGTTGTTGGTGTTGGTGTTGTTAGAGAGGAGTTATGTTTTTTCTTTTTTTTATATTATTAGCTGTATGAAATTTCTTACTAAAGTGTATGCATTTTATATTACTTCTGCTAGTGCTATTACTATTCCTGCTACTCCTGCTCCTGCTCCTCTTGCTGAAAATAATAATAGTAGTAGTAGTAGTAGTAGTAGTAGTAGTAGCAGAAGTAATGATGATAAT
>NC_087160.1:12340000-12352500 GCF_035594125.1 Scylla paramamosain
AGACAAAAGCTGTTAATATTATCTACCTTGATTTCCAGAAAGCTTTCGACACTGTTCCCCATAAGAGACTCATCAGTAAAGTAAAAGCTCACGGCATTGCCGGAAACACCCTGAAATGGCTGAGAGACTGGCTCTCTGACAGAAAACAGCGTGTTGTGATAAATGGAAAAGAGTCAGAGTGGCGTAAGGTAAATAGCGGCGTTCCTCAAGGCTCTGTATTAGGACCAGTACTCTTCATAATGTACATTAATGATACTGATGAAGGGATAAACTGCAAAATAAGTAAATTTGCAGACGACCACCAAAATAACAAGTAGAGTAACGTCTGTGTCACAATGGCAGGAACTGCAATGTGACCTCAGTAAACTAACAAGCTGGGCAGAAAAATGGCAGATGAGATTCAATATAGAAAAGTGTAAAATTCTACATATCAGAAGCAACAATGTTCAGGCGAGATATGTAATGAATAACATGCCACTGTCAAGTGCTGATAAAAAAAAGGATCTTGGTGTCGTTGTGACAAACGACCTAAAGCCGAGTCAACACTGCACAGAAACAGTAAAGACGGTAAATGAATTAGTAGGGTTCATTGGAAGAACGTTTGAATTTAAATCAGAAAAGGTTATACTTGCCTTATATAACTCACTGGTGCGCCCTCATCTAGAATACTGTGTACAGTTCTGGTCACCATACTACAAAAAAGACATTGAAAAACTAGAAAAGATACAGCGCAGAGTCACAAAGATGATTCCAAGATTGCGCAATAAGCCGTATGAGGAACGACTGGAAGAAATAAACCTATTTAGTTTAACAAAGCGCAGGATAAGAGGAGACCTAATTGAAGTGTTCAAAATTTTCAAAGGATATAGTAACATTGATGCACATAAATATTTTACCATTGATCATTCTAACCTAACAAGAAACAATGGATTCAAGATTATACCCAAACGTTTTAAATCCCACGAGGCCAAAATTTTTTTCTTTAATCGTATAGTAAATATATGGAATAAACTTCCTGCCGAAATTGTGAACAACAATACTATTGAATCATTCAAAAATAAAATAGACAAATATTTAAAAGCAAATCCCCAACAAGCTCTCTTCTTGTCCGAATAATTACTAAATTCACTAATAAACTCTTATTCTACAGACACCAGTTTTAATATAACTTGTATTAACTTTCAGATAGGCGTATAGAGTCCACCGTAGGGTGAATAGTAGAACTTCCTTTCATCCTTTCCTATGAAAATTTCCATGTCAGTTTTTCCATACTGCATGGTACTTTTCCCAACTATTTCCATGCTAGCGCAGGCTGGAGGGAGTGGTGGGTGGGGAGGAGCCTTCTGCTATGCTGTCCTGTCTCTCTTCCCTAGTTAGAAGTAGTTACCAAACAGCCATGCAAGGACCAAAAGGTCTGTTGCTGTTTGGCTTTCCTTCGTATTCCTTTGTATTCCTTTTGTATTTTCTCGCTTATCTTCCTTAATATGAGATCTGAAAACTTTGGAAGGAGGAAGAGAGAGATAGATAGGGAGGAGGAGGAAGAGAAAGAGGAAGAGGAAGAGGAAGAGGAAGAGGAAGAGGAGGAGGAGGAGGAGGAAGAGGAAGAGGAAGAGGAAGAGGAAGAGGAAGAGGAAGAGGAGGAGGAGGAGGAGGAGGAGGAGGAGGAGGAGGAGGAGAAGAAGAAGAAGAAGAAGAAGAAGAAGAAGAAGAAGAAGAAGAAGAAGAAGAAGAAGAAGAAGAAGAAGAAGAAAACAAAACAATTATTCTGGAAGTTTGTGTTTGTTGGTTGCTTTGTTGTCTCTGGTTCTCTCGTTTTGAGAAACTTAATTTTGTTTCCTTCAGAAATGTTTTTGTTCGCTTGTTTTTGTTTGTTAGTCAGTTTGTTTGTTTGTTGTTGTTGTTGATGTTGTTGTTGTTGTTGTTGTTGTTGTTGTTGTTGTTGTTGTTGTTGTTGTTATGATTTATCAATACTACTATTCTTTGCTGCTGCTGCTGCTGCTGCTGCTATCTATCTATCTATCTATCTATCTATCTATCTATCTATCTATCTATCTATCTATCTATCTATCTATCTATCTATCTATATATATATATATATATATATATATATATATATATATATATATATATATATATATATATAATATACACCACTTGAATTTATCATCTAGAGCAGGGGTTCTTAACCGGGGGTATCCATACCCCTTGGGGGTATGGGAACCAAAGGCCGGGGGTCTGGGACTCGATTTCTATAACTATAACTTTATTAATTTTGCTTTCAGTAAAAAAAAAATAAAATAAAATTATCAATGGTTATGTTTTTATGTAGTCGAGGGACTAAAAACTTGCACATTTATGTTCTGTTCTGTTTTTTTTTGTATAATAAAACGGAACTATAACTTTATTAATTTTGCTTTCAGTAAAAAAAATAATAAAATCATCAATGGTTATGTTTTTTCCTAGTAATCCTTATCTAAAGTACAGTAAATTCAAGCGATTGAAATACTCATATCTGGAAGACATACTGGCAAATAATAGGATTGGTGATAATTATTTGAACAGTCAAGTGAAGGGGGTATGGGACCATATTCGACAATCCATTGGGGGTATGGAACCATCAAAAGGTTAAGAACCCCTGATCTAGAGTCTTGATTCTCACGTGACCTTCCACCACCACCACCGCCACGGACGCCTTCCCACCTGTTGACTCCACTTTCCCCGATGTGTGTGTGTGTGTGTGTGTGTGTGTGTGTGTGTGTGTGTGTGTGTGTATGTGTGTGTTTGCGTGCATTTAAGTATATTTTTTTCCTTTTTATTTTTGCATTTTCTTCAGTTTTATGCAATTTCTCTCTCTCTCTCTCTCTCTCTCTCTCTCTCTCTCTCTCTCTCTCTCTCTCTCTCTCTCTCTCTCTCTCTCTCTCTCTCTCTCTCTCTCTCTCTCTCTCTCTCTCTCTCTCTCTCTCTCTCTCTCTCTCTCTCTCTCTCTCTCTCTCTCTCTCTCTCTCTCTCTCTCTCTCTCTCTCTCTCTCTCTCTCTCTCTCTCTCTCTCAAGTGGGCACTGTTTACATCTCACGTCCCATCTGACCTTTTAAGTCTCCGAGGTGTTGGGGGTTGAGTCTCTCACTTCTCCCTCTCCACCCTCCTTGCTTCTTCACTCTCCCCAGCGACCTTCCATCCTTTACCCCAATTCTGTTTTACATCTTGCCAGATTTATCTTTCTCTTTTGTTCCCATTTTTTTGCATCTTTCTCTTTGCTACTTTTTTGTTTGTGTTTTGTAGTGGTATCGATGCTCTCTTGTCCTTCCTCCTCCTTCTTCCTCCTTGCCCTTCTTTTCTTTCTTCTTGTTCGTCTTGTTCTTGTTCGTCATGTTTTCTTGTTCTTGTTTGTCATGTTTTCTTGTTCTTCCTGTTTTTCTTGTCCTCCTCCTCCTCCTCCTCCTCCTCCTCCTCCTCCTCCTCCTCCTCCTCCTCCTCCTCCTCCTCCTCCTCCTCCTCCTCCTCCTCCTCCTAGTTTAGCACTGAGAGTAGTGTAGAGGGGAAAATATATTGGCGTTTTTGTTACCGTCGCAACGAAATACTTAAAGCGGCGTGTCTCTTCGAGCTCTATAAAAAGCACAGAATGTTGGAATCACAACCAGGAGCGGCGAGTGGTCTTGAGATGGCGGAGATAATTCTATCACTATATAGTTCACTGGTGAGATGCTTCCTTCATTGTGCGGTGCTGTGATGTTATTGAATGTGTGTAACTGTGTGTGTAACGAGTGAGGAAATTAAAAACTATTGGGGTGTGTACGTATAGTGTAACCATTAATGTATAATTTCTTGTTGTATGGGTGTGGACAAGTGAGTGGAACTATGGTGGTGATGAAACACAGGATATAGCAGAACTTTATTCCTCTAACGTTTCAACACCTGTTTCCTCACTGTCTGATGAAGACACTTGTCGGAACGTTAGAAGAATAAAGTTCTGCTGCTATATCCTGTGTTTCATCACCACCGCATTCCCACTCATAATTTTTGGTATATAGTCGCGTAAGTTTTTGTTTATATTTTCTTCTTTTATATTATATATTATATGTGTAGGAGCTCTGAATAGCTTAAAAAAAAAAGTAGCTCAAGCTTGTTGTGAACATGTTTAAATGAAAGAAAATATAAACTGAGTATGTTAATGACTAAATGAAGATTGCATATAAAAAAAAACTAACTACAATTACTCATGATTCTAATATTGTAAAATGCAATGCTCTACAAAAAATTATTTAAAGGTTATAACAATATATTAAATAATTAAGTGGAATTTGGGTATCAACATATCTAATATACTAATAGCTGTAATTCATTAAAAATGAATCATTATTCTGCTATTAAAAAGAGTTAGTCAGAAAATACATGTCAGGAAAATGACAGTTCGTCTTTCGCGCAAGTATTACAGTTTATTAGGAGATACAGCGTCAGAAGTAATGGTGTACTGGAAGGGGATGAGAGGCCTTACTTTTCATCTTTCTCTTGCACCAGAGGAAGAGATACTTGGAAGAGATCTGTTTTGTTCCAGTAGATGATCCCGATATGTTTCCTCTGTTGCTTATTACTTCTGTGTTGCTCCTCCTCCATTATTTTTCTCCTCCTCCACCTCGGCTACTTTAATCGGCCAAAATCGAAGTTCATGAAATTAGAGTTTGTTCTCGAAACCTCCTCCTCCTCCTCCTCCTCCTCCTCCTCCTCCTCCTCCTCCTCCTCCTCCTCCTCCTCCTCCTCCTCCTCCTCCTCCTCCTCCTCCGTCTCTCGAGCAGCATTTTTTTTTCAACTCTGCAGCTCTACTTATATTCCTCCTTTTACTACTCTCATTCTTCATCTCAATATCTTTCTGTCCATAACTCCTTTTCCACCACATTTCCTTCTCATAGAGCATCCTTCATCCTCGTCATAAAATTTCCATCCTTCCATCCTGTCGCTTCATCTCCTATCCTATCCATACTTCCATGGCCTTTCCTCCTCTTATGTATTTTCTTCCTTTGATATTTCCTCCCCTCCATCACCACTTCCTCCTCCTCAACATCATTCCGCCCTGCCTCCCCTCTCCCTCCTTTACTTTGCCGTGTTGGATGCGGCGGTGGCCTTGAAAATGATGAATTCCTGTTGCAAATAAATTCTCTCCGCTGACGCCTTCTGCGTGTTGAGCCGTCGAAAGAGCTGCGTTGCAAATGTATAATCTTGACCTCTTGTTATTTATCTGGTTTTAATTTCTTCATCTCTTTTTATTTGTTATTTATTTAGTTGTTAGAGAGGCGTCGCGAATGCACGATCTTTATCGGTTGCTATTTATCTGGTCTTCATCTGTTTTATTTGTTATTTAATTAGTTATTGTTATTTTTCTGAGGTTTTTAAGTCACTCAGGTGTTGGTGGTCAGTTGTTATTGATATTATTTTAGAGGAAGGAGGCAGTAGACACCTGTCGGAACGATAATTACTCCCAGTGTGGGCTGAAGCACTGGATCAGGGGATGCTATGAACTTATCATTAAACCCAGCTGTGACCTCACTGAACGTTTCCCTTTGTATCTCACAACACGATGGGGCAGTCACAGCCTGCCCTGTAAAGACAACTCTCTTCCTTCACACAAAACTACTTGCACCTAATTACACACACACACTTCACTCAAAATTATAAATTTCAACATGGCGACTCATAAACCAGTCTCATAGTCCTCATCTGGGGAAGGGACCATAAATGTCCCCAGGTCGGACTGCTCTTCCGGTATCGACCCAAATTGTCCTGACACCCCACCCACATCAACTTTTTTTCATTAATTTATGCAACATTCGCGGCCTTAGATTTAATTTTCATCACCTCCTCTCTACTAAACCTTATCTTCTTTTCCTCACCGAAACATATGTGTGAGGTAACTGACAGTAGCCCCTACTCTGTTTCCTCCTACTTCTTCTATCCTCATTTTCAATCCTAAGTTGGATATTGCGTCTGTGTACACAATGACTTAACCTGATCTCGTGTCCACGTTCTTGAATCTTTTGAGTTTTCCTCTGACATTCTGACTTCCCTTTTGCAGAGATCTCCATTCTTGGAGACTTCAATGTTCACCACCAACTTTGGTTTTCGTCTCCCTTCACTGACCATCCTGATGAACTAGCTTTTAACTTTGCTATTTTCCAAGGCCTACAGCATTGCTATTGGTGCATCACCTTACTCGTATTCCTGATCGTCTTGGAGATATGCCCAACATTCTTGACCTTTTCCTAACCTATAATCCTTATGCTTATGCTGTCACCTTATCCTCTCCTTTGGGGTCCTCCGATTACAACCTCATATCTGTATCTTGTCCTATCGCTGCAATCCCTCCTCAGAATCCCCCCACAGCGAAGGTGCCTCTGGCGTTTTGCCTCTGTTAATGGGGGGGACGTGAGGTACTACGCTGATTCTCCATGAAATGACTATTGCTTCCGTGTCAGAGAACCGTCTCTGTGCTGAGCGCATAACAGAGATTATAGTGTCTGGCATAGAAGCGTACATTCCTCACTCTTTCTCTCGGCCTAAACTTCCCAAAGGTTGGTTTAACACTGCCTGTTCTCGTGCTGTACTTGATAGAGAGGTGGCACGAAAAGGGTACTTGAGCCTTCCATCACATGAATTTCATACACTTTATGTTTCTGCCCATAATCATGCTAAGTCTCTTCTGCAACTAGCAAAAAAACTTCTTCATTGAAAGAAAGTGTCAAGATCTTTCAAGACCTAACTCCTCTCGTTACTTTTGGCACCTCACCAAAACATCTCCAATAACTTTGCTTCTTCATCTTTCCCTCCTTTATTTCAATCTGATGGCACCACTGCCATCTCATTTATTTCTAAAGCTGAACTGCTCGTTCAAAATTTTGCTGGAAACTCCACCTTGGGTGATTCAGGGCT
Organism: Scylla paramamosain; assembly: GCF_035594125.1. NCBI lineage: Eukaryota > Metazoa > Arthropoda > Malacostraca > Decapoda > Portunidae > Scylla > Scylla paramamosain. The sequence continues at coordinate 12,346,919 of NC_087160.1, forward strand.
TGTTCCTCCCTCTCCTCCAACGTCCCACTACTTCATGCTACCTACGAAGATCCTTCACAGTGATGTTTTCTTCTCCCTCGCTGGCCTTAACCCTTGGAAGGCTTGTGGACTTGATGAGGTCTCTCCTATTTTTCTCCGAAACTGTGCCTCCTTGCTTGCACCTTGCCTAGTCAGAGTTTTTCAACTGTCTGTCATCACCTATCTTTTCTTCCTGATGGAAGTTTGCCTAGAATCAGCCTGGTGACTGCTCCAATCCCTCAAACTACCGTCCTATTGCTTTAATTTTCTGCCTCTCTAAAGTTCTTAAATCTATCCTCAACAAGAAGATTTTTAAACATCTGTCACATCTATCACTTCAGAACCTTCTCTCTGATCGGTAGTATGAGTTCCGTCAAGGCTGCTCCACTGGTGTTCTGGCTTACCTTATTGAATCTTACTCATCCTCTTTTAGGGATTTTGTTGAAACTTTTGTTGTTGCCTTAGACATATCAAAAGCTTTTGATATAGTCTGGCACAAAGGTTTAATTTCCAAACTACCCTCCTACAGCTTCTGCACTTCTCTCTATAACTTAGTCTCAAGTTTATTGCTGCTGTGGTAGACGGTCACCGTTTTCCTCCTAAGTCTTCTAACAGTGGTATCCCTCAGGGTTCTTTCCTGTCACCCACTCTCTTCCTATTATTCATCAATGATCTTCTAAACCAAACTTCTTGTCCTGTCTACTCCTGCGCTGATGATACCACCCTGCACTTTTCCACGTCTCTTCGTAGACGCCCAACCCTTCATGAAGTAAACAGTTCAGCAGGGAAGCCACAGAACGCCTGACTTCTGATCTCTCTAAAATTTCTGATTGGGGGCAGGGCAAACTTAGTATTGTTCAATGCCTCAAAAGCTCAATTCCTTCATATATCAACTCGGCACAGCCTTTCAGACAATTATCCCCTCTTCAGTGACACTCAACTGTTTCCCTCTTCTACACTGAACATCCTTTGTTTGTCCTTCACTTATAATCTAAACTGGAAATTTCACATCTCTTTTGTAGATAAAACAGCTTCTATGGGGTTAACCGTTCTGAGTCATCTCCGCCAGTTTTTCTCACTCCCTCAGCGGCTAACTCTGTACAGCAGTCTCATCCACCCATGTATGGAGTATGCTTCACATATGTCGGGGGGGAGGGGGGATTCACTCATACCGCTCTTTTAGACGGTGGAATCAAAAGCTTTTCGTCTCATCAATCCTCTCCTCTAACTGACTGTCTTCAGCCGCTTTCTCATCGCCGCAATGTTGGATCTCTTGCTGTCTTCTACTGCTGATCTTGCGAACTGGATGCTTCCCATCCTCCTGTGGTCTTGCTGCACAAGACTTTCTTTTTCTCTCATCCCAATTCTGTCTACCTCTCTAATGCAGGAGTTAACCAGTATTTTTATTCATTCATCCCTTTCTTTGGTAAACTCTGGAACTCTCTTCTTGCTTCTGTATTTCTACCTTCCTTTAACTTGAACTCTTTCAAGTCTGTTTTTTTTTTTTTGACGATTCTATCTAACTTCTTATGGGAACTGGCAATAAGTGGGCTTTTTTTTTGTTTATAATTTTCTGCCTTTGGCCCATGACCCTCTTACATAAAAAAAAAAAAAAGTCCTGGGCCCTGCTATTTTTAATTTTATAACAGTCAACTTGTTCTTGGTACATTGATGATTATAAAATGAAACGCAACAGCGCTTAACACTTGACATGAGACTCATCAGCGTAGAGATAATTGACTCTTTCAGTGCAGTTCTGTGTTGTAAAAAGGAAGAAAAGAAGAAAAAGATACAAAAAAAAAGGGAGATTAATTCTGTCTTGTATAGGCTGTGGAACTTTTTATGTGACTGTAGTATGACAGTTAAAAATTTATACATGATTACGGAAAAAAAAGTCTGGTAGTGGAAAGGTTAATTTTGTAACATTATTTTGTTACACTTTAATAGTACTATTAAATATAATGCTACTACAATGTCATTTTCATTTACGCAGTTGCTACTACTACTACTACTACTACTACTACTACTACTACTACTACTACTACTACTACTACTACTACTACTACTACTACTACTACTACTACTATATTAAATATCGCTGTTATCTTACTTTTGTTTGAATATGATGGAATTGCCACTTTAATACCACTACGTATCCTATATTTGATACCTCTATAATATAACTTTTCCTTATGATGTAATTGCCCTTCCTTTAAAGCGCTGTAATATTTAGTTATATACAAGTACTCAGTTAACATTGCGGGACTCAGGCCGCAGAAAAGTATTGAAATGAGAAAAGTGTAGGTTTTATTCACACACACACACACACACACACACACACACACACACACACACACACACACACACACACACACACACACACACACACACACACACACACACACACACACACACACACACACACACACACACACACACACACACTCAAGGCACGAAGCGACAAGATAGATGAATTGATTTTGCTTGTTAATTTTATTTTTTCCATTCACTTATCTTTTATTTCATCGCCTCCCGAAACTGAGACTGACGTGAAGGAAATAGAAATTGAATAACTCTCTCTCTCTCTCTCTCTCTCTCTCTCTCTCTCTCTCTCTCTCTCTCTCTCTCTCTCTCTCTCTCTCTCTCTCTCTCTCTCTCTCTCTCTCTCTCTCTCTCTCTCTCTCTAAAGTATAAATAAATGACTGAGAGAGTAAATGAGTAAAGGAATAGATTAATGAGCAAATAAGTGGAGGTAAGAGAGAATGAGTGAGTACATGACTGACTTGACTAAGTGAATGACTAGATGAGAAAATGAATAAGTAAATGAGTAAATGAATAACCCAATGATGAAGTGAAATGCTGAATAAGGAAATGGGAGAAGAAAAATTATGGCGTTAAATTGTTTGGAGATCAGAGGAAAGCTAAGATAAAGAAGAGAAATTGCTAGGAAGGTAAACAGAACAGGAGCAGGAGGAAAAACAAGATGGAAGACAGAAACAAAAAATAAATGAGAATGGGATAGAAAATAAAATGATTGTAGAGTAGGAATCAGAAGTGGAACATGGAAAAGTAGAAGAGAAGTGTATTGTGGGAAAGGAAAAAAGATAGAAGAAAGGTGATAGTAAAAAGGACTGTAGAAAGATAGAAGACACAGAGAGGTGGAAGAGAAGAAAATACAAACAAAAATTTAAGGTAGAAAGTGGGAAAAGTTTAAATGAAAACAAAGATAAAAAGAAAGAATGGAAGTGGGAAGAAGAAGAACGAAAGGTTAGAGGAGGAGGAGGAGGAGGAGGAGGAGGAGGAGGAGGAGGAGGAGGAGGAGGAGGAGGAGGAGGAGGAGGAGGAGTGAACAATAGGGAAGGTAGAGAGCTAGAAGAAGAGGAGGGAAAACAAGGGATACACTATAAGGAACCGAAATAGAGGGGAAGGTTATGAACAAGATTGGTCTATAGATACTACAAGAGAGGACAGGAAGGACAAAGCTGAGGAGTGGCGGGGATTTAAGGTCAAGGTTGGTATGTACAGGGAACAGGTTGAGACTTGTCTGTGTGGACTCGTATGTAGCACCTGAACTGCGACAGGCTTAGAGAGAGAGAGAGAGAGAGAGAGAGAGAGAGAGAGAGAGAGAGAGAGAGAGAGAGAGAGAGAGAGAGAGAGAGAGAGAGAGAGAGAGAGAGAGATATTTGTTATTTTTCTTTTAGGGAGAGACAAAATAATAATTGGACAGAAGAAGAGAGCTGCATTGTGTCACACACCCGCACACACACACACACACACACACACACACACACACACACACACACACACACACACACACACACACACACACACACACACACACAAACTTAAAAAGAAATATCTAATCCTCATTGTAGAACTTTTTATTTCCCTTTTTTCCTCTTTTCTTCTTCTCTCCTCTTGTGCCCTCTGTTTACTTCCCTCTCCTCTCCTTTTCCTTCCTTTCCTTCTCCTTCCTCTACTCCCCTCTCCTTTCTCTCCTCCTCCCCTCCCCTCCCCTCCCCTCCTCCCCTCCCCTCCTCCCATACCCTCCCAATTCCCCTCCCCCTTCCCCTCCCCTCCCCTCTCCTCTCCTCTCCTCTCCTCTCCTCTCCTCTCCTCTCCTCTCCTCTCCTCTGCTCTCTTCTCTTCTCTTCTCTTCTCTTCTCTTCTCTTCTCTTCTCTTCTCTTCTCTCGTGTCCTTCCTTTCCCTCCCTTTTCCTTCCTTCCTTCCCCCCCTCTCTCTCTCTCTCTCTCTCTCTCTCTCTCTCTCTCTCTCTCTCTCTCTCTCTCTCTCTCTCTCTCTCTCTCTCTCTCTCTCTCTCTCTCTCTCTCTCTCTCTCTCTCTCTCTCACACACACACACACACACACACACACACACACACACACACACACACACACACACACACACACACACACACACACACACACACACACACACTAATTTTTTATATGTATTGATGACGAATAATTCAGGTCCTAATTAGAAATACAATTACAGTGACTTTTATCACTAATATTCAATTGAATTCATTACGGTTAATGAAAATTGTGTTATATAATATACGGTTAGGAGAAATGTGCAAGTTATAATTTTTGACTTTAAGCTAATTTTGTAGCATTTATTTGTGCCTCCTTTCGTACTCCGTGTGCGTGAAGAATAGCTCAGCGTAGCTTGCACACACACACACACACACACACACACACACACACACACACACACACACACACACACACACACACACACACACACACACACACACACACACACACACACACACACACACACACACACACACACACACACACACACCGATAGTTAGATGGTTAATTATTCTTATAAGATTCAATACCAGACTTGACATCTATCAATATCTATATATGATCAAGAACCTCGTAGTTTAAAAACTCATAATTCAACCAGTGATGGCTCTCTACATTTTGTATAGCGAGAAGACTATTTCCTTCATTGCATACACCGATGATACACGCCATATGATGAAGCGAAGGAGGTTTAGACGTTTCTGGAACTAAATGGCAAATTAGCAGGCTTTCATCTCTTATTCCTTGTGCCTCGACTGGCCTCCTTGGAGCACAAAAAGAAAGACAAAGTGTAAGTAATGGTCTCAAACTACAGTGATTTCTTATTGTTACTTTTTGAAATTCTACACACGAAAGTTTAGCAGTGTCTGGACAAACTGTGATAACTGAGACAGCTTAGCTTAATACGAACTACATCCATTCCCACATGTTTTGCTCGGCGGCCTCCGAGACTGTGGCTGCCTCAGGTGCGGGGAATGGGCTGACTGGTGGTGACGGGGGTGGTGACTGGTGGTGATGTATGGTGACGGGATGGTGATGGTGCTGTGTGGGAAAATATTTACTTTGCCTGTGTGTGTGTACGAATGTCTCTGTCTGCATATATGTGCCTATCATTCTATGTATGTTTTTGCCTGTCTGTGTTTATCAGTCTATCTATCTTTGTCGTCATCTATTATCTGTCTGTCTGTCTGCCAATAGATCGTTCCTTTGATATATCTATTTGTTTGCTTGTCTGTATCTGTG
>NC_087160.1:12357500-12375000 GCF_035594125.1 Scylla paramamosain
TCAGGTCACCATTGGGAGATCTCTTTTACCAGCGTCCTATAAATGGCACTTTTCTCTAGGTAGCTCAAGCTTAAAAATACAATCAAATGGCTTACGTAAGGGTCCGTATGATTAGAGGCCCGCTAGAGATATCTGGTGTCCCCGCTTCGTTGCGCCGGGAATGGGAGGAGAAACAGGCGGAGGGAAAGCTGCACTAGGTTGAAAAGTGAGATGTATGTCTGAGGTATTATGTAGTGCTATAAGGCGGAGAGAGAGAGAGAGAGAGAGAGAGAGAGAGAGAGAGAGAGAGAGAGAGAGAGAGAGAGAGAGAGAGAGAGAGAGAGAGAGTCTACTTCTCAACATTTTTTTCTTCATTCGACCTCATTTACTTACGCTGTCTTCACTCCGAACACCTCCTCCTCCTCCTCCTCCTCCTCCTCCTCCTCCTCACTCGGGGCAGGAGAATTTTAGCTCGTGAAACCGCTTACAATTTTATTCAATAAAACTTTACTAGCGGGTAAAGTTCCCCACGAATGGAAACTAGCAAATGTCACGCCAATCTTTAAAAAAGGAAATAAATCTCTCCCAGCCAATTACAGGCCGATCAGTCTCACTTCAGTAGTGTGCAAGCTGATGGAAACAATAATCAGAGTTGTTAAATATTTAGAAGAAAATAAAATCATAAAGGATTCGCAACACGGTTTCAGAACCAAGCGTTCCTGCTTAACAAACTTACTAAACTTCTTTTATGAAGTATTTAACTCGTATAACGAGACAAAAGCTGTTGATATTATCTACCTTGATTTCCAGAAAGCGTTCGACACTGTTCCCCATAAGAGACTCATCAGTAAAGTAAAAGGTCACGGCATTGCCCGAAACACCCTGAAATGGCTGAGAGACTGGCTCTCTGACACAAAACAGCGTGTTGTGATAAATGGAAAAGAGTCAGAGTGGCATAAGGTAAATAGCGGCGTTCCTCAAGGCTCTGTATTAGGACCAGTACTCTTCATAATGTACATTAATGATATTGATGAAGGGATAAATTGCAAAATAAGTAAATTTGCAGACGACACCAAAATAACAAGTAGAGTAACGTCTGTGTCACAGTGGCAGAAACTGCAGTGTGATCTCAATAAACTAACAAGTTGGGCAGAAAAATGGCAGATGAGATTCAATATACAAAAGTGTAAAATTCCACATATCGGAAGCAACAATGTTCAGGCGAGATATGTAATGAATAATAACATGCCACTGTCAAGCACCGATAAAGAAAAAGATCTTGGAGTCGTTGTGTCAAACGACCTAAAGCCGAGTCAACACTGCACATAAACAGTAAAGACGGCAAATAAATTAGTAGGGTTCATTGGAAGAACCTTTGAATTTAAATCAGAAAAGGTTATACTTGCCTTATATAACTCACTGGTGCGCCCTCATCTAGAATACTGTGTACAGTTCTGGTCACCATACTACAAAAAAGACACTGAAAAACTAGAAAAGATACAGCGCAGAGTCACAAAGATGATTCCAAGATTGCGCAATAAGCCGTATGAGGAACGACTGGAAGAACTAAACCTATTTAGTTTAACAAAGCGCAGGATAAGAGGAGACCTAATTGAAGTGTTCAAAATTTTCAAAGGATATAGTAACATTGATGCACATAAATATTTTACCATTGATCATTCTAACCTAACAAGAAATAATGGAATCAAGATTATACCCAAACGTTTTAAATCCCACGAGGCCAAACATTTTTTCTTTAATCATATAGTAAATATATGGAATAAACTTCCTGCAGAAATTGTGAACAGCAATACTATTGAATCATTCAAAAATAAAATAGACAAATATTTAAAAGCAAATCCCCAACAAGCTCTCTTCTTGTCCGAATAATTACTAAATTCACTAATAAACTCTTATTCTACAGACACCAGTTTTAATATAACTTGTATTAACTTTCAGATAGGCGTATAGAGTTCACCGTAGGGTGAATAGTAGAACTTCCTTTCATCCTTTCCTATGAAAATTCTATGTCAGTTTTTCCATACTGCATGGTAAATATTTCCATGCCAGCGCAAGCTGGAGGGAGTGGTGGGTGGGGAGGAGCCTTCTGCTATGCTGTCCTTTCTCTCTTCCCTGTAGCTAGTTAGAAGTAGTTACCAAACAGCCTTGCAAGGACAAAAGGTCTGTTGCTGTTTGGCTTTCCTCTGTATTCCTTTTGTATTATTCCTCCTCCTCCTCCTCCTCCTCCTCCTCCTTAACCTTAGTAGCTGGAGCGACAAATGGCTGTTAAATTTTAATGGGGATAAATGCAAAGTAAGGCACATCGGTCATAACCATGTAAAATATAATTATAAATTTCATGGACAAAATTTAATCAAAGTTACTGAAGAGAAGGACCTGGGGGTATTAGTAACAAATGACTTGAAATGTGCAACGCAGTGTTCGTCGTAAAGCAAACACTATCTTTGATTTATTGCGCGTAATTTTGATTGCAAAACACCCGAAGTCATAACGTGTCATTAGTGAGACCGCATTTAGAATATGCGGTTTAGTTCTGGTCTCCATGCTATAAAAAAGACATTAAGAAATTGGAGAGCGTGCAAAGACGAGCAACCAAAACTAATCCCAGGAATACGTGGTCTGTCTTATGATCAACGTCAAAAAAGATTAGATATGTTTTCTCTTAGAGATCGTCGCATCCGTGGTGACCTCATCCAAACGTTCAAAATACTAAACAATATAGATAAAACAGATTACAAAAATCTCTTTGAGCTGTCGCAATCAGTAACAAGAAGTAACGGCTTGAAACTTAAAGGACAGCGATGTGATACTGATTTGCGAAGAAACTTTTTAACGTAAGAGTAGTTGAATGTTGGAATAAGTTACCAGCGTCTGTAGTGCAAGTTAATACGGTGGCTACCTTCAGAACTAAATTAGATAAGTTTTATAAAGAAAATAGTTTGCGATATTTTTTTTTTTTTTTTAGCGATAGTAGTAGTTACACTAGATCTCTTCTTTTTCCCATCTTTCCTAAATAAATTTCCCCGATTGTTCCTCTCAGTAATCGGGGTGAACTTTTCGTTTTATTTCTTGCCGGTTAACGTCGGAGGGAGTGGTGGGTGGGGAGGAGCTTCTTCTGTTCTATCCTTGCCCCCTGCTAAGTATATAGCTTATTATAGATGTAGTATAGTGAACGAGTGACCTCGTCATAGGTCGCAAGGCCTCCTGTCACTCGTCTTTCCTATGTATTCCTATGTATGTATCCCTCCTCCTCCTCCTCCTCCTGTTCCACTTCGTTTCGCCGCTTCTTATCGGAGATTGTTGATATCCATGAATAATACGCCTTTCAGTACTTGGAAAGACTTGACATCAATCAGTCAACGATCCTCGAGAATCTGGTGCCGAGAATGTTGAGAGGCATAACACTACATATTGCTGCCGCTGACGATAAAGTCCAATCACTCAATATGACCAAGTAAATTTCCTGAGGCCTGAGAGATAGGGAAATGTAGCTTTCTATTTATTCGAGGAGGTGATGACAATTTGGTGTAGGACACACGACCATGGAACGTCAGTACCAGCTAAAGCTTTTGACAAAAATACTATGAAAAGGAAATTTATCTTCAAGGAAAAGATTTGTTAGATTTCCGATAAATAACGTTACTTGTATGTAGTATCTTGTAGAAAAGCACTCATCTAGACGAACTTGAGGGAGTATAAATACAGCAGACACACCAAGACGCTATCATGACAACAACGGACAAGAAGTGCAATTTTCGTCCCATATCACGACAGATATCGAATTATTGCAGGAAGTGCATGGAGTTACAACAAAGCGGGCAAAGGTGTACATGTTTTTCGATATACATATATTTTGATCTTAAAATTAAGACGAATATCAGGAACAATATAGGCCAATTCGAGTACTGCAAAACTGACGTCAGAGATAATTCTCCACTAATCGCTAATCACTATGAATGTATTATATCGTATAGTATGTATTATAACGTATATAATTATGGATATAGTCATGCAGGTAGTAAGAATTTAGTATTCTTTTTTAATTCATTACAGTTCAGATGGCCACGTCAAGGCAAGTAGTGAAATATAAATCATCTGCTGCTAAAGGCGTTTTCTATTTACAGTGATCCGTTTCAGATCATTGATCTGACCGCGCGGCCAGTGTTTTATTTACATCTTGATCTGAATTTATCCTGATCTGAGTGATCTGGATCATAATCTAAGCGATCTGAGTCCGGAGGTGGGTTATAGCAGATGACAATTGCTGAAGCCGCTGGCGGCGGTCATATTAGCGGCTGAGCAGTTACTGGGGACTTATTTAGGGGAATGCACAGCAAGAAAACGGCTGATATGTCTGAGCAACAAAGGGAATAGCATTGAATCGTCGCAAAATGCTGCTGCGGGCACATAATGTGAATAGTGGTGGTGACAGATGCCAGAAACAAGGGAGATATTATAAGCCACACCAAACCTTGGTATATTGGCTTCCGATTATTACGAGGCCATTACCGCCTCTACCAACGACTACATGATGAGGCAAAGGAAGATAATATTTGTTCAGTCGAAAATAATACATCTCTACTTTTGAACTGCCTCAGTAATGATGTCAATAGTGTCAGCACGCGGGCCAGGCTAGCTTCACCTTACGTCCGAATATTTTCTCATTTTCCCTTTCTGTACTTCACCACAGCGAGTACTTTCAGCATGTGTGTGAAGAAAGCTTTGTGTGAAACTTTATTATACAACGTTCATGACCAGAGACGGAACCCAGTCTCGTGCTGCTTGGGTAGACATGTGGCTGGGACTCAACTCGGCCCAACTTCCTCAGGAAATGTACAGTAGAGTACAGTCCTCGTGCTCCTTAGAGCACAGTGGTGAACATTAACAGTCTGCCGCTTGCGACAGCTGGGCAGCGACATGCTAGTGTTGTTATTGTTTTGATCAGTAATGGCCGCGAGCGTTCTTTATATCCCAAGCAAATCCAAATCAGATCCAGATCCGGATCAAAGATTTTGAGCTGATCATTGTTGTAAATAGAAGATGCCTTGATATGACAGCGCCAGCACCGTAAGATATTGATTCTAGTGTTTATCAACTTCCGAGCAAACCAACCTTCATTCTTTACACACATTATTCAAGACCAACAAAGCACTTCCGAGTTTTTCCTCGACTTCTTAATATGAATATATTACACAATCTTACTGAACAAAATTGCTGACATTTTACTGAAATTTCAGAGTGTAAATTTTTATTAGAAATAAATTATATTTAATTAATAAATTATATTTGATAAATTTATTAGAAATAAAATAAAACCAACCATAATGATAAGCTGAAAACCTTTTCTGAAAACATGATGCCAAGAAGAAAATGGCTTAGTAGTTTTCATGAAATCTGAGGCACAACACGCAAGCGGCCCAAACAAGTGTTGAGAGGCGCTGCAGGCGTGCCGATGATTTATTTTGTTTTATTGACAGGACACGGTGATCAGTCTTGCTATGCTGTTGTTCTGTGTTACTTAAGAGACAGCTAAAGAAAAACGACAGTAAAATGGTACTAATAGCAGCAGTAACATTGTACTAATAGCAGCAGTAATATAGTACTAATAGCACTAATAATGTTATTAGTTCTATATTACTGCTGCTATTAGTACTATATTACTGCTGCTGCTGCTGCTGCTGCTGCTGCTGCTGCTATTAGTACTATACTACTGCTGCTATTAGTACTATATTACTAATAGCTGCTGCTGCTGCTGCTGCTGCTGCTGCTGCTGCTGCTGCTGCTAATGCTGCTGCTAATGCTGCTGCTGCTGCTAATACTGCTGCTGCTAATGCTGCTGCTGCTGCTGCTAATGCTGTTGTTAATGCTGCTGCTGCTAATGCTGCTGCTAATGCTGCTGCTGCTGATGCTGCTGCTGCTAATGCTGCTGTTAATGCTGCTGCTGCTGCTGCTGCTGCTGCACTAGTAGTAGGGGCAGTAGCAGTAATACCAGTAACAGCAGAAGTACAGGTTTTGTGTCCTACAAATATGTTAACTTTTCTCTCCTCCTCCTCCTCCTCCTCCTCCTCCTCCTCCTCCTCCTCCTCCTCCTCCTCCTCCTCCTCCTCCTCCTCCTCTGCCCTCAATCCCCAACAAACACTTTAATCCCTGTGTAAGCAAGTGACCCTAGACGCGCAGCACGGCCTTCCATGGGATATTTTGAGGGGAAGGCAAGCGTCCCTCTAGTGGGCCTCCTTCAAGACTCCACGCCTACCGCCTACACATCCACACATTCTCTCTCTCTCTCTCTCTCTCTCTCTCTCTCTCTCTCTCTCTCTCTCTCTGGTGACGGTGAAAGTCATTAAATAGGAAAAGAGAGTCGTGCTGTGCTGCATTTGGTCCCGTTCATTACTCCTACGCCCTAAGTGATAGAGAAGCCCTCGGCCACCCTCTCTCTCTCCATCATCTCTTCTGCCTCTTCCTTCATCTGGCTCTCACTTTCCTTCCTTTATGATCCCATTCTCTCTCTCTCTCTCTCTCTCTCTCTCTCTCTCTCTCTCTCTCTCTCTCTCTCTCTCTCTCTCTCTCTCTCTCTCTCTCATCGCCGTTTCCATTTCATCCTCCCTTGATTTTCTTTTATCTGTACTCTATTTTTTTCTTTTCTCCTTGCGATCTTCATCATCTACTTGTATTTTTTTCTTCTTTTACGTTGCTCTTCATTTTCATCGTCTCTCCTTTGTTTGTATTATTCCCGTTAATATTTTTATTTTTAATTTCTCACCGTCCCTTTTCATCTCATCAACCTCTTATTTTTTTCCTTCTTTTACTGTTGCTCTCTCTCGTGAGTATATTTATTTATCTTTTTTTTTTTTTCGCCTCCCTTTCCATCTCATTTACGTCTCACTTTCCTTCCTTTACCCTCCTCTTGTCCTCAACATCCTCTTTTATTCTTTTCTTTCCCATTTCCCTTGAGGCAGGACGCTCCGCCCGCCCTGGACGTGACCTGACCCGGCTAGCAACCACCCCTACATCACCCAGTCCGTCTCCACCCAGCCTTGCTGGCGGACACGCAGAGTCCTCGTTCAGCCAGCCTCGGGGTTAGACCTGTGACTCCTGGCAACTTCTCATATTTGTCATATTGTACAGTTTATTTTATTTATATAACGCAGCAGCTTTACCGCCGTGTTTCCTTGCTCACCTATATAAAAGTACTAGCATCAAATTTAGCTAGTACATAAAAATGGTGGCAGCGGTGGGATGGAGTCGACGCTACAAGTCCTCCTGGCCCACGTGTCCTGCCTGCTCATTGCCAGCTACTCCAGAACTACCTAGTACACCCTTTGCGTCTCATATACTCATTTTTTCCCCTTAACACAGCTCTCTTCGTTTATTTTTTCTCTCTTTTTTACCTCCTTTTCCTTCCTGTCCTGTTTCCTTTCCCTCCTTCATATCTTTTTTTTCTTATTCTTTATTTTTTTCTCTGTCTTCTATTATTTCCGTTTTTCTCGTTCATATTTTTCCTACATGATTTTTTTTTTCCTTTCACTTTTGTTATTCCTCCACTTTTATTCTTTTATCTCCCTTATTTTAGCACGAATCTTTTCCTTTAACTTCCTTTTTAACTTTTTTATTTCCCTTTCTTCAACGTTTAGACCCCTTCATTTTTTTCCCCTTTATCTTTTTTTCTTTTCTTATTCTTTCCACCTTTGCTCTTCCTCCTCCATGATCCATAACCGATAACCTTCCCTCTACCCTACCATTTTATTCTTTCTTCCTTCCATTTTTCCTCTTCTTGCCATCCCTCCTTCCTTTTTTTCCATTCCTAGACTCTCCACTCCCTCCTCCAGTATCTATCATTTTCCTTTCTCCTTTAGCTTCTTTTTTTCATCACTTCATACTTTTTTACCCTTCTTGTGTGTATGTGTGCTTTTTTTCAACCTCTCTTAAAAAACAAGGGAAAATAAAAATTTCAAATAGACAATAGCTGTTAAGAAATAGCAATACGAAATATAGCTGGAATTAAATAGGAACTGGCACCACATTGAATTTTTTTTTTCGTTCTTTGGTTGCCCTTGGCCAGCGATGTCTTGCTTATAGCAATGAATAAATAAATAGATAAACAACTCTAATCATCTCTGCGTGTAGAGGAGGGAGGCATTAGTGGTGGTAAAAGAGTGAGTAGAATCGTGTTAGAAAGAAAATTAAAAGAAAAATCGAAAAAAAATACTGTGTTATCTTTCATTCTCATCCAATAAGCTTTTTTTTTTTTTTTTTTTTACGATGCCAGCTTTTAGCAATTACTTTTGCGCCTGTTTCACTTCGGGTCAACAAACATCACAGCACAGCAAGTAAATGAGTAAATGCTAACATGCTCGCTTTTCACTCGTTATCACTTTTCTGCTGATACTGCATCACTTTCTTTGTCACCCTCCATGAATTTATTGAGTGGGAATAAAACTACGTACATGCTCTGAAATGTTTTGTCTACTCGATTCATCCTGCTGCCAATGATGTCTTTCAAAATAATCCTCTACTCTTGCATCAATCTAGTCCATTATTTGAATTGAGATGTCAAGGCAGTTAAAAGAGTAAAGAACACAACAATGCCTATTAGTAACACAATATTCCATTTCTTTTCCCTCTTTATTTTTCTCCCTCGTACAAAAAAGAAGTCTTTTTTATCTTCTATTCTAACAACACTCTTACTTACCCAAGAGATAGACTGAATGATTTTTTCCTTTCTTCTTATTTTTTTTTTTTTTATCTTTTTGTCCCCGTGACCTACATCTCATAAATATTTCCAAGTCCTCCTCACTTTTCTCCATTCTCTCTGTCTCCGGTACTCTTCCATGCACCTCACTCTGCCCCTCGTTACTTATTTCGTTATGGTACCAAACTCTTTAGGTATTTCTTTCCTCATGTGTCATCTTAAATGTAATCCCAAATCAATCTGGGTATTTTATCATCTTCCTTCATTTTCCTTACACGTCTCTGCCACTTTCATTCACATGACTTTTACCTTCCTTACACTTGACTTACTCTTATAATAATCATGCATTTCTTCCACACACTCCTGGCTGCTCTATCCCCTTCATTAATCTCCTTAAGTCTCTGGCATTCCTTCCATCCATCTCCCTTTCACCTTCGTTACACTCACTCTTATAGTAATCATGTTCTTCAAAATACCAGGTACTGCTTCACCATCATTCTCCTTACAATTCCGCCACACTCTTCACCCCACTCTCTCTCTCCCTTCTATCAGGCACACGCAAAACTCTACACATATATATTTTCTTGCTTTTCACCTTATAGCATACCACTTCTAAACACTTCTATACACTCCACCATCTTCCTTCATTCTCCTTACGTCACCACACTCCCCATTCACCTCACTCCCTCTCCCTCTTTCTCCCTCTCGAACCCAACAGACCAATACAAGCCCGCCTCTTCACCTCCATGTAATATCTTTTTCCCTCCTCGCTCTCATCCGAATATGGAATCTCCCAACGCCCATTCCTTCTCATCTTCCATCTTACTGAAGAGGAAAGAAAAATATCACCTGTGTAGCTATATAATTTTCCGGGTCATTTTTATCTCCTCCTCTTCCTCCTTTTCCATAAAGAGGCAAACAAGAGCCATATCAGGATGTGCACGTGTACGAGAGATGTGACTGGAGAAAAGAAGGAGAGGGAGAGAGAAAGAGATAAGAAGAAATAAACTGACGAAGAAAATGTGGGGGGAGTGGGAATGAGTGAAGTGATAAAACAGGTGAGTGACGGAGTAAAGCAGTGGAAGGGAAGACAAGGGCGCGGAGCCAGGTAACAAAAGGGAAGATATACAAAAGGAGGAAAAAAGGAAAGAGAGACGAGGATAAGGAAGGATGATGGAGGAATGTAAGGAAGGCAAGGAAGGGAAGAAGAGGTAATGTTAAAGAATAAGGTGACGAAGCTGTGAAGAGAGGAAGAGATAAGAAACGAGGATAAAACAAAAGAGGGAAAGGAAGGGGAAAAAGAAATAAGGAAAGTGGATGAAGTGAAGGAGGAAAGGATAAGAACGGAAGAATGGACAAGGAGAGATGATAAAGAGATGGAGAAAGGAAAGGGGAGGAGAGGAAGAAAATTTACGGAACGAGGTTAAAGAGAAGGATAAGTAGAGAGGATAAAGTGAAGGAGAAAGAGGAAGACGAGACAAAGAAAGAGGATGAAGTGAAGGAGGAATGGGAGAAAGGGAAGAAGGAATATTGACCGAAGATAAAGAGAAGAAGGAAAGAAGGGAAGAATGGATAAGGAGGATGAAGTGAAGGAGGAAGGGGAGAAAGGGAAGAAGGAATAAGGACCGAAGATAAAGAGAAGAAGGAAAGAAGGGAAGAAAGGATAAGGAGAGGAGGTAAAGAGATAAAAGGGAGGAAGAGAATAGTTAAGAAAAGCGGATAAAGTGAAAGAGAAAAGGGGAAAAGAGGTAAGGAGAGAAGATGAAGTGATGGAGAAAGGGGAGGAAAGGAAGAGGAGATACGATGAATGAATGAAGTGAAGGAGGAAAGGGAGGAAGGGAAGAAGATAAAAGGAGCGAGGATAAATTGAAGGAGAAAAAAGAAGAAAAGGTAAGGAGAGAATATGAAGTGAAAGAGGAAGGGGAAGAAGAGGAGGAGGGATAAGGAGCGAGGATAGACTGAGGGAGAAAGGGAAGAGGAGGGATAAGAAGAGACGATAACATGAAGGATAAAGGAGAAGAAAAAGGTAAGAAGGAGAGATGATACAGCGAATGAGAAAAGGAAAGAAGTGAAGGAGGAAGGGGAGGAAAAGAAGATAAGGAGCGAGGATAAATTGAAGGAGAAAGGGGAGGAAGGAAAGAATGAACAAGGAGAGGATAAAGAAAAAGGGAAGGGAAGAAGAGATAAAGACAGAAGATAAAGAAAAGAAGGAAAGGGAGGAAGGAAAAAAGAGATAACGAGAGAAGATAGAGAAGGAGGAAGGAAAGGGGAGGAACGAGAGAAGATAGAGAAGGAGGAAGGGAAGGGGAGGAAGGAAGAAGGCATAAGGAGCGAGAATAAACTGAAGGAGAAAGGGATGAGAAGAAAGAATAAGGAGAAAGGAAGAAATGAAGGAGATAATACATGAGGAATCGGGCAAGGGAGAAGTAAATCGAGAGGGAGGAAACAGCTGAGCAGGTGAATGGGAGTCTCAGCGGGATGGAGATGAAAGGATATATTAGCGACGAAGTGGAGGATGTTAACGAGAGAGAGAGAGAGAGAGAGAGAGAGAGAGAGAGAGAGAGAGAGAGAGAGAGAGAGAGAGAGAGAGAGAGAGAGAGAGAGAGAGAGAGAGAGAGAGAGAGAGAATGACGTCAGCAAGGTTCAACTATTACTGATTCTCACCTGAACTGCCTTTCATGTTGCTCGCTAATTATCTCATTTTGTACAGGAGGAGGAGGAGGAGGAGGAGGGAACAGTTGTGGTGACGTAAGGGTGACGGTGGTGGCAATGATCATTTGATTCATCCCCATGTTGATGTTTTGGTGTTTGGCAAATCATTATCAACAACAACAACAACAACAACATCATCATGAACAACAACAACAACAACAACAACAACAACAACAACAACAACAACAACAACAACAACAACAACAACGAGAGGGAATAAAGAAATATAGAGAAAGAAAAGAAAGACGAAAAACTTACATAAACCCAAGTATCGCAGCACTTTCCAATTTCCTTCTTCCTTTGCCTTCCGCTTTCTCACTTATCTCCCCTTTTCCCTTTCCTCCCAAAGACACCTGCCCATCTCCCTGTTGTTGTCTGGCTCTGCGACACCTCATATTGCATTCCTGGTACAGTATATGAGTCTCTTTCTCGTATATGTGTGAGGAGGAGGAGGAGGAGGAGGAGGAGGAGGAGGAGGAGGAGGAATACAAAAGAATAAAAAGGGAAGCCAAACAGCAACAGACCTTTTGGTCCTTGCAAGGCTGTTTGGTAACTACTTTAACTAGCTACAGGGAAGAGAGACAGGACAGCATAGAAGAAGGCTCCTCCCCACCCACCACTCCCTCCAGCTTGCGCTGGTATGGAAATAATTGGGAAAAGTACCATGCAATATGGAGAAACTGACATGTAATTTTCATAGGAAAGGATGAAAGGAAGTTCTACTATTCACCCTACGGTGAACTCTATACGCCTATCTGAAAGTTAATACAATTTATATTAAAACTGGTGTCTGTAAAATAAGAGTTTATTAGTGAATTTAGTAATTATTCGGACAAGAAGAGAGCTTGTTGGGGATTTCCTTTTAAATATTTGTCTATTTTATTTTTGAATGATTCAATAGTATTGCTGTTCACAATTTCGGCAGGAAGTTTATTCCATATATTTATTATACGATTAAAGAAAAAATGTTTGGCCTCGTGGGATTTAAAACGTTTGGGTATAATCTTGAATCCATTATTTCTTGTTAGGTTAGAATGATCAATGGTAAAATATTTATGTGCATAATTTTGAACACTTCAATTAGGTCTCCTCTTATCCTGCGCTTTGTTAAACTAAATAGCTTTAGCTCTTCCAGTCGTTCCTCATACGGCTTATTGTGCAATCTTGGAATCATCTTTGTGACTCTGCGCTGTATCTTTTCTAGTTTTTCAATGTCTTTTTTGTAGTATGGTGACCAGAACTGTACAGAGTATTCTAGATGAGGGCGCACCAGTGAGTTATATAAGGCAAGTATAACCTTTTCTGATTTAAATTCAAAGGTTCTTCCAATGAACTCTACTAATTTATTTACCGTCTTTACTGTTTCTGCGCAGTGTTGACTCGGCTTTAGGTTGTTTGACACAACGACACCAAGATCTTTTTCTTTATCGGTGCTTGATAGTGGCATGTTATCCATTATATATCTCGCCTGAACATTAATGCTTCCGATATGTAGAATTTTACACTTTTCTATATTGAATCTCATCTGCCATTTTTCTGCCCAGCTTTTTAGTTTATTGAGGTCACACTGCAGTTCCTGCCATTGTGACACAGACGTTACTCTACTTGTTATTTTGGTGTCGTCTGAAAATTTACTTATTTTGCAGTTTATCCCTTCATCAATATCATTAATGTACATTATGAAGAGTACTGGTCCTAATACAGAGCCTTGAGGAACGCCGCTATTTACCTTATGCCACTCTGACTTTTCCATTCATCACTGTTTAGTGTCAGAGAGCCAGTCTCTCAGCGCTCCTCATAAGGCTTGTTCCGCAGTCGTGGGATCAACTTGGTAACTCTTCTTTGGACTCTCTCCAGCTTGTCTATATCTTCCCTGTAATGGGGTGACCAGAACTGGACGCAGTACTCAAGTAGAGGTCGGACAAGTGTATTAAACAATGTGAGAATTACCCCTTTTGATTTGAATTCGAAAGTCTTACCAATAAACCCAACCAGTTTATTTGCTGTTTTAACTACTTCCGAGCAGTGTTTACTTGATTTGAGGTCTGAGGTAATTATAACGCCCAAGTCCTTTTCCTCATTAACCTTGAGAAGCTCGGTACCGTTCACTAAGTAATCAGTGTGGTCGTTATTACTACCAGTGTGCAACACTTTACTTTTATCTACATTGAAGCTCATCTGCCACTTGTCTGACCAAGTGGCTAAGTGGTCGAGATCAGATTGTAATTTTCTTTTATCCTCTGACGTGACTACTTTATTCATTATTTTTGTATCATCAGCGAACTTAGATACTTTACAGTTGACGCCCTCATCGATATCATTAACGTAAATAAGGAAAAGAACAGGGCCAAGCACAGATCCCTGTGGTACACCACTTAAAACTTCTCGCCAGTTTGAAAATTTACCATTTAAAACAACACGCTGCTTTCTCTCAGACAGCCAGTCTTCAAGCCAATTGAGAAATTTTCCATTTATACCATGTGACTTCAATTTAACTACTAGCCGCTTGTGGGGAACTTTGTCAAAAGCTTTTTGAAAATCTAGATACACTATACTGCCTTTGTTTCGTCATACATGGTGAAAACATCATAAAAGAAATCAAGCAGATGAGTTAGACAAGAACGTCTGTTTTGGAAGCCATGCTGCGAGTCACTGATTAAATAATTTTCCTCTAGAAAGTTCACTAAATTATCACGAATTACTGTTTCCATTAGTTTACATACTACAGATGTAAGGCTGATAGGTCTGTAGTTACTTGGAAGTGAATTATCGCCTTTCTTTTCTGTGGGGGTAACGTAAGCTAACTTCCAGTCCTTGGGAACCTTACCACAGTTAAATGATTTGGTAAAAAGCAATGAAAGGGGCTTACAAATTTGAAATTTAGTTTCTTTCAAGACACGTGGTGCAATACCGTCTGGGCCGGGGGCTTTGTCAGTTTTCATTTTATCAATTACTTTGATTATTTCGTTTTCATGAAAAATGCAGACACTTAAAGGGGTTATGTTGTGGAGTATTGTATTGGTTATGTTGTGGAGTATTGTATGAGTATTTTCCTCTGTAAAAATTGAAGCAAAATAATCATTCAGTGTGTCTGCGATCTGAGTTTCTCCGGTGACAAAAATTACCTTTATCTAGTGTAATTTGATTAATATGAGATGTAATGACTTTTTTATTTCGAACATAAGTGTAAAATTCTTTGGGATTGGATTTAGCAATGCTTGCAATATACATTTCTAGATTTTTCTTACTCTGTCTAATGAGCTTTTTTAATTCGCGTCGAAGTCTGTCATATTCTAGTTTATCGGCCTCATTCTGAGAGGACAAATATTTACGGTAGGCACGATTTTTCTGCAGTAGTTTTGACTCAATGTTGTTTGTCCACCATTTAGATTTATTTCTCTTGCATGGACGTCTTTTACGCATTGGGATACATGTCTTCACAGCATTTTCTAAAATGTACTTAAATTTCGCCCATGGTTCTTCAATGTTACTTTCACCAAGTTCAGCGTTCCAATCTGCGACAGAAAGAATTGACCTGAGTCTCTCGTAGTCTCCTTTTTTATATATGAAAACTTTTTCATTGCTAACAATGTCTTTATATGCTTGAAGGTTGATGTTAAAGGAGACAATCTTGTGGTCACGTGTACTAAATTCAAGTCCAATATTAACGTTAGATATTAAGTCATCGTTTGTTGAAAGAACAAGATCTAATATGTTGTCACCTCGTGTGGGTCCTTGAATGTGTTGCTTTAGGGAACATTCTAATGAATTATTATACAAGTCGTGACCAGAATGAGAGTTAAGTGGATTTCCCCATGAGTTAACAGGTAGATTGAAGTCTCCCCAGATGACTGTATCAAAAGTGTTACTTATTTCAGTAATTTGATTCTTATCGGAGTAATGATTCTTATAGGAGGAAACATTGTGAACCGGAAGCCTATAAATAAGACCTATAGCAGTTTTCTTAGAACGTACTCTTAAATGCAAGAAGACTGAATCTATATTGTTAATCTTTTCGGTTTTTAGTATGGTTGGCTGAAGACTGGTTTTCACATACAGCAATACACCGTCTCCTATCCTGTCTTTCCTTTCACAGCTGAACATTTCATAGCCTGGCAAGTTGTATTCCGCAAGAAAGTCTCTGTTTGCAGAGTTCAGCCAAGATTCAGTAATACCAATAATGTGGTAGTTTTCTACAGCTGCCAGGGTTTCTAAATCTGAAAATTTATTTCTAAGGCTGCGAGCGTTGATTAGGCAAGCTTTTATAGTGTTGCACATGGAGGTTGGGTTGCGCGAGGAGGCTACTAAGAGTCTGGGGCTACACGATCTTGCTGGTCGTTTTTTGGTCTGAAAATAGAAACTTTATTACTGAGGAGTCTGCCAAGTCATGCTGCTCCAATTCCATTTAGGTGTAAACCATCCGGCTGAAATAGAGAAGGTTTATTGTAAAAGTCGTCCCAAAGATTAACAAAGTCTACACCTTCCTCTGCGCAAAGAGAACGGAGACGGCTGTTAGTGCTGAAGGCTCTGTTGTTGAAGATAGCCGGTGCCCTGGTCCGGGGGAGGATACCTGAAACAATAATGTTATTGGATTTAGTTTTGAAGCGCTGTATCATCCTCTTGAACTTTTCCATGAGCTCTTCAGACCTAGTGTTTTCGACATCATTTGTACCTGCGTGAATAATAAAGAGGGTATTATTATTAGATCCGCAGGCTGCCTCGTCACATGCTGCCGTGATGTCGTCTAAACGTCCACCAGGCATGCATAGACGCTTACGTGTCCTACGAGCCCTGCCACAGAACTCAGAGAACTGACCCCTGACTATTGAGTCTCCGACCAGTCTCGTCTATTGTGCATCTTCCTCCTCTTCAGCTTGGATCTGTACCTGTTGTGTGTTGAGAAGGCCAAAATTTCTTAACATTAGTGGTGGTGGCACGATTCTTGACTAATGTGAATGGTGACTCTGCAAGCACAGCATGCGGGCGGGCAGGAGCCCCTGGAGTGGAGGAGGCAGGTCTGTCAGGGATGGCAGGAACAACATCTGCGGAGGTGCAACCTGTATTAGAGACAACGAACTCTTTTAGTGTTTCAAGCTGTTACACGACGTCCTCATACTGCTTGCACTTCTCGTATTTATCGTTGAGTCTCTCTATCTTACTCTGGAGGTGACACAACGTGCAGGCAGAAGAATTTCTAAAATACTGGGGGGCAGACCTGCCACGACAGGCTTCGCATTGTCTGAGAAGAGAAGGCATGATTGATTAATCAGAGCGCTTTCGAAATTTCAGAAAAGATGTCACCATAAATTGAGCAAATTAAAAGTTTATGCATGGAAATCAGATACTGCTGTGTTGGATGCCTCCAACACTGGGAGTTAGCTCCCGCAGGGTCTTGAAAATGCCATAAAGACCAGTCGCTTGCCTAGAGTCTCGGACACGAGTGAGACTTTCACAACCCGGCGCTTGCAGCTATTGTCCTCACAGTTCTGTCCCATAGAGTGGGGCCGGCATAGTCACTTTAGGCAAAGCGGCAAGATGGGGGAACGGAACCAGCACCCAACCTCACCTTCAGCCACGTCTGACACACCTCTGCGACCCTTGCAAGGCCTGGCCGGTGGCACCTGTCGCCAGGTGTTCTCCACCGACTCTAGAGACTATCAGACGCACTTCTAACTGAAATATTCCTTGTATAGTATGAGAGAAGGATGGAAAAGTGATGAGAACCAGTCATTATGAAGGATAGAGATGAAAAGGCCGCCATTAGCAGGGGAGAGGCGGGTGACTCACATCAACAACTGGTTCCCAGGGAGGCTAAATTAGTGTAGAGACCGCCACACTTCTCTAAACTGCAGCCCCCAGCTAACTAAAGCTAACTAAGGCATGGTCCAGCTAACTAGGACCTTGGAACTCCAGATCCTCTGCCTGCAGTCCAATCCACCACTGCTGCTACCCAGTGGCTTCACCGTAACCCTGGCCCGGGGGACTTACCAGGTTAACACCTTGTCCAAGGGTGGCCTGAGACTATGCACGGCAAGGTGATCATTTTCCTTGAGGTGAGCTATGATCACCCGCATACCGGGAGGAGGAGGAGGAGGAGGA
>NC_087160.1:12380000-12392500 GCF_035594125.1 Scylla paramamosain
GTGCCGTATCGCCGCGGCCCCACCTGGCAGCGGCGCCCCATTTCACGCAGCGTCACCAGCCTCACCCTAGATAGCCGCGAGTAATGAATAATTTTTCGCCTCATGGAAGCGACGCACACTAGCAGCACGGCGCCGCCAGCGTGGAGTGGCTAGCCTGGTGGCGGACTTGGATGGGACTCCTGGACTGGGTTTGCTTGGTCGTGTATCATGACCTTTATTGGGCCGGTTAAGTTCATCGACCTGGAATTGCGTTAGCGCAAGCTGGACTGTACTTCTCTACAGTTGTAGATCGATGTGTATTGGATTTGGGTCAGATTGGGCTGGGGTGGTGTGGGCGTGCAAAGAAAAACAAAAATGAGGTTCGAAATATTGTGATGTACTGCTTCGTTCTGGGCTGAGTCAAGGCGAGCTGGAATAGGGGGTCGGTCACACATTCACTCTGGGCCGTACTGGACTGGACTGGTTTAAACAGGTCTGCACAAGCTGGTGATGTCTTCTTGCTCGTGGCTGCCGCTTATGCTCAATTAAGGAAGGATGAGACGAAAAAAAAAAAGTTACGGAAGATCACAGGTGTTTTTTTTTCACTTGTGATTCTTTTCATGATATTATACAGATCGCGGCCAAATAACTCATAACTCTGCGTCCGATACAATACGTAAGAAAGTTAGGAAGGTTAAGCCAACGATATCATCCTTTATGATAATAAAACCTTCACATTTTCTCTCTCTCTCTCTCTCTCT
The DNA here is from genome assembly GCF_035594125.1 of Scylla paramamosain. Lineage (NCBI taxonomy): Eukaryota > Metazoa > Arthropoda > Malacostraca > Decapoda > Portunidae > Scylla > Scylla paramamosain. The sequence continues at coordinate 12,380,741 of NC_087160.1, forward strand.
CTCTCTCTCTCTCTCTCTCTCTCTCTCTCTCTCTCTCTCTCTCTCTCTCTCTCTCTCTCTCTCTCTCTCTCATATTACCTCTGCTTCACAACGCTATGGCTCATTGTATGGTTTAATCTTCTCCTCCTCCTCCTCCTCTTGCTGCTAATGCCGCTGTTCGTCCTTTATTTTTTTTTTATTCTTCTTTCCTTTCTTCCCTGCTCTCTTTTTCTCTCTTTTTTTCTCCACTACTCTGCAACCTCCTCCTCCTCGTCATCATTGTCCTCACCCCTCCTCTCCTACCCCTCCTCCTGCAGCTCCCCTTACACGTGTCTCTCCTCTCGGGTGAGAAGTTACTACCTCGCTGGCTCACCACACGGTCTCCAAAACACAATGTCTCGCCCTGATGGAGGCGCGGCGAGGGGCGGGGAGGAGAACCGCCGAGGGGTAACCAAGGTGAAAGTGTGTGTGTGTGTGGTGGGGGAAGAGGGGAGAGGAAGAGGGAATGTGTGTGGGAAGGAGGCAGGATGAATGGAGGAGAGGATATGCAGTTCACTTCAGAAACGAACAAGGAAAGAAAAACAGGGTCAACAGAACAATATTTATCTTCCATAGGTGGCGGTTGAGGTGTGGTCCGTATTACTCTGCCACGCGCCATGTTATCGGCCACACCAGAAGGCGGCCGCCCTTTAACTCCTAGCCTCATCACACATCTTCCTCACTCACCCACAGGCTTTGAAAGGCCCCTCTCTCGCACCCACCCACCCTCGCGGCGGCCTTCAAAAAGGAATTCGGACCGTCGTTTGGAATGGATATTTCCGTAAATCACCCCTAAAGAATGGAAAAGTCAACCCCAAATGGTAGCAGTAAAAGGAATGTTTGTTGGCGAGTATGAGTGAGTGTGGCGGTGTCGGGGCTTCTTTTCCAAGGGGCCTTCCTCTTACAAGCGTGGCCTCCCTCTCTCCTTTCCTCCTCCGTCCTCAAGAGTAGTCAGACTGTGTATGCTTCTGGAGGGCCTGGCATGAGAGGAGGGGTGGAGGAAATGGAAAAGGCAGTAGTGTGGAGGCTGTATTAGTGTCACAGAGACACTCGGCGTCAGCGGCACGGCGCCTCTCATGCCTCGAGTTGGTGCAAGTTCTAGAAACTTCCGCCGGATTGAGGGGTAAGGGGAGCGGCGTCCTGTAGTGGCGCCTCGCAGGGTTGGAAATGTTCCCAGCATGTGGCGTAGTAATGTCTCGGGGGGGCCGCTTTGGAAGGTGGTAACTAGTGTGACTTCAGGAGCGTCACTTCCTTCCCACCTCAACTTCCCACCCTTCATTCACGGCAAGTAGCTGAGAATTACTTCCGTAACGCTCGCTTCGCCGCCGCCTCCATTGTGGTCTTGTGGCGATAAAGGCACAGCGCGGGGCGGGGCGGCGGGGGGTGGCGAGGCTTTTACACGGCCCGGCAGCAGCTCATACCGGCCCGGGGAGTGATCTTAAATCCTTGTGTGCTCTGCAATAGCCTGGAAGATTGAGAGCGCCGCGCCAGCCAAGAATGGAGGCCAGTGGATTTTCAGATTCCCAAGAAATATCTGGTCACGCGGCAATAGTGGGTGCTGGGCGAGGGACTGCCAAGACGTAAAGGTAGGGAATGAAAGCCTTATTGTATCTCACTCTTGAAATTGTGTGTTGGTTATGACTGATGATTCTACTGCTACTACTACTACTACTGCTACTACTACTACTGCTACTGCTACTGCTACTGCTACTACTACTACTACTACTACTACTACTACTACTACTACTACTACTACTACTACTACTACTACTACTACTACATATATTTACTGAATTATCTCTGCAGCACAGTATTTTAGCTTGCTGTGTATATGTATAATAAATATTCTACAAGATTAATTATTCACGGTTTCATACAAAAAAAGTATCAATAAAAAAATTTCAGAAAAGTAGTTATTAATATGTAAAAATTATGGCGTATTCTTAATAATGCAGAATTTAATTGGAGAAAAGTAAAGTTATTGATAAAGAAAAGAAGACAAAGGAGAAAGAGACAAGGAAGAAGACAAGGAAGGATGAGGAGGAGGTGACAAAGAAGAAAAAGAGAGAGAGAGAGAGAGAGAGAGAGAGAGAGAGAGAGAGAGAGAGAGAGAGAGAGAGAGAGAGAGAGAGAGAGAGAGAATTACAAGACTTGCACCGATTGTTTGTTAGCGCCTCGTCCTGAGTATAGTGTTCGCAAGTGGATGTTGGAACACTGCCTCGCCCCTGATGACGACGGGGGGGCGATAGTACAGAGCAAAGATCCCACTACTCTGCCTCCCTCCCTCCTTCCCTCCCTCTCATCATATCTCTTTTTCCGCCTCTCCTAGCCGGGCACTGCAACACGTCGGGACGAGTGGGCGGGAGGGTTGCGAGGAGAGCGGCGGGCTTAGCGGGGCTGTCCTCGGGGGTGTTTGCCTTGGTGGAGGGAGGCGCGACGGACACGCACACTCCACCTCAACGTGACGGAAGCGCTGCGGCGAGGACACGGCGGAAGGACTGAGGAAATCCTAAAGACAACCCCCCCCCCCTCCTCTCTCTCTCTCTCTCTCTCTCTCTCTCTCTCTCTCTCTCTCTCTCTCTCTCTCTCTCTCTCTCTCTCTCTCTCTACCTCCTCTGACTTCGTTCCCTTCCTGTTCCTTTATTTCTCTTCCCTCGTTTATTTCCTGTGGCCCCCTTCCCTTCCTGTTCTTTTATTTCTCTTCTCTCTTTTACCTCCTCCGGTTTCCTTTTAGCTCCTCTTCCTTTTTTTTTTCCCTTCCTGCTTTTACTTCCTCTGGCCTTCTTTCCCTTCCTCTTCCTTTATTTACCTTCCCGCTTTTACCTTCTCTGTCCTCCTTTCCCCTTCACTTCCTTTATTTCTATTTCCTCCTTTTACCTCCCTTCCCTTCTTCTTTTATTTCCTTTCCATCTTTTACCTTCTCTCGCCTCCTTTCCCCTCTTCCTTTATTTCCCTTCCCTTTAGTACCTCCCCTGGCCTGCATCCTTTCCTCTTCTTTTTGTTTTCCTTCTCTCTTTTATTTCCTCTGGCCTCCCTTCCTTTCCTGTTCCTTTATTTCTCTTCCCTCTTATACTCCCTCTGGCCTCCCTTCCTTTCTTATTCCTTTATTTCCCTTCCCTCTTATACTCCCTCTGGCCTCCCTTCCTTTCCTGTCTGGCCCTTCCCTTCTTCCTTTATTTAATTTCCTTGTTTTACTTCCTCTGGCCCCCCTTTCTTTCCACTTCCCTTATCTTCCTTCCCTCTTTTACCTCCTCTGGGCTCCCTCCCTTTCCTCTTCCTCTATTTCCTTTCCCTCCGTTCCTTCTTCCCTCCCTCTTTGTCGGTCCGTGCGCCCTTTACGTCTCGGTTAGTGATGTCCGGTTATCAGGAAACAGGCGGTCCCACGTGGCCAATAAATCACAAATAATTGACTAAATAACAAGGCAGGTCCCGCTAGAGGCAAGGGAGGGGCAAGATTGAGGCTGCAGCTTGACACGATCAGCAACGGGCCGGCCACACCAGCTGGCCGCCAGTGCTTCCGCTGCCACAACTCGACAAAGCATGGTGGTGATGATAACTGTTTTGATATATATATATATATATATATATATATATATATATATATATATATATATATATATATATATATATATATATATATATATATATATATATATATATTTATTTATTTATTTTTTCTTTTTTTGTCTCAGTTTTTCGTGTGGTTTTGGTGTTTTTTATTTTGTTTTTGTTTGTTTTTGTTTGTGTTTGTTTGTTTGTTTGTGTTTGTTGTTGTTGTTGTTGTTGTTGTTGTTGTTGTTGTTGTTGTTGTTGTTGTTCATCTTCATCTTTTTCTTCTTCTTCCTCTTCTTTTTCTTTTTCGTCGTCGTCAGAAGAAGAAGAAACCTAATACTTGTTCAATCGGGTTCTTAACATCTGGAATTCTCCGAGTATATCCTCAAATGTCGTCGGTGGTGAAAACAGATACAGCTTTCAAGGATGGATCAGACACTGGCTCAGATTCCAATCGACAGACACGACGTTACCAGTGTTTTACCATGGCAAAAAAAGTATTGCTGCAGCAGTGATAGTTCTTACAAAGTTCGTATTAAAATTTTCCATGCAACTTTTCTCTGCAACGTGATTATTTCCTCTTTTCCTGCCAGCCACGGCTAGAGGGCATGGTGGGTGAGGAGTAGCCTTTAAGCTTTACCATTCCACAGTTTTTTTTTTAGATTGCATGGCTCATCACACTCAGCTTTGTAAGGACCCAGAGGTCATCATTGGGTGTTGTTTGTCCTTCCTTTGTGTTTCATTATATTCCTTCTTCCCATCCTGTAAAAAAATAACTTGGTCGTATTTTCTAACTCAATTCTCTCTAACAAAGTTTCCTATTTTTTTTTTTCACTTCAATTTGTTCTTATTTTCTTTCCCCCTTTTTCACTTTCCTCCGCATCCGTCTCCTCCTCCTCCTCCTCCTCCTCCTCCTCCTCCTCCTCCTCCTCCTCCTCCTCCTCCTCCTCCTCCTCCTTTCGAAAAAATCTTTTGAGCAAAGGCAGCACGTAAAATTAACACACCCAGGTATTCTTCGCCTACCTGAACCTTCTGGCGTCACGGATCACCTGTCTCGAACAACCTGGCACTCCTTTGCCTACTGCAGAGGTCAGGGCAGGTTAGGAATGGAAAAGGAAGAGCCGAGGCATGCCGGGATTTGCTGTCTCTTGATAAACTTTTGCTGCGGTATGCAACAATTCACTGCACTAAAAGCAATGTATGGAAACTTTATAAACATTTACAAGAAGGAAGGAGGAGGCAGTAGAAATCTGCCGAAACGATAAATACTTCCAGTGAGGTTTCAAGCACTGCTCCAGGAGGTGCTTTGAACTAATTAAACCCAGCTGTGACTCACTGAACAGTTGTGTCTCGCAACACAAGAGGGCAGTCACAGCCTGCCTCTAAAGACAACTATCTTCCTTCACACAAAACTACATGCACCTAATTACATACACATCTTTAGCTCAAAATTCATAATTAATTATGCCGACTCCTACACCTGCCTCGGAGTTCCCATCTGGGGAGGAGGATCACGTATGTCCCCAGGTCAGACTGCTTTTCTGGTATCGATCCTAAGTGTTGAAACCCCTCAACTTTTTCTTCATTAACCTCTGCAACATTCGCATCCTTAGATCTGATTTTCATTCTGTAGAACACCACCTCTCCTCTACTAAACCTCATCTTTTCCTCACTGAAACACAGGTGTCTGAGGCAATTGACAGTAGCCCCCTTTTTCTGTTCTCTCCTATTTTCTTTATCCTCATTTTCAATCCAAAGCTGGATGTTACATCTATGTGCGCAATAGCTTAACCTGCTCTCGTGCCCACGGTATTGAATTTTCCGAATTTTCTACCATCTGGCTATGACTACAGTCACTCTCATATTAAACTTATCTGTGTTGTATACCTCTCACCTAACTCCTCTGACCATAAGAAATTCTTTGACCTCTTAATTTCCAAAGTGGGACACATTCTGACCCTCTTCCCTTTCGCAGAGACTTTGGAGACTTCAATCGTTGGCTTTCCTCTCCCTTTAATGATCATTCTAGTGAACTAGCCTTTAACTTTGATATCCTCCACAACCTAGAGCACCCTACTCGTATTCCTGACTGTCATGGAGATACGGCCAACATCCTTGACCTTTTCCTAACGTTTAATCCTGCTTATGCTATTACTCAATCTTCTCTGCTGGGCTACTCCGATCACAATCTCATGTATATATCTTGACCTATCACTCCAGTCCCTCCTCAGGATCCCCCAAGGCTTAGGTGCCTCTGACGTTTTGCCTCTGCTAATTCGGGGGACCTGAGGAGGTATTATGCTGATTTTCCTTGGAATGACTACTGCTTGCATGTCAGAGATCTGTCTCTGTGTGCTGAGCGAATAACAGAGGTGATATTGTCTGGCATGGAGGTGTATATTCTTCACTCTCTCTCTCGACCTAAATTTTCCAAACCTTGGTTTAACACAGCCTGTTCTCGTACTATACATGATAGCGAGGTGACCCCACAAAAGCTACTTGAGCTTTCCATCACCTGAATATCGTGCCTTTTATATTTCTGCCCAGAACCATACCAAGTCTGTTTTCCAGCTAGCCAAAAACTTCTTCATTAATAGTAAGTGTCAAAATCTTTCAAGATCTAACTCCCCTTGTGACTTTTGGTACCTAGTCAAAAATATTTCCAATAACTTTGCTTCTTCATCTTTCCCTCCTTTATTTCAATCTGATGGCACCACTGCCATCTCATCTGTTGCTAAAGCTGAATTATTTGCACATACCTTTGCTAAAATACCTACTTTTTTTTTTTTTATGTTGGAAGAGCACTGGCCAAGGGCAACAAAAACCTAATAAAATAATGCCCACTGAAATGCCAGTCCCATAAAAGGGTCAAAGCAGTGGTCAAAAATTGATGGATAAGTGTCTTGAAACCTCCCTCTTGAAGGAATTCAAGTCATAGGAAGGTGGAAATACAGAAGCAGGCAGGGAGTTGCAGAGTTTACCAGAGAAAAGGATGAATGATTGAGAATACTGGTTAACTCTTGCGTTAGAGAGGTGGACAGAATAGGGGTGAGAGAAAGAAGAAAGTCTTGTGCAGCGAGGCCGCGGAAGGGGGGGAGGCATGCAGTTAGCAAGATCAGAAGAGCAGTTAGCATGAAAATAGCGGTAGAAGACAGCTAGATATGCAACACTGCGGCGGTGAGAGAGAGGCTGAAGACAGTCAGTTAGAGGAGAGGAGTTGATGATACGAAAAGCTTTTGATTCCACCCTGTCTAGAAGAGCAGTATGAGTGGAACCCCCCCAGACATGTGAAGCATACTCCATACATGGACGGATAAGGCCCTTGTACAGAGTTAGCAGCTGGGGGGGGGGTGAGAAAAACTGGCGGAGACGTCTCAGAACACCTAACTTCATAGAAGCTGTTTTAGCTAGAGATGAGATGTGAAGTTTCCAGTTCAGATTATAAGTAAAGGACAGACTGAGGATGTTCAGTGTAGAAGAGGGGGACAGTTGAGTGTCATTGAAGAAGAGGGGATAGTTGTCTGCAAGGGCGTGTCGAGTTGATAGATGGAGGAATTGAGTTTTTGAGGCACTGAACAATACCAAGTTTGCTCTGCCCCAATCAGAAATTTTAGAAAGATCAGAAGTCAGGCGTTGTGTGGCTTCCCTGCGTGATATGTTTACCTCCTGAAGGGTTGGACATCTATGAAAAGACGTGGAAAAGTGAAGGGTGGTATCATCAGCGTAGGAGTGGATAGGACAAGAAGTTTGGTTTAGAAGATCATTAATGAATAATAAGAAGAGAGTGGGTGACAGGACAGAACCCTGAGGAACACTACTGTTAATAGATTTAGGAGAAGAACAGTGACCGTCTACCACAGCAGCAATAGAACGGTCAAAAAGGAAACTTGAGATGAAGTTACAGAGAGAAGGATAGAAACCGTAGGAGGGTAGTTTGGAAATCAAAGCTTTGTGCCAGACTCTATCAAAAGCTTTTGATATGTCCAAGGCAACAGCAAAAGTTTCACCAAAATCTCTAAAAGAGGATGACCAAGACTCAGTAAGGAAAGCCAGAAGATCACCAGTAGAGCGGCCTTGACGGAACCCATACTGGCGATCAGATAGAAGGTTTTGAAGTGATAGATGTTTAAGAATCTTCCTGTTGAGGATAGATTCAAAAACTTTAGATAGGCAGGAAATTAAAGCAATAGTACGGTAGTTTGAGGGATTAGAACGGTCACCCTTTTTAGGAACAGGTTGAATGTAGGCAAACTTCCAGCAAGAAGGAAAGGTAGATGTTGACAGACAGAGCTGAAAGAGTTTGACTAGGCAAGGTGCAAGCACGGAGGCACAGTTTCGGAGAACAATAGGAGGGACCCCATCAGGTCCATAAGCCTTCCGAGGGTTTAGGCCAGCGAGGGCATGGAAAACATCATTGCGAAGAATTTTAATAGGTGGCATGAATTAGTCAGAGGGTGGAGGAGAGGGAGGAACAAGCCCAGAATCGTCCAAGGTAGAGTTTTTAGCAAAGGTTTGAGCAAAGAGTTCAGCTTTAGAAATAGATGTGATAGCAGTGGTGCCATCTGGTTGAAATAGAGGAGGGAAAGAAGAAGAAGCAAAGTTATTGGAGATATTTTTGGCTAGATGCCAGAAATCACGAGGGGAGTTAGATCTTGAAAGGTTTTGACATTTTCTGTTAATGAAGGAGTTTTTGGCTAGTTGGAGAACAGACTTGGCATGATTCCGGGCATAAATATAAAGTGCATGAGATTCTGGTGATGGAAGGCTTAAGTACCTTTTGTGGGCCACCTCTCTATCATGTATAGCACGAGAACAAGCTGTGTTAAACCAAGGTCTAGAAGGTTTAGGACGAGAAAAAGAGTGAGGAATGTATGCCTCCATGCCAGACACTATCACCTCTGTTATGCGCTCAGCACACAAAGACGGGTCTCTGACACGGAAGCAGTAGTCATTCCAAGAAAAAAATCAGCAAAATACCTCCTCAGGTCCCCCCAACTAGCAGAGGCAAAACGCCAGAGGCACCTTCGCTTAGGGGGATCCTGAGGAGGGATTGGAGTGATAGGACAAGATAAAGATATGAGATTGTGATCGGAGGAACCCAACGGAGAAGAAAGGGTGACAGCATAAGCAGAAGGATTAGAGGTCAGCAAAAGGTCAAGAATGTTGGGCGTATCTCCAAGACGGTCAGGAATACGAGTAGGGTGTTGCACCAATTGCTCTAGGTCATGGAGGATAGCAAAGTTGTAGGCTAGTTCACCAGGATGGTCAGTGAAGGGAGAGGAAAGCCAAAGCTGGTGGCGAACATTGAAGTCTCCAAGAATGGAGATCTCTGCAAAAGGGAAGAGGGTCAGAATGTGCTCCACTTTGGAAGTTAAGTAGTCAAAGAATTTCTTATAGTCAGAGGAATTAGGTGAGAGGTATACAGCACAGATAAATTTAGTATGAGAGTGACTTTGTAGTCGTAGCCAGATGGTGGAAAACTCGGAAGATTCAAGAGCGTGGGCACGAGAGCAGGTTAAGTCATTGCGTACATAAACGCAGCATCCAGCTTTGGATCGAAAATGAGGATAGAGAAAATAGGAGGGAACAGAAAAGGGGCTACTGTCAGTTGCCTCAGACACCTGAGTTTCGGTGAGGAAAAGAAGATGAGGTTTAGAAGAGGAGAGGTGGTGTTCTACAGACTGAAAATTAGATCTTAGACCGCGAATGTTGCAGAAGTTAATGAAGAAAAACTTGAGGGGGGTGTCAAGACACTTAGGGTCGTCGACAGAAAGACAGTCCGACCTGGGGACATTTATGGTCCCCTCCCCAGATGGGGACTCCGAGGCTGGTGTAGGAGTCGCCATGATGATTTAAAAATTTTTTGAGTGAAGGATGTGTGTGTTATTAGGTGCTTGTAAGTTTGTGTGGAGGAAGAGAGTTGTCTTTAGAGGGCAGGCTGTGACTGCCCCCTTGTGTTGTGAGACACAAAGGGAAACGTTCAGTGAGGTCACAGCTGGGTTTTAATGATAAGTTCACAGCACCCCTGTGCTGTGAACCTCACTGGGAGTAATTATCGTTTCGGCAGGTGTCTACTGCCTCCTCCCTTTGATGATGCAGGGCTTGTTCCTCCCTCTCCTCCGCTCTCTGACTACTTCATGCTACTCATTTTAAGATCCTTTGCAGGGATGTTTTGCATGTCCTCGCTGGCCTAAACCCTCGGAAGGCTTATGAACTGATGGTGTCCCTCCCATTGTTCTCCGAAACTGTGCCTCCATGCTTCCACCTTGCCTAATCAAACTCTTTCAACTCTGTCTATCAACATTTGCCTCTCCTTCTTCCTGGAAGTTTGCCTACATTCAGCCTGTTCCTAAACAGGGTGACCGTTCTAATCCCTCAAATTACTGTCCTATTGCTTTAATTTCCTGCCTATTAAAGTTTTTGAATCTTTCTTCAACACAAAGATTCTTAAACATCCGTCACCTCACAAATTTGTATCAGATTGCCAGTATGTGTTCCGTCAAAGGCCGCCCTACTGGTAATCTGTCACTTCACAAGCTTTAAAGTAAAGTAAAGAAAGCTTCACAAAGCTTTCTTTACTGAGTCTTGGGTCATCCTCTTTTAGAAATTTTGGTGAAACTTTTGCTGTTGCCGTAGATATATCAAAAGCTTTTGATAGAGTCTGGCACAAAGCTTTGACTTCTAAACTACCCTCCTACGGCTTCTATTCTCTCTAACTTTATTTCAAGTTTCCTTTCTGAATGTTCTATTACTGCTGTGGTAGACGGCCACTGATCTAGATATATTAACAGTGATTTTTCTCGGGGTTCTGTCCTGTCACCCACTCTCTTCCTATTATTCATCAAATATATTCTAAACCTTATTGCCCTATCCACTCCTACGCTGATAATACCATCCTGTACTTATTCACGTCTTTTCGTAGATGTCCAACCCTTCAGGAAGTAAATATTTCACGCAGGGAAGCCACAGAACGCCTGACTTCTGGTCTCTAAAATTTCTGATTGGGGAAGAGCAAACTTAGTATTGTTCAATGCCTCAAAAACTCAATTCCTCCATTTATCAACTATCCCCTCTTCTTCAGTGACAATCAACTATCTCTTCTACACAGAACATCTATGGTCTGTCCTTTACTTATAATCTAAACTAGAAAACTTCACATCTCATCTCTAGTTAAAACAGCTTTTATGAAGTTAAGCGTTTTCAGTTGTCTCCGCCAGTTTTTCTCACCGCCTCAGCTGGTAACTCTCTACAGCGGCCTTACCGGTCCATTTATGAAGTATGCTTCACATATATGTTGGGTCCCACTCATACCACTCTTTTAGACAGGATGGAATCAAAAGCTTTTCGTTTTATCAACTCCTCTCCTCTAACTGACTGTCTTCAGGGCCCTTTTCCATCGCCGGAATGTTGCTTCTCTTTCTATCTTCTACCGCTATTTTTCATACCAACTGCTCTTCTTGATCTTACTAACAGCATGCCTCCCCTCCTCCGGGGGCCTCGCTTGACAAGACTTTCTTCTTTCTCGCACCCCTATTCTGTCCACCTGTAATGCAAGAGTTAACCAGTATTCTCAGTCATTCATTCCTTTCTCTGGTAATCTCAGGAACTCCCTGTCTACTTCTGTATTTCCACATTCCTATGACTTGAACTCTTTCAAGAACGAGGTTTCAAGACACTTATCCTATAATTTTTGACTACAGCTTTCGACTCTTCGGGGACCAGCACCTCAGTGGGCCTTTTTTTTTTATATATTTTTATTGAAGTTTTGTTGCCCTAGGCCGGTGCCCTTCCTACATAAAAAAATATATATATTTAGCAATTTCTATCCAGTAAAATGTTTAGAGATTTTTGTAGAAAAGAAAAGATCTCTCGGAGTGGTTGGTAATTAAGAAAAGATGTGCCAAATACCAGCGAAATTGTTAAGTTTTTATCTATCTTTGTGATACAGTCTGTCGTTGAGTGGACTTCATTTGTGAGACTCCACCATAATCGTCATTTCGTTCGTTTCGTTCTCGCTCTCATCTCATCCTCCCTTGTTCTTGTTCGTGTCTTTTTATTGTTTTTTATTCAGATTTTCTTCTATTTCTATTTATTTTTTATTCGCTCTTTCGTCATTATAGAACATGTGCGGAACTCACTCACTCTCTCTCTCTCTCTCTCTCTCTCTCTCTCTCTCTCTCTCCTTATCTC
>NC_087160.1:12397500-12437500 GCF_035594125.1 Scylla paramamosain
GTTTATGGGAGGAAAGAATTAATCTCTTGATATTTCTATTATTTTATCTCGTACGTGAAAACGAGAGACAGTTGAAGGACGGAGAACAAAGTGTAGGGAGAGAAAAATAAACTCACCAAATTGCCGCTCCCTAGAAAGTCTTAAAAACAAGGAAGGCCAGTTCGGTTTTCTGGTTGTTTTTGTACTTTTCTCGTGACGTCAGGGTGCAAAAATGAACGGAAAAGTCGAAAATTGTCTGTAAATGTCTTCCTTATTATGTGACTAGTTGCCCTTATTTTTTTTTCCCTTACCTTTTTTTCAGATTTTTTTTATATTAATCTTTTCTGATTATTGATTATTTACTAAGTTGTTTTCAGTGAGATGTCACGTGTCTCTCTCTTCTTTGGCCAATTATTCAAAATGTTCCTGTTATTTTTGTTGTATTCATATTTCGCAGTGACTTTTTCACTTCATTAACACAAAGTCTCTAATAACTTCTATCCCTGCTTCGTGTCCTGAATTCAAACTAGCACTAAATTCTCATTTTCCCTCGTGGTCTTGCTTTATTTTCTACATTTCCTGAGGGACGTTTTTGCGTGCTGACACCTTCACCTCCAATGTTTTTTTTTTTTCATCTCTTATTTTCCTTCAAACTTCAAACTCTGCCTCTAGCTCCTCCTCCTCCTCCTCCTCCTCCTCCTCCTCCTCCTCCTCCTCCTGCTGTTGCTGCTGCTGGTGCTCCTACTCTTCCATTTTATATGTAAATTAGCTGGACAAACTTTCCGAACCGTATATCCACGTCGTGATTGCCTCGGGCGCTGCAGTGACTGTCCGACTCAGGCCATGACACTTTAGCCCTACCGAGAGAGAAAGAGAGAGAGAGAGAGAGAGAGAGAGAGAGAGAGAGAGAGAGAGAGAGAGAGAGAGAGAGAGAGAGAGAGAGAGAGAGAGAGAGAGAGAGAGAGAGAGAGAGAGAGAGAGAGAGAGAGAGAAGTTTAGAAGGCAGAGTTGGATACAAGGAAGAAGAGACAGGAGGAGAAAAAAGGGAATGATGGAAAGGAGAGAGAGAATGAGTAGATGAAGTAATGAATGTATGATGGAATAATTGAGATGAGGGAATAACGTAAAGGAGGTAAAGGAGAAGAAAGAGGGTGGAGGAGAAGAAAAAGGAGTGGAAGAGGTGAAAATTGAAGGGAAATAAGAGGAGGGGGAAGATAATTTGATGGTAGTTTTGAAGAAGGAAGAGGAGTGGGAGAATGAGAAAGAGAAGAAAGACGAAGAGGTTTTGATCATGGAGAAGGAACGTGAGAAAAAAAAAATAAACAGGAAGTATAAAAGGTAAGGTGGTGCGGAAAGAGGATGACGAGGAGGTGGAATAGAAAGAGGAGTAAGGAAAATGAGCAAGACGTGAACGAACAAGTGAGAAAAGAAAAACCTGCGCAAATTTATATGGAGTTTTTTGCATCCTTTCCACCCACCAGTCAGCGGCTACGTGTGTGTGTGTGTGTGTGTGTGGCATTGGTGTTTCCTTTGATGTTTATTTATTGTCATATTGTCGCTGCTTTTCCCGTTTTGATTGTCCCCAGAGAGAGAGAGAGAGAGAGAGAGAGAGAGAGAGAGAGAGAGAGAGAGAGAGAGAGAGAGAGAGACTGAATAATTGATTGAATAATAGAGTTTCTTGGTGACATAACATCACCGATTATATGGCTCTCTGACAGACAGACAGGCAGACAAACATGCTCGTGGATAAATTGGCAAATAGGACACACACACACACACACACACACACACACACACACACACACACACACACACACACACACACACACACACACACACACACACACACACACACACACACACACACACGACTTGAAAATCGTCCCTGACTTACAGCTTGTTTTTTTCTTTTCCAATTATCTTTACCCTCTTCTTCACCATCTGTTTTTTGCGTTCCATATACTTATTATACTTATAAAGAGAGAGAGAGAGAGAGAGAGAGAGAGAGAGAGAGAGAGAGAGAGAGAGAGAGAGAGAGAGAGAGAGAGAGAGAGAGAGAGAGAGAGACCAAAGTGAAGAAAAAATATATAGGGAAAAGAGAGGTCAGAGGACATAAAAGAGTAAAGGGAAGGAGAAAAAAAGAGAGAAAAAAAAGATGACGGCAGACAGAAGAGGGAGGGATGAAATTTATCGGGGGTAAGAAAGATGAAGACGAAGAGGACGAGAAAGGAGAGGAGACGAAGGGAAACAAGAAGAGAAAAGTGAAGAAAAGTTAATGAAGATGTGAATGTTTAATAATTGCGATTAATGTAAGGAAGAAAGGACAGGATTTTGGTGAGGAACAATAGATAGATAAGAAATTGCAATAAAAGACAATGAATTAACAACAGGATGATGATAAAGTGGAGAAGGATGTAGATAAAGATAAGAATGAGCAGTAGGAGGAAGAAAAAGGAATTGTAGGAGGAGAAAATGAAGTTAAGAAAAAAAAAGTAGAAGGATGAATATAAACATAGAGGATCAGAAGAAAGATAATAGGGATGATGATGATGTGAAGGAGGAAGAGAAGAAGGAGAAAGAGGAGGCGGTGTCTTTCCATTATCAGCAAAACGCGTGTTACTCAACCCTCAGCAGCTTTGGCTATAAATAGACTGAGGGGGATGTTTTGAGAGAGAGAGAGAGAGAGAGAGAGAGAGAGAGAGAGAGAGAGAGAGAGAGAGAGAGAGAGAGAGAGAGAGAGAGAGAGAGAGAGAGACCGCTATCATTGTTAGTGCCCTTGGTGTTGTTGTTGTTGTTGGTGGTGGTGGTGGTGGTGGTGGTGGTGGTGGCGGTGGTGGTGGTGGTGGTGGTGGTGATGGTTGTAGTAGCGTTACAGTGCTGAATGGCAGAACAAAATAGCTGAAGTCTTGGTACTTCGTTAACTAAGATTGGGTAACCGTGTCGCGAGGATAGTTAGTAGTAGTAATAGTAGTAGTAGTAGTAGTAGTAATAGTAGTAGTAGTAGTAGTAGTAGTAATTACAACAAACAATCTTCCTCCTCCTCCTCCTCCTCCTCCTCCTCCTCCTCCTCCTCCTCCTCCAGCTACTGCTGTTGCTGGTGCTCACTACCACGATCATCAGTACTCACACCTAATCATATTTACTAATTAGTTCACTCGAAATGGGATTAATATAGAGGGAAAGATCCTAATAGAGTAAGAAATGCTAGCAAAAAAAAAAAGAAGAAAAGAAAAGAAAGAGAGATGGATTTTTAGAAGCAGGGTTTTTTAATTTATTTTTTCTGTGCGTGTTGTGTGGCTTCGATTCTTATGAAAGACTGCTCGGATGTGTACTACCAGTGGCGCTCCCCAGCCTGCCCCAGAGTTGACAGTGGTCACAGTCGTATTCAGGACAAATATAAGAGAGAGAGAGAGAGAGAGAGAGAGAGAGAGAGAGAGAGAGAGAGAGAGAGAGAGAGAGAGAGAGAGAGAGAGAGAGAGAGTGTATGTGTGCGGACGGACCTGTATATCCATTAGTGCTTTGTCACAGCGAATGGTTGGATGAGTGAGGTAAGTGCGGCCGCCATCCATTCACTTAGCGTGGTGTTCACCTTAGCTGGCATTACTGTACTGAATGGCAGACCGAAATGTTGGCCGTCTGGACGCTTCGTTACGGAAGAGTGAGTAGCCATGTCGCGAGGTTGTCTGTTATTTTTGTATCATTAATTTTGTCTTCAGTCTTGCCCGTCAATTAGCAGTTAGCCCGGCCCTTATTGAAGTTGGGCTTAATTATCCCACTGTGTTAACCAGGAAAATCGATATTCGTTGATCGCTAAGCACAGTGAAGAATTTTGTGTTAGAAGTCCGTTCTGAAATATTGCTATTGCTGTAATGACTTGCCTGTATTTCGGCGTTGACAAGCCTCTGTTCAAGGGGTAACAGACCTGTATTTGTGGGCTGACAGTGCTGTGAGGTGTGGGAATGTGTCGTGCTTCTTTCATGTCAGTTCTGGATGATTCTAGAATTGTAGGTTCCCTTAATGGTTTTAGAGGCACTGCTCTACATTAGTATGCGAAACCAGTCAGTTCTAAAGTCTTTAATGTCGAAACCTGTAGGAATGTGGAGGATTATTGCAGGAAGCAGCTTTGTCCAGTCATCTTGTAGCTAGAATGATTGATTTACTGATTGCCATAATGTCCTGCAGTAAAGCATTCATTTGGCGCCGCTGTGGCGAGGACACATCCCGAACTTCTTCCCATACTTGTTCCTTGGCTGTGCAGTTCATGACAGTGGACGGTCTCATCAGGCCTGGCATGAAATACGGTGGCACGGTCCCACTCAACACGTGGTATACGCACTATTGTTGGTGTCTGTATAGAAGGTAGACTCTCGCATCGTAAAGTATTTCACAAGAATAGTTTTTCTTATATATACATCTTGACTTGTCTGATACATATAGTTTTCTATTATCATAATATAAGGTCGAATTGAACTCAGCATGGGTAACAAATATAATACGAATATTTTCCTCTGATATTTCATGAATTCTAAAAGGAGTTAAAAATATTTTTTAATATTTTTACTACTATATTTTGAGAAAAAAATTACACCATAAAAAGAAAGACAGTGCATTTTTTTCTATGAAAAATGTTAATATATTTAAGGAATTACCTTGGTTGCCTTCGTAAAATTTTGTAGGTATCATTATTTCGGTGTTGCTCAAGTTTTATACAAATAAGTGCTTAGTTATTCCATGTTTGCTTACCAAAACTTAAAGTGCTAAGATTTAGGCAGATGAATCATAAAATATGCGGTTCCTATATATTGATAGGCAACTCAGTATTTCTCAAGGTTTACATAGGTAAGTGCTCAATCATACATGTTTACTTACTAAATACTGAATTCATAAAATAAATGAAATTAGATAACAATGTGCCTTTCCATTATTCTCAAGTTCAACACAAATAAGTGCTCACTCATTTCATGTATGCTTACTAAACTTAACTTGAACTAGTTAAATAATTTAGAATTGATAAGAAGATTATGCACTTCCTGTACACTGATAGATATAATTGTGATAGATATAATTGAAGAATAAGGAAGTGTTGTAACAGGACATGATTATCTGTGACGCGAAGATAAAAGGATCTATCATGATCCGAGTGGGAGTACATAAATTGGGGTGGAAAAAAAAAAGTTAGGATAAGAATTGCTCACATTTGAGTAAGAAAAGATCACGAATGAGGTAATAAAAGATTAAGCAATCCTATTGTTTTTCAACCCACATAAGCATCTTCCAGAGGTGTAAGAAAAATCTTCCTCACCTCCCTTATGGAATGGGGTAGGGGAAGACGATGGATGGGGAAGGTTGGGGGAGGCCGCTTGATTACATGTTGCCCCGAAAGAACCTTGTCAAGATGAATGGGGTAAGACAAAATCAAAGTTCATAAAAGGTATTCGAAAGTTTTGAAAAAAAATTTTTGAGGCTGATTACGGTATAAAGGATCAGAAGCACATATTTAATGGACATTTCCTCTAATATACAAAGTAGTGATTTCAAAAAGATGACCTATTTATCGATAATAAAAAAAAAAAAAAAATATGGTTAGATTGCACAAATAGCTACGAGGTGATTTCCTCTTGCCCCATTTACCATTCTATTTTTTTCTCATCCTACTTTACTAAATATGTTGTTCCTGGCTTGGAGATGAGGTGACTGGTGACAAGTACTACAACAGAATGGTTAAAACTTTGCTGGTATACCTATATTTATATTTCATTTCAAGGACGACCCTTGGAAACTGGATTGAGGAAGCCTTCTCCACTTTAGACGACATAGGCTTCATGGAAGCTGATAATAATCAAGTTAATGACACTCCTAACACGGGAATGGTATAATCAAGTCATATTTTACATGCACTTCGTCGGGAAATTATAGCTGCTGGATGACATCAGGAAGAAGGGAAAGATAGGGAAGGCAACCGTGTCTTGACAAGAAAGTGACTGATAATCTGAGGTAATTAATGTGTAAACTCTCGCTGTCTAAGTTCGGCAACAAGGTTGTTTGTTCTGGAAGAAAAAATTTCAGATATATTTGAAATATAATAATAAATAAAGACATGAAATGGTTTCAAAATATACACTTCATGACGTCCGTGGAAATATACTGTATTGTACAGTTATAATATGGATTGTTTCGGGTGTATATCAATAAAAGATTTTGCGATGGAACGTCACCATCACGACAGGCTTCAGCAAACTTGTCCAGTTTGAATGGTTGGTTTGTGGAAGTAGCGTGTGACAGACGTTCAAGAGGCAGTCCCGAGTAGTATTAGGACACTTGGTGCCTGTGTGGAGGCTCGTTTGGCTAGCCCCCGAGCCTGGAATCATTGGTTGAGTGATGCAACGCGTCGTCCGGTCTTAGCTATGCATTGATCGATTGTTTAGCGCAGGATTACATGGCGGGATATTAATCCAATCTCCCGGAATACATGGTTGTTGGTTTATAGGAAGCGAGACAGCGAGGACATTGTTATTATTGTGAAAGATGCCGTGATATTAGCACTGGGTGGGTGTCGGGGAAGGGCTTCTCTATGCCATTTATTTACTAATAATTGCATGCTGCGTTTAAAATATAATTGATGAGGCTTATATAGTAAAGCCTCATTGCCACTACCTCAGTAAACAATAAGAGGGAGAGACAGCGAAACCTGACAGTTAACGTAAAAGCATCACTGTACGCTTCGCAAACAAAGACAGCACACTGTAATTGCAATAATGTTGAATGGATCCACATATAGAGTAGATATCTCTCATTACGAACATCGCTGATGTAGGCTGGGTTAAAGCTGCGAACCTTGCTGTAAACAATTCTTGGTACATGGAACACTACAGACTGAAGAAAAGAAGAGATTTACTTCATCGTGAGGAGACACGAGAGAGAGAGAGAGAGAGAGAGAGAGAGAGAGAGAGAGAGAGAGAGAGAGAGAGAGAGAGAGAGAGAGAGAGAGAGAGAGAGAGAGAGAGAGAGTATGCTTGGAGGATGTGTGTGTGTGTGTGTGTGTGTGTGTGTGTGTGTGTGTGTGTGTGTGTGTGTGTGTGTGTGTGTGTGTGTGTGTGTTTAATTAAGGGTACGAAACTGCAACCCATAACAAGAGTACCCAAGTCAGTGACATGCTTCATCCCATGATATAAGTCCTCAGTAAAGAACAGTCCCCTGCTGGTCGTCTCTCCTGAGGGCTCGTGTGGCTTTATGCTTACTATCATGCACGTTTGTGGAGTCATCTCGAAGCAGGAAGAGTACTAAGAGCGAAATATAAATGAACACAAAGGAAGAATAATTAGCAGCATCCCCGTTGGTCCTTTACGAAACTTTTTGTGGGTTACTGTACTAACTGTTGTTATGAATAGAAGGAAAATGTCCTGCGGGATGAAGGAAAGGATAAATATTTTTTTTTTTTTTACAAACGTTGTGTTTGAGTATGAACTTTTCCAAATATATGTTTCAGATGGTATTTCCAGAAAAAAATAGCCAAAATTATTATATTTTTTTTCGTTTCTGCTCATACAAGAAAAGGGTAAAAAGATTTTCTTCCATACATCTTCTGTAATATTACAGCAGTATTCTTTCTGCAGAAGTGGAAAAATTGATGACCACACATTGTTACTGCGATATGGAAAGGCACAGCCCCCTGCCGGACACATACGAGTATACAGCTTTTTGTTATTTTAATACTTCTCACGAAAGTTTTCCTTCAGATTCCGTAGCAACAATCCATTTGTGTTGAAGTAATTTTTCTATTTTTAAACCAGAATTTATTTATTTATTTTTTTTAGTTTTCAACCTATTAAAGAAGTCCTTCTACTCCTCCTACTTCTTCAGTAGTGTTCCAGAAATGTTTCTGTTTTTAAAACCTTTACTTCCATATTTAAAAACTATATATATATATATATATATATATATATATATATATATATATATATATATATATATATATATATATATATATATATATATATATATATGGAGGAGACAGTAAGCACCTGCCGAAACGATAATTACTCCCAGTGAGGTCTAAATCATAGTTCAGGGGATGCTGTGAACTTATCATTAAACCCAGCTTTGACCTCACTGAACATTTCCCTTTGTGTCTCACAACACAAGGGGGCAGTCACAGCCTGCCCTCTAAAGACAACTCTCTTCCTCCACACAAAACTACACACACACCCTTCACTTAAAATTTCAAAATTATCATGGCGACTCCTACACCAGCCTCGTAGTCCCCATCTGGGGAGGTGACCACAAATGTCCCCGGGTCGGACTGTCCTTCTGACAACGATCCTAAGTCCCTTGACACCTCCCTCAACTTTTCTTCATTAACTTCTGCAACATTCGCGGTCTAAGATCTAATTTTCAATTTGTAGAAGACAACCTCTCCTCCTCTAAACCTCATCTTCTTTTCCTCACTGAAACTCAGGTGTCTGAGGCAACTGACAGTAGCCCCTTTTCTGTTCCCTCCTACTTTCCCTATCCGCATTTTCAATTCAAAGTTGCGTTTATGTGCGCAACTTAACCTGCCCTCGTGCCCAAGCTCTTGAATCTTCCGAGTTTTCCACCATCTGGCTACGACCACAGAGTCACTCTCAAACTAAATTCATCTGTGTTGTATACCTCTCACCTAACTCCCCTGACTACAAGAAATTCTTTGACTACTTAACTTCCAAAGTGGAGCACATTCTGACTCTCATCCCTTTTGCAGAGATTTCCATTCTTGGAGACTTCAATGTTCACCACCAGTTTTGGCTTTCCTCTTCCTTCACTGACAATGTTCACCACCAGTTTTGGCTTTCCTCTTCCTTCACTGACTATCCTGGTGAACTAACCTTCAACTTTGCTATCCTCCATGACCTAGAGCAATTGGTGCAACATCCTACTCGTATTCCTGACCGTCTTGGAGATACGCCCAACATTCTTGACTTTTTCCTCACCTCTAATCCTTCTGCTTATGCTGTCACCCTCTCTTCTCTGTTGGGCTCCTCTGATCACAATCTCATATCTGTATCTTGTCCTATCACTCCAATCCCTCCTCAGGATCCCCCTAAGCGGAGGTGCCTCTGGCGTTTTGCCTCTGCTCGTTAGGGGGACCTGAGGAGGTATTTTGCTGATTTTCCTTGGAATGACTACTGCTTCTGTGTCAGAGATCCGTCTTAGTGTGCCGAGCGCATAACAGAGGTGATAGTGTCTGGTATGGAAGCGTACATTCCTCACTCATTTTCTCGTCCTAAACCTTCTAAACCTTCGTTTAACGCAGCTTGTTCTCGTGCTATACATGATAGATATGTGGCCCACAAAAGATGCTTAAGCCTTCCATCACCAGAATCTCGTGCACTTTATATTTCTGCCCGGAACCATGCCAAGTCTGTTATCCAACTAGCCAAAAACTCCTTCATTAACAGAAAGTGTCAAAATCTTTCAAGATCTAACTCCCCTAGTGACTTCTGGCATCTAGCCAAAAATATCTCCAGTAACTTTGCTTCTTCTTTCCCTCCTTTATTTCAACCAGATGGCACCACTGCTATCACATCTATTTCTAAAGCTGAACTCTTCGCTGAAACCTTTGCTAAAAACTCTACCTGGGACGATTCAGGGCTTGTTCTTCCCTCTCCTCCACCCTCTGACTACTTCATGCTACCAATTAAAATTATTCGCAATGATGTTTTCCATGCCCTCGCTGGCCTAAACTCTCGGAAGGCTTATGGAGCTGATGGGATCCCTCCTATTGTTCTCCCAAACTGCGCCTCCGTGCTTGCACCTTGCCTAGTCAAACTCTTTCAACTCTGTCAACATCTACCTTTCCTTCTTGCTGGAAGTTTGCCTTCAGCCTGTTCCTGAATAGGGTGACCGTTATAATTCCTCAAACTACCGTCCTATTGTTTTAATTTCCTGCCTATCTAAAGTTTTAGAATCAATCCTCAACAGGAAGATTCTTAAACATCTATCACTTCACAACCTTCTATCTGATCGCCAGTATGGGTTCCGTCAAGGCCGCTCTACTGGTGACCTTCTAGCTTTCGTTACTGAGTCTTGGTCATCCTCTTTTAGATATTTTGATGAAACTTTTGCTGTTGCCTTGCATATATCAAAAGCTTTTGATAGAGTCTGGCATAAAGCTCTGATTTCCAAACTATCCTCCTACGACTTCTATCCTTCTCTTTAACTTCATCTCAAGATTCCTTTCTGACCGTTCTATTGCTGCTGTGATAGACGGTCCCTGTTCTGCTAAATCTACTAACAGTGGTGTTCCTCGGGGTTCTCTCCTGTCACCCATTCTCTTCTTACTATTCATCAATGACCTTCTAAACCAAACTTCTTGTCCTATCCATTCCTACTCTGATGATACCACCCTGCAGTTTTCAAGTCTTTTCATAGACGTCCAACCCTTCAGGAAGTAAATATTTCACGCAGGGAAGCCACAGAACGCCTAACTTCTGATCTTTCTAAAATTTCTGATTGGGGCAGAGCAAACTTGGTATTGTTCTATGCCTCAAAAACTCAATTCCTCCTTCTATCAACTCGACACAACCTTCCCTACAACTACCCCCTCTTTTTCAATGACACTCAACTGTCCCCCTCTTGTACACTGAACATACCCGGTCTTTCGTTTACTTATAATCTGAACTGGAAATTTCACATCTCATCTCTAGCTAAAACAGCTTCTATGAAGTTAGGTGTTCTGAGACGTCTGCGCCAGTTTTTCTCATCCATCCAGCTGCTAATTCTGTAGAAGGGCCTTATCCGTCCATGCATGGAGTGTGCTTCACATGTCTGGGGGGGATTCCACTCATACGGTCTTCTTGACAGGGTAGAATAAAAAACGTTTCGTCTCATCAACTCCTCTCCTCTAACTGACTCTCTTCAGCCTCTCTCTTATCGCTGCAGTGTTGCATATCTAGCTGTTTACTACCGCTATTTTCATGCTAACTGCTCTTCTGATATTGGTAACTGTATGCCCGCCCTCATCCCACGGCCTCGCTGCTCAAGACTTTCTTCTTTCTCTCACCTCTATTCTGTCCACCTCTCTAATGCAAAAGTTGACCAGTATTCTCAGTCATTCGTCCCTTTCTCTGGCAAACTCTGGAACTTCATGCCTACTTCTGTATCTCCACCTTCCTATGACTTGAATTCCTTCAAGAGGGAGGTTTCAGGACACTTATCCTTTAATTTTTGACTACCACTTTGGACTTTTCTGGGACTGGCATCTCAGTGGGCTTTTTTTTATTGGATTTTTATTGCCATTGGCTAGTATCCCTCCTACATAATATATATATATATATATATATATATATATATATATATATATATATATATATATATATATATATATATATATATATATATATATATAATTTTTTTTATCAACTTTGAACGTAATATGAACAGTTTTCCTCCTCCTCCTCCTCCTCCTCCTCCTCCTCCTCCTCCTGTCGATATTATATACCTGGATTTCCAAAAAACTTTTGAAAAAGTTTCGCATAAGCATCTTATCAATAAAGTAAAAGCCCACGGTATAACTGGTGACATCGCAGCGAGGATTAAGGATTGGCTGTCAGACCGTAAATAGTGAATAGTGATAAATGGTAAATCTTCAGATTGGGTTAACGTAACTAGTGGCGTTCCTCAAGGATCAGTTCTGGGGCTGATTCTTTTTATTATATATATAAATGACATCGACGAAGAGATAAAATGTAAATTATCAAAATTCGCGGAGGACACAAAAATTGCAAATAAGGTAGACTCGGAAAACCAAAGACAACTTTTGTAAAGCGATATAAATACTCTCATCAAATGGTCAGATAAGTGGCAAATGAAATTCAATATTGACAAATGCCACTTATTGCATTTAGGAAATCAAAATCCTCAGGCGATATTCAGTATGGATAATACCCCCATGACGAGTGTGGACAAAGAAAAAGATCTTGGCGTCATAGTTTCGGCAGACCTCAAGCCAAGTAAACAATGTACCGAAGTCGTAAAAACTGCAAACAAATTAGTCGGTTTCATTGGAAGATCTTTTACTTTCAAATCCGAGAAAATGATATTAACATTATGCAACTCACTCGTGCGTCCATATCTCGAATACAATGTTCGGTTTTGGTCACCGTACTACAAAAAAGATATCGAGAATTTAGAAAAAATACAACGTAGATTGACAAAAATGATCCCAAGGTTGCGAAACAAATCCTACGAGGACTGTCTTAAGGAACTAAATTTATTTTCTCTTGAGAAGCGTAGAGTAAGAGGGGACCTTATTACGCTTTTTAAAATTTTTAACGGATTTACAAATATGAATATTGAAAAATACCTATCAGTCGACCGATCAAATGTCACTAGAAACAATGGTTTTAAAATTGTAGGTAAACGTTTCTTGACAAATGAAGCCACTTTTTCTTTAATCGCGTAGTAAATATATGGAACCGTCTACCATCAAATGTTGTTGACTCAGGTGCTATCTAAACATTCAAAGTTCGGCTAGACAAATACTTCGAATCTAACCCCCGGTTTTCACTGTTCATATCCGAATAACTCCGAATAATTTTACTGATCTCCTGGGCCTGTGATCGTGCTCAAAACTGTCCATTAGCTTAAGTACTCTCACCCTCCATACATGACAGATAGCTCGGAGTGAACGGTCACTACTTTTGCTTTAGATCTGTGAAGGGCTGTTGGGTAGTCAAGAGCCCTGACAGTTGGTGACCATCATCGGGATTTAAGGTACCAGGGGTCACCGCTGCAGGGTGTAATTATACAGTGTGCGGCGTCCTGTAATAAGGGAAGTGCACTTTTACAGTGGTTGTACGGAGCTAGGGCCTGATTGACTGCTGCCTTTCTTGAAAGCGCCAGGTAAGGCTGCCGCACCACCTCTTTGACTCCACACTGTGTCTATATACACACCACACAACACTACCTACACGCACAGATAGCCCAGAGCTAACGGTCACCACTACTATTCTCTATTACTGGTAGTTAGTAAATAGTCTCAACAAAGCCTAGTAAGGACCTCAGGGTCTGTTGCTGTTTGTCTTCCTTTGTATATTCCTCCTCCTCCTCCTCCTCGTTCTTCTCTTTCTTCTTCATTTTCTTCTTCTTCTTCTTCTTCTTCTTCTTCTTCTTCTTCTTCTTCTTCTTCTTCTTCTTCTTCTTCTTCTTCTTCTTCTTCTTCTTCTTCTTCTTCTTCTTCTTCTTCTTCTTCTTCTTCTTCTTCTTCTTCTTCTTCTTCTTCTTCTTCTTCTTCTTTCTTTTTCTTTGTCTTTTTTCTTTCTTCTTCTTTTTCTTCTTTCTTTATTCTTTGTCTTTTTTCTTTCTTCTTTCTTTTTTCTTTGTGTTTTTTTCTTTCTTCTTCTTTTTCATCATCTTTTTTCTTTCTTCATCATATTTTTCTTTCTTCTTTTTTCTTTCTTCTTTTTTTTTTTTTCTTCTTCTTCTTCTTCTTCTTCTTCTTCTTCTTCTTCTTCTTCTTCTTCTTCTTCTTCTTCTTCTTCTTCTTCTTCTTCTTCTTCTTCTTCTTCTTCTTCTTCTTCTTCTTCTTCTTCTTCTTCTTCTTCTTCTTCTTCTTCTCTTTTCCTTCTTTTTCTTCTTTTTTCTTCTTGATCTTGTTCTTTCTCTTTTTTTCCTTCTTCCTCTTCTTTTTTCTTTCTTCTTCTTCTTCTTCTTCTTCTTCTTCTTCTTCTTCTTCTTCTTCTTCTTCTTCTTTTCTCCTTTTTTCTTAACTTTTCTTCTTCTTCTTCTTCTTCTTCTTCTTCTTCTTCTTCTTCTTCTTCTTCTTCTTCTTCTTTTTCTTCTTCTTTTCTTCTTTTCTTCCTTTTTTCTTCTTTTCTTCTTATTTCATCTTCCTCCTCCTCCTCCTCCTCCTCCTCCTCCTCCTCCTCCTCCTCCTCCTCCTCCTCCTCCTCCTCCTCCTTCTTCTTCTTCTTCTTCTTCTTCTTCTTCTTCTTCTTCTTCTTCTTCTTCTTCTTCTTCTTCTTCTTCTTCTTCTTCTTCTTCTTCTTCTTCTTCTTCGTCTGCTTGTTGTTGTTGTTGTTGTTGTTCTTTATTTTTTTCTTTGTCTTTTTTCTTTGTCTTTTTTTCTTTCATCTTCTTCTTGTTCTTCTTGTTCTTCTTGTTCTTCTTGTTCTTCTTTTCTTTTCTTTTTCTTCTTGTATTCTTTTTTGTCTCTTTTCTTCTTTATTCATCGTTTTGTCTTCTTCTTCTTCTTCTTCTTCTTCTTCTTCTTCTTCTTCTTCTTCTTCTTCTTCTTCTTCTTCTTCTTCTTCTTCTTCTTCTTTTTGTCTTATTCTTTTCATTTCTTTTCTTCTTTTTTATTGTTTCTTTTTTTTTTTTCTTTTCGTCCTCCTCCTCCTCCTCCATTCACAATAGTTCCATAGATCTCCATATATCACATACACGCCTGATCTCTTATTCGCCTTGTACAAATCTCCCACTTGGACACTGTAAAGTTCTCTGAGAGAACTCACTTTGTCAATCTCTCCTCCATCCTTGCATTGTGTCCTCATTCTGTGGCGCTCCCTGATACTAAGTCTTGTCCTTTAGTATGATTTGATGGCACAAGGTAATCCGTAGATCAAGGAAATGACTATGTGTGTGTGTGTGTGTGTGTGTGTGTGTGTGTGTGTGTGTGTGTGTGTGTGTGTGTTATCTTGTGAGTGTGAAATGTTACTTTTTTATTCTGCTGTATCTACTTGCCGAAGTTATAATTAAGTATTTTTGCATCGGCCATTGATCGAAACCCCGCGAGATTATATTTTATTCCCGTGTAGCGAAATCCATGAAATTATTACATTTTTCTCCCGCATATTTCAAAAGGACGAAATTGGCTAGTAATTTTTTTCTCACTCACATCAAAACACACAAAAAGTGTAGCTCAGGATGGCCTAATTACGTTTTCGGGAAATTAAATGGATTTTTTTCTCGCTTCGTGCAAGCAGTTACGAATTTGAATTACGTAAACGGCATGTGAAAGGGGACAAAAAGAAAAAAGAAAAAGGTAATGTTATGGCTGAAACTCTCATTGGAATCGTTTCTTGGTGACCAGATCACGTGTTCGTCATTTTGTCTCACACCTGTATGTGATTTGTGCCTGCATTTTTTTTACTTTTGTTTCAGTCAACGCCACACTCATTGTGGTCTTTGGTATTACATATAATATTAGAATCTATGTAATTACAGTTTTAAAGCTTATGTATTACAGTGTTACGAGGAAAACCTGTTATCATTACATTTTTGAGCATATCATTACAACATTAGGTCTTGTGTCTTTTTTTTTTTATGCAGGATGGACACTGGCCAAGGGTAGGAAAACTCCAAAAAAAAAAAAAAAAAAGGCTAATGAGATGCCGGTTCACGAATAGGGTACAAAGCGGTAGTCATAAATTCAGGGATAAGCGTCTTGAAACCTCCCTCTTGAAGGAGTTCAAATCATAGGAAGGTAGAGTTTATCAAAGAAAAGGATAAATGATTGAGAACACTGGTTAATTCTTGCATTAGGGACTTGGACGTAATAGAGATGAGAGAAAGAAGAAAGTCTTGTGCAGCAAGGCCGTGGGAGGAGGGGAAGCATGCAGTTAGCAAGATCAGAAGAGGAGTTAACATGAAAACAGCGGTGGAAGATAGCAAGGAGTGGATAGGATAATAAATTTGGTTCAGATTGTTGATAAATAACAGGAAGAGAATTGGTGACAGGACAACCCTGAGGAACACCACTGTTAATAGATTTAGGAGAACAGTGACGGTCTGCCACAGCAGCAATAGAAC
This sequence comes from Scylla paramamosain, assembly GCF_035594125.1. Lineage (NCBI taxonomy): Eukaryota > Metazoa > Arthropoda > Malacostraca > Decapoda > Portunidae > Scylla > Scylla paramamosain. Next base: position 12,413,266 of record NC_087160.1, read on the forward strand.
GGTCAGAAAGATGAAGAAAGATGAAGTTACAGAGAGAAGGTCAGAAGCCGTAGGAGGGTAGTTTGGAAAGTAAAGCTTTATGCTAGACTCTATCAAAACCTTTTGATATGTCCAAAAGGACCTGAATTGTTCGTCATCAATACATATAAAAAATTAGTGTGTGTGTGTGTGTGTGTGTGTGTGTGTGTGTGTGTGTGTGTGTGTGTGTGTGTGTGTGTGTGTGTGTGTGTGTGTGTGTGTGTGAGAGAGAGAGAGAGAGAGAGAGAGAGAGAGAGAGAGAGAGAGAGAGAGAGAGAGAGAGAGAGAGAGAGAGAGAGAGAGAGAGAGAGAGAGAGAGAATAACTGATAATTTTATTGGCTCTTAAGAATACCAAGTACAATATAATACATAATAGGTTTCCAGCCAAAGTCCACTGAGCGGAACTCTTTTGTGGACTTGAAATCTTAAATACTCGTAAGTGTGGTAGCACAAGACGTGTTTCGGGCTCTCGTTATAAATAGTATACATATTATGAATATTATAATTAAAAGGAAAACCAAAATATATTAGAAAAGCTAAATAATATGATATCGAAGAAAATATACTGATAAACATAATCGTAATTCTATACTTATAATAAAAATAACACTGGCATTGCAATAGCTAAAAACTAAAAAAATATATATAACTTGATAAATTGATCGGAAAAATTAAAAATAAAAATAAAAAGAATGTATGACAGTGATGACAATAATAATGACAGTAATAATAATAATAATAATAATAATAATAATAATAATAATAATAATAATAATAATGATGATGATAATAGTGGTAATGATAATAATAATAAGTAAGGATAGTAAAATATGAAAAATAATTACTTTTTAAATATAATAATAGTAACGAAAAATAGCATTAAATAATAATGATAATAATAATAATAATAATAATAATAATAATAATAATAATAATAATAATAATAATTGCATTTTCAGTGATTATGATAAAAACAGTATCGGTGATAAGAAATATAATAATATAAAAGAAATAATAGCACTAATAATAAAATAGAAATTCAACACGTATCATATGTACAGGTATTATAAGTACAGGTCAAGCAAATCATTTGTGATCAGATAGTAACATACATTTTACCTCTCTTTTCAAAGAGACACGTGAAATATTTTTTTTGTGACATGATGGAGTAATTCGTTCCAGCATCTGGCGCCTCGAATTGACACTTTGTTGTGTATGTGTGGTTCTACAAAGAGGAATTATCAAATTTTGTCTACTTGTGTCATTACGGGCTATTTCTTGGAATTTACAATCTATGGGAAAGTTTTCATGGCTCCATGTACAAATAATATTGTTTGAAGCTTTATTGTATGTGGAAGCTTTAATATTTTAAAGCCGTCTGTACATAACACACAACACTTTCTTCTAGGAAACAAAAAGGCTCTCAATGAAGGCCTTGAAGGCCCCACCCCATACAGCACAGCAGTACAACAAATGGGGATATGTTATGGATAAGTAAATTTGTTTCATGACATCATCATTAATATTTTCTCTAATTCTGCAAATGATTCCTGGAATTTTATCTAATTTTGTTTTAATATCGTCTGTATGTGCTTTCCATTTAAAAGTATTATCTATGGTAATTTCAAGAAATTTTGTTTCGCTGACTTGCTTTAATGAAATACCATTAAGTACCATCAATTTCAGGTGTTCTTGCCATTGTAGAGTGTGATGTCATGATACATGTCTTGTTAATATTTATTGTTAGTCTGTTACTTTTCATTCAGTTCGAAATATGGAACAATTCCTCGTTTGCAGTTGATCTTAATTCGTCAATATCATTACCTTTAATGATATTGATATACCTTTAATGATATTGACGATATTGACGATTTAATGATAAAAATAATCGTCAGCGTAGAGTAAGAAATTTAGATTATTACTTGTACTTATTATATCATTTATGTAAATAAAAATAATACTGGACCAAGTATAGACCCCTGTGGTAATCGAAAATCAGTATTAGTCAATGAAGATGATGTGTTGCTATAAACCATGTAATACTGTCTGCTGCTTAACTAGCGAGAGAGAGAGAGAGAGAGAGAGAGAGAGAGAGAGAGAGAGAGAGAGAGAGAGAGAGAGAGAGAGAGAGAGAGAGAGAGAGAGAGAGAGAGAGAGAGAGAGAGAGAGAGAGACCCTCTCAATATCCAGCTCCCATAAAAAGTAATTGCAGTAGAGAAGGTTCTGTTATTTAGTACACCTTATATCAGTTACCACATTAGAGCTCATATCATGACAGTATGAGAGCTTTTAGCATTACAGTATACATTGAGTTTGTCATTACAGTATTAAAACATATAATTATTTCTTATTTTATTTTAGCCTTAAAGAGCAGCGATGTCGCTTCTTTGCCCTGCACCCAACCTAATATTGATAGAATCCTCTCTTATGTTTAGCCTTAGAGAACAGAGAACGGGTATCTTAACTCGATTGAAGATCTATCGTGGCAGCGTGGAATCTCAGCGTGAAGGAATAGGAATATGTGAAAAGTTACTAGAATTGTCACTCAGCATTCTTTGGCTTATCTCTGATTACGTGTCAGCATACGCAAGGAAGAAAGATACTTGTTTAAACGCTACTTTGAAATGCATACGTATAATGAAAGTTACAAATAAGAGGGCTGGCTTAGCTTAGGTTTATTTTATTTTATTTTATTTATTTTTTTTTTATGTCAGAATGCCACTAGCCAAGGGAAAAAAAAAAAAAAGATTCACTTAAATGCCAGCTCCCAGAGCAATGCAAAATAAAATGATCAAATAACAGAAGATGAATGTCTTGATGAAATCTTTCTCTTCAAAGAGTTCAAAACATAGGAAAGAGGAAATGCAGAAGCAGGCTGGGAGTTCCAGAGTTTACCAGAGAAAGGAATGAATGATTGAGAGGGGTGGGCATAATAGGGATGATAGAAAGAAAAAAAAAAAGTCTTGTACAGCAAGACCGCGAAAGGAGGGGAGGCACGTAGTTAGCAAGATCAGAAGAGCAGTTAGCATGAAAACAGCGGTAGAAGATCGCAAGAGATGCAACATTGCGGCGATGAGAAAGAGGCTAAAGACAGTCAGTTAAAAGAGAGGACTTCATCAAGACGAAAAGTTTACCCCTCCTATCACTTGAAGCATACTCCTTACATGGACGGATAATGCCCCTGTATAGAGTTAGTAGCTGGGAAGGTGAGAAAAATAAGCGGAGACGACTCAGACTGCCTAACTTCATAGAAACTGTTTTAGCTAGAGATGAAATATGGAGTTTCTAATTTAGATTATAAGTAAAGGACAGACCTAGGATGTTCAACGTAGAAGAGGGGGACAGTTGAGTGTCATTGAAGAAGAGAGGATAGTTGTGTGGAAGGTTGTGTTTAGCTGATAGATGGAAGAATTGAGTTTTTGAGGCATTGAAGAATACTAAGTTTGCTCTGCCCCATCCATAAATTTTAGAGAGATCACACGTTAGGCGTTCTGTGGCTTCCCTGCGTGAGTTGTTTACTTCCTGAAGGGATGGACTTCTACGAAAAGACGTGGAAAAGTGCAGGGTGGTATCATCAGCGTAGGAGTGATAAGACAAAAAGTTTAACTTAGAAGATTATTAATGACGTTAGTATGGTAGTATAGAGCAAATAGCAGAAATTTGTAACCAAAATGAGTCAATTATTGTGGGAGACTTTAAATTACCAGTTCACTAATGGGCGATGCTTTGAATTTGCATTTGGTTTACTACTTGTATATTAACCTACACGAAAGTCGTCTACACCATCTAACGCATCTAACAAGAGAAAATATATTAGACCTTGTTTTAATGACAAATGAAAACATCTTTTAGTAATTTAGAAGTTCGACCAGTATTCAGCTCCAGTGACCTCCGGGTGATTACACTCATTATATATGTCAATAAATCTGCAGGAGAGGAAAGTAGAGAAAAGGTACCCGACTATTCAAGGTCAAATTTTAATAAATTAAGAAAAATTCTGGCCAACTGTCACTGGAATGTAATCTTAGAAAGTACTAACATTAACGTAGCGTGGAAGACATTCACTTCAAAACTTAAAAAAGCTCTTGAAAAATCTGTTCCAATGAAAATAGGGAACAATCGTTAACAATAAACGTAAGTGGTGGAATGCGGTCATTAAAAACAGCCTCTTATCCCCCCTCAAAAAAAAAAAAAAAAAAATGCGTATCACAAATACAAACTGACTAAAAATAACGATGACAGAGCAGAACATAATCGATTGCGGCGTCATTGTAATAAACTTATGAGACAGAAAAACTTTGAACTTCAAATTTTTACTTTATGTAAAACAAATCCCAAGGAATTCTCGAACTACATTAGAAAGAAAAAAAGTATTAACCTTTACAATTGGCCCTCTTGTCTTGAAAAAAATGGCAAAAACACTGGCAATGAGAGACTAAACGATTACTTATCATCCATATTCACTAAAGAAAAAAATTCTGAATATCTACCCCACACTCAAACCCTAAATAACAACGCATTTTTGAGCACGTGTACTTTCCAGGAAAAAGAATTTTTTGATGCGATTGATAAAATTAAGATAAACAAAACACCAGGATAAAATTTTCCCACGAATATTGAAGGAGACTAAAAACGAGGTTGCCAAGCCTCTATCCATATTATTCAACAAATCATTAAACAATCGATAAGTCCCAGGCAAATGGAAATTAGCTAATATTACACCTATCTTTAAAAAAGGTGATAAATCTCAACCTCATAATTACCGCCCCATAAGCCTCACATCTATGTGGGTAACTTATGGAATCAATAATGAGGAATAAAACAGTAGAATTCCTGGGAAGTAGCCATATCACGAAGGACACTTAACATGGATTTAGAAATAAATGTTCCTGTTTAAGGAATTTACTGGACTTTTTTCACGTCGTGTATTTTATGTATGATGATACCAGGACAGTAGATATAGTTTATTTTGATTTTCAAAAAGCATTTGATGAAGTTCCTCATAAGCTCCTCCTACATAAAGTTAAAGCCCACAGCATATCAGGTGGCCTCGCTGCGTGGATAGAGGATTGGTTGACAGACCGTAAACAGCGAGTAGTAATTAACAATCTTCAAATTGGATCAATATAAGTAGTAGCGTTCCTCAAGTTCAGTCTTAGGACTAATGCTCTTCACAATATATATCAGTGATATAGATGAAGGGATCATAAGTAAACTGCCAAAATTCGCAGATGATGCTAAAATTGCTATCAAGGTTGACTCACCAAACCAACGTCAAATTTTATAAAAAGACATATACACTCTCAGTGAATAGTCTGAAAAATGGCTTATGAACTTTAATATTGATAAATGCCATGTATTACTTAATGGAAATAGTAATTCGCAGGATAATTATAAAATGGGTAACATCCTCATCAAATGTATGGATGCCGAAAAAATTCTGGGAGTTTTAGTGTCAACAGGTCTTAAACCACTGAAGTCATTAAAAGTGCCAATAAATTAATAGGCTTCATAGGAAGATCTATCACCTTCAAATCTAAGAAAGTAATTTTGGCTTTGTACAACTCACCCATACGTCCTCATCTTGAATAAAAAGTACAGTTTTGGTCTCCCTACAACAAAAAGCATATTGAGAAATTTGATAAAAATACAACGCAGAGGAACAAAAATGTTCCCAAGGCTTCGAAATAAACCCAAATGCAGACTAAGAGGGGATCTGATATTGCTTTACACAATTTTTAAGGGTTTCACAAATATGAGACCTGAACTCTTCCTAACACTCAGCCAGTCTAATGTTACAAAAAATAATTAATTTAATATAATAGGTAAGCGATTTTAAACAAATGAAGCCAAATATTTCTTCTTGAATTGTGTCATAAATATCTGAAATTGTCTTTCATCAAGCGTCGTTAACTCAGGTACTGTTGATTAATTTAAAACTCGTCTTGGCAAGTATCTAGAAACTAATCCCAGGTTGTCATTGTTCATGTCTGAATAACAAACACGTTCACTCCGTACTATCTATCATACAATCGGGGGTATATTTTACTAAGGAAGGGAAACAATTGTTATGTAACAAAGACTGAAGATTAAAGAGACCTTAGTGATGGCTTGTTCCTTGGCAACTTATTGCTGACCCCGCCACAGTAATGGTGAAGGATTCGAGTCTTGCAGAGCAACTCACCCATCACTATAGTCATCTAGTTAAATGTACCTCAGGGAATTAAATTTTTAAAGAAGTGCCTCACCAGATGACACAAATGTTAGGATTGTATGTAGATTGTATGTAGTAAAAGTAGACCTCATCTCTCGTACTTTTCTTTCAAATTTCATGTTGTTTTTCTGTACATGGTATCATTTCCCTTTTCCGGCCAGCTTCAGCTGGAGGGATGGCAGGGGAAGGGTGGGGAGGAGCCTTCTCCTGTTGCTATCCTGTTACCCAAAATAGCCTAGTAAGGACCCCAGGGTTTGTTGCTGTTTGGACTACCTTTGTATATTCCTCCTCCTCCTCCTCCTCCCCCCAGCCAATTACAGACCGATCAGTCTCACTTCAGTAGTGTGCAAGCTGATGGAAACAATAATCAAAGATAAAATTGTTAAATATTTAAAAGAAAACAAAATCATAAAGGATTCGCAACACGGTTCCAGAACCAAGCGTTCCTGCTTAACGAACTTCCTAGACTTCTTTTATGAAGTATTTAACTCGTATGACGAGACAAAAGCGCTTAATATTATCTACCTTGATTTCCAGAAAGCTTTCGACACTGTTCCCCATAAGAGACTCGTCAGTAAAGTAAAAGCTCACGGCATTGAAATGGCTGAGAGAATGGCTCTCCGACAGAAATCAGCGTGTTGTGATAAATGGTGGCGTTCCTCAAGGCTCTGTATTAGCACCAGTACTCTTTATAATGTACATTAATGATATTGATGAAGGGATAAATTGCAAAATAAGTAAATTTGCAGATGACACCAAAATAACAAGTAGAGTAACGTCTGTGAAACAATGGTAGGAGCTGCAGTGTAACCTCAATAAACTAACAAGATAGGCAGGAAAATTGCAGATGAGATTCAATATAGAAAAGTGTAAAATGCTACATATCGGAAGCAACAATGTTCAGGCGAGATATGTAATGAATAACATGCCACTGTCAAGCACTGATAAAGAAAAAGATCTTGGTGTCGGTGTGTCAAACGACCTAAAGCCGAGTCAACACTGCACAGAAACAGTAAAGACAGCAAATAAATTAGTAGGGTTTATTGGAAGAACCTGTGAATTTAAATCAGAAAAGGTTATACTTGCCTTATATAACTCATTGCTGCGCCCTCACCTAGAATATTGTGTACAATTCTGGTCACCATATTACAAAAAAAGACATTGAAAAACTAGAAAAGATACAGCGCAGAGTCACAAAGATGATTCTAAGATTGCGCAATAAGTCGTATGAGGAACGACTGGAAGAACTAAACCTATTTAGTTTAACAAAGCGCAGGATAAGAGGAGACCTAATTGAAGTGTTCAAAATTTTCAAAGGATATAGTAACATTGATGCACATAAATATTTTACCATTGATCATTCTAATCTAACAAGAAATAATATATTCAAGATTATACCCAAACGTTTGAAATCCCAAGAGGCCAAATATTTTTTTCTTTAATCGTATTGTAAATATATGGAATAAACTTCCTGCAGAAATTGTGAACAGCAATACTATTGAATCATTCAAAAATAAAATAGACAAATATTTAAAAGCAAATCCCCAACAAGCTCTCTTCTTGTCCGAATAATTACTAAATTCACTAATAAACTCTTATTTTACAGACACCAGTTTTATTATAAATTGCATTAACTTTCAGATAGGCTCATAAAGTTTATCATAGGGTGAATAGTAGAACTTCCTTTCATCCTTTCCTATGAAAATTTTGTCTGTTTTTCCATACTGCATGGTACTTTTCCCAACTATTTCCATGCCAGCGCAAGCTGGAGGGAATGGTGGGTGGGGAGGAGCCTTCTGCTATGCTGTCCTGTCTCTCTTCCCTGTAGCTAGTTAGAAGTAGTTACCAAACAGCCTTGCAAAGACCAAAAGGTCTGTTGCTGCTTGGCTTTCCTTTGTATTCCTTTGTATTCCTCCTCCTCCCCCTCCTCCTACGTAGATCTCCGCTACCCTCCTTTGATTTTTTGTTCCCACTGTTAGAGAGAGAGAGAGAGAGAGAGAGAGAGAGAGAGAGAGAGAGAGAGAGAGAGAGAGAGAGAGAGAGAGAGAGACTCCGCTACTCTCCTACTTTTTTCCTCTGTAAGAGAGAGAGAGAGAGAGAGAGAGAGAGAGAGAGAGAGAGAGAGAGAGAGAGAGAGAGAGAGAGAGAGAGAGAGAGAGAGATTAAGTAGGGAAATGATACATGGAAGAAATAATTACAAAACAACATTATCGGAAGTCATGTAGACGTGAAACAAACACAAGTAAAGCAGTGTTCCAAGTTATGTGGAGGTGGAAGAAACATAAACAAGGGAGACCGTTTCAAGGGAAAGATAAAATAGTTTTGTCGTGTCACGTCCATTGTTGCGTGAAACAAAGCATCATACTCCTCTCCAGTGTCTTGCTCTGTTTAACGTCTACAAACGGTGCCAGTGTGTGCGGTCAGCGGTTTGTGAAGCTTAGGCAAAGTGTGTTTATCTCAGGCCAAATTGAACCTGGCTCTTATTAAGAATAATAAGATATTGTGGCTGTTTAAATGATCACAAAACGAATCGAAGTATCTGTTTTTTGTTACTATATGTAAAAAAAAGTATATGGAATCTAGGCAGTGTGTTTTCTGCAGTTCAAACTCACTACTCATGAAGCGCGAGCCCGTCCTGGCATCCTGCAGTAAGTGACCAGCCTTGGATGAGACTGGTGAAGCAAGCGGCCGGAGGTCTTTGTATGACCTTTCGTCATATAGTGAAATTTACTATCCGGCTGGATACCGGATAGGTTTGATAGTTTAACAATATCCGGCCGGATATCCGGCCGGATAGTTACTGTTGCAATGACAAGACATTGATAGATACTACTAAATTATAATGATTATGGGCTTTTCTTTCCCATGATTATTATGGTGAATCATAAATAAAGTATGTAATTAGGCCCTGAGCAAGCCACACACTCGCATATCCGTCACTGACATGTGTAACTATGAAACAGCCGCCCCGTACTTGTCACTAACACGTATGGGAGGAGACTGACTCCGTTCTCAACAGCTATATGTCATCCGTCTAGCAGTCGCAGGCTCACCCCTACCTGTATAGGAGTACCTCTCCAGTCACCACTCCGTGACTGTTACTGTGCACCCATTATCTACCAGGCAAACAAAAATAGACTAGAGGCTCCGTTTTTTTTTTTTTTTTTTTTTTTTTTTTTTTTAATGAAAGGTGATAAATAGTAAAAGAGTATGTCGGAGGCGATGTTTCTTTTTATGAAAGGGGAAGAATTGAAATAGATTATGTTCAACGTAGAGGCTGTGTTCTTTTTTTATGAAAGGGGAAAAATAAAACAGTATGTTCATCGAAGAGACGGTGTTTTTATGAAAAGGTAATATTGAAATAAAGTATGTTCATCGTAGAGACTATTTCTTTTTATGAAATGAAAAATAACTCCTATATCTGTGTAAGCAACGGGAATAAGTTATTCGTAAATAAAACAAAATAAAACTCAAACTGAAGTAACCCAATAATAATTTCATATGTATACTTTGATGTTTAAAGAGTTTTGAAAACAATTTACATTAATAATACTACTTAACTGCATGAGTAGGCTATTTATATTTAATATGCACAAAACTTTTTTCTTTTTTTTAATTTGATAATAAATTAAGTTATGCAAATCTTGAAACTAACATCAGTTCATTCCCTTCTGATATTCTGTAGATTATTGGTTGCGATGTCGAGCTTCATCTGGAGCCTTTTCAAGATTAATGGTTCCTCAGACCCCTCAACACAGTTTGTGGTTTGTAATAAAATAATAAGAAGAGGCACTGGGGAGCATAAATCATTCAGCTCGACACCTTTGCACAGTCACGCGTAGGTTTTGCATAATAAAGAATACCAGGATGCCAAGAAAGGACTGCTACAAAAGAAAACCACAGAAGTGGCCTCTGAAGAATATGATGTTTCTAAGAAAGCCCTGGCAAGGGAAAGAAAAAATATCCAGTTGTCATTATAGGAAATGTTCGACAAAAGGAAGTTGTGGGACATCATTGATGCTAGGGTTAAAGAAGTTTACAAGAAAATTCTTCTCTTGAAGGCATTGGATAACCAGCCTTTCAGTATGGCTGAAGATGACGGCTTTATTGGTCTTATGGCCTACTTACAGCCACAGTATGTCATATCTAGCCGAAGATTCTTCGCTGAGAACGTTCTGCCAGACCTTTATGAAAAACTACAAAAGAATGTTGCAACTAAGGTGGCAAAAGCTGACCATGTTAGCTTCACATCTAACATCTGGACATGTCCATCATCTCATGAAACGTTCCTGTCTCTCTCTGCTCACTGGATCACTGCGGAATATGTATGGAAGAATGCAGTCCTCCATGCATCCCACTTTCTCGACCCGCATACTGGTGTGAACATCGCTGACAAGCTCAAGAACATGTGGAAGGCTTGGAATCTAGATACTCAAAGAAGACGTGTACTCATTAGAGATGGTGCAACGATTATGTTGCTTGGAAGCAATCTGTCTGAGATCGAATCTGTTCACTGCTCAATACACATCATCCAACTCATCATAAACGATGCCATTCTTTCTCAAAAGTCTGTGAAAGATGTGTTGGTGAAAAGCTGTAAATAGGCTACACACTTCAACCATTCTGCTAAAGCCTGCAGTGAATTCAATGCCATCCAGTCGCAGAATGAAAGTGAAACAGGAAAGGTACCACTACTTCTAGTGCGGGATGTTCTGACTCCTTGGAACAGTTCATACTTTATGCTGAGGCGGCTGCAAAAGCTGAAGAGGCCTGTGCAGCTTGACCTCTCTGACCATGATGAGCTGCCAAATTTGTCTTCCAGTGAATGGCAAATTATAAAACAAGTTGTCACCATCCTTCAGCTCTTCCTCCAGCTTACTGTTGAAATGAGTGCCAAATCATGGCTTCTCTCCACCGTTAACCCAAATGTGAGCACCCTGGCAAGATTCCTTGAAAAGGCCACTGACAAAGAAGGCATCAAAATGACCAAGCAGAGACTCCTGTCTGCACTCCGTGCTTCTGTGGTTCTAGAAGTTCTAGTATTGATATCATGAGGTCTCGGTCATATGTTCTACCAAACAGTACTTGACTCACGCTTCAAAGTACAATTCCTGAACGACAAGGTACATGGGAAGACTGCTCCTTGATGAGCTGTTCCACCACCACAGCCTTCATACTACACAGTATGTAGTACAGCAGTAGACACCTGCCGAAACGATAATTACTCCCAGTGAGGTCTAAAGCACTGTTCATGGGGTGCTGTGAACTTATTAAACCCAGCTGTGACCTCACTGAACGTTTCCTTTTGTGTCTCACAACACAAGGGGGCAGTCACAGCCTGCCCTCTAAAGACAACTCTCTTCCTCCACACAAAACTACAAGCACCTAATAACACACACACCCTTCACTCAAAAATTTCAAAATCATCATGGCGACTCCTACACCAGCCTCGGAGTCCCCATCTGGGGAGGGGACCATAAATGTCCCCAGGTCGGACTGCCTTTCTGTCGACGACCCTAAGTGTCTTGACACCCCCCTCAACTTTTTCTTCATTAACTTCTGCAACATTCGCGGTCTAAGATCTAATTTTCAATCTGTAGAACACCACCTCTCCTCTTCTAAAGCTCATCTTCTTTTCCTCACTGAAACTCAGGTGTCTGAGGCAACTGACAGTAGCCCCTTTTTTTGTTCCCTCCTACTTTCTCTATCCTCATTTTCGATCCAAAGCTGGATGCTGCGTTTAAGTGCGCAATGACTTAATCTACTCTCGTGCCCACGCTCTTGAATCTTCCGAGTTTTCCACCATCTGGCTACGACTACAGAGTCACTCTCAAACTAAATTTATCTGTGCTGTATACCTTTCACCTAACTCCTCTGACTATAAAAAATTCTTTGACTACTTAACCTCCAAAGTGGAGAACATTCTGACCCTCTTCCCTTTTGCAGAGATCTTCATTCTTGGAGACTTCAATGTTCACCATCAGTTTTGGCTTTTCTCTCCCTTCACTAACTATCCTGGTGAACTAGCCTTCAACTTTGCTATCCTCCATGACCTAGAGCAATTGGTGCAACACTCTACCCGTATTCCTGACCGTCTTGGAGATACGCCCAACATTCTTGACCTTTTCCTGACCTCTAATCCTTCTGCTTATGCTGTCACCCTTTCTTCTCCATTGGGCTCCTCCGATCACAATCTCATATCTTTATCTTGTCCTATCACTCCAATCCCTCCTCAGGATACCCCTAAGCGAAGGTGCCTCTGGCGTTTTGCCTCTGCTATTTGGGGGGACCTGAGGAGGTATTTTGCTGATTTTCCTTGGAATGACTACTGCTTCCGTGTCAGAGACCCGTCTTTGTGTGCTGGGCGCATAACAGAGGTGATAGTGTCTGGCATGGACATTCCTCACTTTTTTCTCGACCTAAACCTTCTAAACCTTGGTTTAACACAGCTTGTTTTCATGCTGTACATGGTAGAGAGGTGGCCAACAAAAGGTACTTAAGCTTTCCATCACCAGATTCTCATGCACTTTATATTTCTGCCCAGAACCATACCAAGTCTGTTCTCCAACTAGGCAAAAACGCCTTCGTTAACAGAAAGTGTCAAAACCTCTCAAGATCTAACTCTCCTTGTGACTTCTGTCATCTAGCCAAAAATATCTCCAATAACTTTGCTTCTTCTTCTTTCCCTCCTTTATTTCAACCAGATGGCACCACTGCTATCACATCTATTTCTAAAGCTGAACTCTTCGCTGAAACCTTTGCTAAAAACTCTACTTTGGACGATTCTGGGCTTGTTACTCCCTCTCCTTCACCCTCTGACTACTTCATGCTACGTATTAAAATTCTTCGCAATGATGTTTTCCATACCCTTGCTGGCCTAAACCCTCGGAAGGCTTATGGACCTGATGGGGTCCCTCCTATTGTTCTCCGAAACTATACCTCCGTGCTTGCACCTTGCCTAGTCAAACTCTTTCAGCTCTGTCTGTCAACATCTACCTTTCCTTCTTGCTGGAAGTTTGCCTACATTCAGCCTGTTCCTAAAAAGGGGTGACCGTTCTAATCCCTCAAACTACCGTCCTTTTGTTTTAATTTTCTGCCTATCTAAAGTTTTTTGAATCTATCGTCAATAGAAAGATTCTTAAACATCTATCTCTTCACAACCTTCTATCTGATCATCAGAATGGGTTCCGTGAAGGCCGCTCTACTGGTGATCTTCTGGCTTTCCTTACTGAATCTTGGTCATCCTCTTTTAGAGATTTTGGTGAAACTTTTGCTGTTGCTTTAGACATATCAAAAGCTTTTGATATAGTCTGGCACAAAGCTTTGATTTCCAAACTACCCTCCTACAGCTTCCATCCTTCTCTCTGTAACTTCATCTCAAGTTTCCTTTCTGACCGTTCTATTGCTGCTGTGGTAGACGGTCACTGATCTTCTCCTAAATCTATTAACAGTGGTGTTCCTCAGGGTTCTGTCCTGTCACCCATTCTCTTCTTATTATTCATTAATGATCTTCTAAACCAAATTTCTTGTCCTATGCACTCCTACGCTGATGATACCACCCTGCACTTTTCCACGTCTTTTCATAGACGTCCAACCCTTCAGGAAGTAAACATTTCACGCGGGGAAGCCACAGAACGCTTGACTTTTGATCTTTCTAAAATTTCTGATTGGGGCAGAGCAAACTTGGTATTATTCAATGCCTTAAAAACTCAATTCCTCCATCTATCAACTCGACACAACCTTCCAGACAACTATCCCCTCTTCTTCACTGACACTCAACTGTCACCCTCTTCTACACTGAACATCCTCGGTCTGTCGTATACTTATAATCTGAACTGGAAACTTCACATCTCATCTCTAGCTAAAACAGCTTCTATGAAGTTAGGCGCTCTGAGAATTTTCCGCCAATTTTTCTCATCCATCCAGCTGCTAATTCTGTACAAGGGCCTTATCTGTCCATGTATGGAGTATGCTTCACATGTTTGGGGGTTCCACTCATACTGCTCTTCTAGACAGGGTGGAATCAAAAGCCTCTCGTCTCATCACCTCCTCTCCTCTAACTGACTGTCTTCAGCCTCTCTCTCACTGCCGCAATGTTGCATCTCTGTCTTTTCATGCTAACTGCTCTTCTGATCTTGCTAACTGCATGCCTCCCCTCCTCCCGCGGCCTCGCTGCACAAGATTTTCTTCTTTCTCTCACCCCTATTCCGTCCACCTCTCTAGCGCAAGAGTTAACCAGTATTCTCTATCATTCATCCCTTTCTCTGGTGAACTCTGTAACTCCCTGCCTGCTTCTGTATTTCCACCTTCCTATGACTTGAATTACTTCAAGAGGGAGGTTTCAAGACACTTATTCATCATTTTTTGACTACTGCTTTGACCGTTTTATGGGACTGGCATCTCAGTAGGCATTTTTTTTTATTGGATTTTTGTTGCCCTTGGCCAGTGTTCCTCCTACATAAAAAAAAAAAAGTGTGGAGATGGTGGATGAAGCTGGTCACCTTGGTTGTCCCAATGATGAAGTACCTGGAGGTAGAAGTGAGGATGACTTAATGGCCTGCTTCCAGGAAATTGCTAGCTCATACAAGGAGGTGAATATTCCAATGACTATCGCCTAGAAAGATATCGCACCGAGTCAGCCAGCGAAGTCGAGCTCTACCTCCGCACTCCACTGCTGGAAAGAAACAAATGTCCCCTGCAGTACTGGAAGCAGGAGGAAAAGTTCCCATTGCTGAAACAGGTAGCTGCAAAATGCCTATGCACACCTGCATAATCAGTGTACTCTGAGCATCTCTTTTCGCAATATGGCAACATTTTTTAGGAAATGCGCACAAGACTGTTACATAAGAGAGGAGAGATGCTCCTGTTTCTCCACCACAATGGTAGAAAATTCTCCCGATAAACATCACATGCTGGTTGAATTTTGTGTAACTTAGTCTCATAGATCACCTCTTCTGTCTATCATTGAATAAAAGATTGTTCTGTAACATATATTTCTCTTTAACCTAAGTATTAATTAAATATTATCTGTGTCTTTTCCAAGGTAATTGTTAACTGTTATTTTTGGTTTTGCAATTATTCGGTTTATCCGGCCGAATACGAGAACTATTCGGCATAGATAATGAATACCGAATAACCATCAATATTCGGCCGGATAGACTTTCCGATGTACCCCTAGTCTTGGGGTTGAGGCAAGAAACGAACCCTTGGTCCTAGTGTTTCGTAGTCCGGTGTATGACGTCATGGAGCTTCTGTCTTAGTTGAGGCGAGAGTCGTAACACCTCGTCTGTGTAGATGACTGAACCAGGGGGCTCGGGTAGGTAATGAGGCGAGGATCATGAGAAGACCCAAATTGTATATGTAAACATGTAATATTTGTGATGTATTTCTGGATAACTTATTTTTATTTATTTTTTTTTCGTCTAGTTTTCCCTAGTCTTTTAGGGCTGAGACGGTGCCTTCTGATGAAGGACTTTTGGATTTGGCATTTGGGAACCGTTACCCCGAGTGGATGCCCTTCCTACCGTCGGACCGTATCCAGGATTCAAACCCGTGCGCCTGATGACCACTTGGCCCCCAAAGCGCGTGTGGTACCACTGTACCACGACGGCTCCCGTATTTCTGAATAACTAATCCTTCATAAATCAAGTTTGCATCCTTATAATCTCATAGCATATAAAAGAACACATGCCATCGTTTATCATCTCACACGTGAATAGATCCACGTCTTTGTGTGTGTGTGTGTGTGTGTGTGTGTGCGTGTGTGTGTGTGTGTGTGTGTGTGTGTGTGTGTGTATATTTCCTGTGTTATGCCATTGAAAGAGCAAAATGCGTACAGAGTTGAGGGTTGATTCCATATTAGTGTGGGCTGGCGTGATGTGCGTGAAAGAAGTCACGTAGGCGGCTCCGAGAAAGACGACAAGTCTCACTTGTTACAGCGAGGAAAAGAACTGGCATATGATAAAAAAAAAAAAAAGACTGGAGTTTATGAAGACGAGGGAAGCTGGTGGGGTGGTGGTGATTGACTGAGAGCGGATGTTACAGACTTTCTTCTTTCTTTCTTACTTTCTTTTTTTTCTTTCTTTCTCCGACTTTCTTTTCTTTCGACTTGTTGTGTTACAGGTTTTTTCTAGCTCCATTTCGTTTCTTTATTTTGCTTTTTAATGAATATTTGTTTCACTTTATATATATTTATATATGTTTGTTTCTGCTTCTTTATTATGTTTTTCCGTCTCCTCTTTATTGATTGATTTTCTTACTTTTTATGCAATACCACCTCTCATGCCTCGGTTCTTGAACACTCCCCCCCTTGCTTCATCTCTCATGGTACATCGCGGCCTGCATCTGTCACTCTAGCTTTTGCCCCGAGAACCGAGTATGTGAAACTCCGCTTCCGAAAGAACCCGACAGTTGACATGAAGATTCGGTGTTTTTTTACTGTCACTAAGATGTTTTACCTCGATATGGAGTTGGCTGAGGTTAAGATGTCTGCTGCAATTTGAACGTCTGCAGTTGAACGACCCTGTAAGTTCCCCCACCTATCTCATCACTCACTAACCTCTCGGCGTTGACCCTTCCTTGGCCAGGGAGCTTGATGACATTCATATTGTGCTTCTCTTTCATCAACATGGGACACCCTTCAGCGGTGTCACATGGAGTCTCCTATACTCCACCGCCAGATGTAAGTTTCAATTTCCTCCCCTGTCTCCCTCCCAGTGAACTGTAAAGAATGAAAGACGAACAGCTGTGGTGTTTCAAATGTTGGGCCATGGGACATACATCACGGTACTACTCCGCTCCCACACACAAGTGTGGTTGATGCTCTGCTGACCACGCCACCCGGGATTGCATCACACCTCTTCGCTGCCCTCTCCCACTGCTGGCTCTTCCACCTCAGAAACATTACCCTCGCCCGCTCAAGACCCTTCGAATTGGAAATGCCTTTGCTGTCATGAGCCCGGGGCTACTGTGTGGCACAGGCTTACCAAGAAACGCACACATAGCCCGTCCCTACTCACTGCCAGCGACTCGCGTCACACTCCCTTGCCGCCGCCATCACCACCACCATCGCGGCCTCAGCCAGGCACCACCACGCCATCCATAGCTTCCACGACTATTCCTGCAGACGTCCATGCCCTTCATGAGGTCGTCGTCTCTCTGACGTCTCGGTGCTAAGCGTTTGAAGCACGTTTCGACGCGACTGCAACCTGTACGGATAGTTTCATCATCCAGCACGCCACCACTGAACGCACTCTTGACACTTGTAGATTCTCACCACGCAGTTCTCGCAACTCTCTTCCCTTTTGCATAGAAAATTTTGCTGTTGCACTAACAGAACTACAGGAATCATCATGTCCTGCACCTCACAGCAGCTCTCCTTGGACGTCAGCGCCCTTGCCTGCTTCCCGGACACACAATCGCAAACTTTGTTAACAGTATCTCCACGTTATCTCCTGAAATACCTTTGGCATCAGAAATTACCCAAAGCTTACTTCTCTTAAGAACTATGTCAGACGCTACCACCCACAGGTCATCTTCATTTAGGAGGCATTTGTTGGTGTGCCAATCCCCAGGGAAGAAGCTCCCTCACTTCCTGGCTATGTATCGTATGTCTACCATGTGCGGCACGGTCTCGTTAGTTACATCCATTCATCCCTACCACATCAGCTCTCCGAGATCAACGTGGGCAATGGCAAGCTTCGATTATGTAACGTTTACTCAGCTCCAGGAAGAATAAACCTCTCTGCCCTCCCCATTCCTGTGAATCATGGCATGATTTACATGGGCAACTTTAATTCTCGACATCCTGCTCTGGGTTACCATTCTCCCATCCGAATCATAATGGGATTCCTCTTCTACATCCGTCACCATTGTCTCACTCACTGGCCCACTGGACCCTGGACCACGTCATCACCCATGGCCTGCTAGCATTTCGCTTCAAGTGTTACAGTATTCCATCCCTTCTCGGACCACGTCGCTCTCAGACTCGAGTATTTTCTACTAGATGACCCTCCTCCTCCTCACACTCTCATCCAAATAATCATTCCGCCCAAGTACTGCCCTACCTACATCTCCATCTCCAGCCTTCTTCCAACATTTTATATGCGGTCAACTGATAAGTTGCATTCCTCACTGTTGAGCTCTACATATAACTTCCACGCCCACTAAGTCGCACAGACACAACTCGTACGTCACCCTGAGTCCCTTGCCTGGTCGCTGAATGAATGCATTCTCCAGGCAGAAAGAACAACGATAGCTGATGGACTCTTCTTCCAGAGGCAGCTGACACCCGCCCACTTACATCAATACCAGGTGTCCAGAGACCATCTCATCGCCTTCCAGCAGTGTGTCTATACTGAATCCTGAATAAAATACACCGACGCTATTAGTTACCAAACAAGTGCTGGATCTGTGTGGCATCTGATAAACCGAGTAGTCACCTAGCGCTCTCCACCACAGTCCTGCTCAATACGCAGAGTATCTTGTTACCACCTGGTCAGCACAAACACAAGTACGCAACCTTCCCACCCATATTCAAAACGCACTTTGTCATAAAAATACTCGTACTCTACATTTGATGGCTGCCTTATTGCGGGCGTATGAAGATGATGATGTACCATTTACTGGGGATGAGCTTCAACGTACCCTCACCAGAGGTAAAACAACAACCCCTGGAGAAGATGGTATTACTTACCAGGTCTTTCGCTTACTACTGAAAGTCCCTGGTAATCCCTTGCTGCAGCTATATAATCTTTTCATCCGTGAAGGATACATATCTCGTGTCTGGACGTCAAGCATCATCGTGCCGATTTCCAAATCCGGTACCGATAAGTTCAGGCCGATATAACTAACATCCTGCTTTTATAAAGTGCCTGAACAGATCCTCTTTAACTGTCTTATGTTCCGGGTGGAAGACAAGTTATCTGCAAGACTGTATGGTTTCCTGCCACAGAGAAGTACCCATCACTCTCTGATAGGACTTTACACCAGTCTTTCCCCCACCAGTATGGTAGCATTCCTTGATCTTAAGAGTGCCTTTGACATCGCTAACAGAGAAATCATCCTCGACCAGCTAGTGAAATTTGTTATCAAGAAGGGAATCTCTTGAGGTGGATCCGTGAGTTCCTCTGTAACAGAATCTTCCGTGTGCTTTTCAAGGGAGCGTGTAGCTTCTCCAAAGAGTTCGAGCTCGGCGCCCCTCAGGGTGATGTTTTAAGTCCCCTTCCCCTTCAACATACTCATGCACCACTTAATCACTCTACTTCCTGGTCTTCCGAGGATAACCATTACATTACCTGTTACGCTGATGACATTTGTGTTCATTCAAACTCAGAAGTTCCTCCAGTCATTCTTTCTCTTCTTGTGGCCTCATCCTCTCCTCGGAAAAGAGTCGCATCTTCTCTCCCAGGAATCCTAGAACACTTCCTGTCTTCACTGCAGGCAGTAGTGTTATCCTGCTCTCCACATAGTACTCCTACCTCGGGGCACCTGTACGTGTCACACCAGCCATACCTGCCCAGCAGCGTGTTCATCCCCTTGTCGGTGATCTACATCAGCTGCAGCAGCGCTTCACTCCCTTTAAGTGGCTAACAAACAATGCAGCTGGAATCAATTCCAATGGCCAGAACCCTCTACATTACCTTTATACGGCCAGTTATAGATTACCTCTCCCCTACCCTCTGTCAGCTTTCTAAGACAACCTGACAGCCCCTGGAAAAAATTTCAGAACCAGGTGATGAGGTATATTCTTGGTTATCTTGCCTCTACCAGAATAGTTAACATGCTGACAACTCAATCTTCCCCCAGTTATTAAGAGGACACACGCTAATGTCCTGTGTCTTAGTGTCAATTGCCTTCGCTTTCCTCATCTTGTCCCCATTATTCTGGAATTCCGAGAGCATCGCCTGACCCCGCCGCATCCCGCTCTCCTCTTTGTCCCCGAGCCCGCACCCTCGTCAGCACAGTCTGCTCCATTCTTCTACGACTTGAGCTTTACGTTCCTGTGGCTGGTGTGGATTGTGGTCTGCCTCCATGGAGAATTCTCCAGCTGCAGGTCACTTTCACTCCCACTTCCAAGGCAGACCTCCAGAAACATCTCGCTCTGGAGCACATTGCTGCTGTGTCCTCCATCCCTGCCGTGCACCATCTTTATGTCAACGGCTCCCTAAAGCAAGACAGAAGTGCGGGATCTGCCATCTACTCTCCTAGCATGGAACCACCTGAAGGAAGCTGGGTTGGCCGCAGACTACCAGACTCGTTCAGCTCCACTTATTGTGAACTACAAGGCCTGCTGCTTGCTCTTCGTCTTCTCTGCTATCGACACGTGAATGGTGTAGTCATGTGTGACTCAGTCTGCCCACCAGGCCATTTCATCACAAGTCACCCACCGCAACTTAGTTCAAATCTTGCTTCAGCTAGTCTCTGCCCATGATAATTCATTCACCATAAAGTTCATGTGGATTGTCTCCCATGGTAGACTGGCAGCCAACAACACAGTTAACCTCGCAAAAAAATACCTGTGGACTGTCCCTGCTTGATGGCGCCACACCTTCTCTCCTTAGCTGCAAACGTGTGATACACTCGGCTGCACTTCTTCCCACCCTCCACCACATGGACGTTGAGCAGCCTCAGAGTGTATCTATACGGCACTATTACCGCCCATACCCTCCGAAATACCGTTGACGTGTTTGGTCGACTTCGGCTGGGTTACCGCGCTGTCTGTCAGGTCTCTGCAGGTAGAGACACTCCTCACTACTCCTCCTGACTTACATCCACTTGACGTATGTGATTTACTTTTCACAAAAAAATAATCTAGATATTAATCTTGTACGACACCCACATTTTGGTGGACGTTAACATTTCATCTGCCTTAATTATCGTGTCCTGTATGGCACGAGTGGTCAATGAATGTTTTTGTTTCTGTTTATTGTATGTAATTGTTTCTTTCCTGAATATATGAATTATAATTCCACTACATTGGTGGGATTAGTGTTCAGCTTCCTTGTACATATTCCTGTGTTTTGCGTGTCACGACTCCTCTGTAATTGGATAATATTTCTCATACTGGGCTTGTCTTTCTACGAGAGTAATAAATTGATAAAAAAAAAAATCTCTCTCTCTCTCTCTCTCTTCCTCTCTCTCTCTCTCTCTCTCTCTCTCTCTCTCTCTCTCTCTCTCTCTCTCTCTCTCTCTCTCTCTCTCTCTCTCTCTCTCTCTCTCTCTCTCTCTCTCTCTCTCTCTCTCTCTCTCTCTCTCTCAAATGCTCGCAGTAGAGTGTTCGCCTGTATGTTTTTGTTTTATTATTTTCTGCTGCCTTCATCTTTACTGGCGCTGCTATTATTGCTGTTCTTAATTCTTTTTATCTTTATTTAGCTTTTGGTATATTACTTTGTACAGAGAGAGAGAGAGAGAGAGAGAGAGAGAGAGAGAGAGAGAGAGAGAGAGAGAGAGAGAGAGAGAGAGAGAGAGAGAGAGAGAGAGCAAAAATCCATGGTGCCTTGCTCAAAGCCCCTTATGCCGAGAATGAAATGCTGGAGACGCAAGGGCAAAATGTCAAAGGGAATTATATGAGGGATGTTTTGAGTGTCTGTAATCTCTGCTAATGAGACCAAGTGTGTGCGCGGCAAGGGGGAGGGGGGAAACTGAGGAATGTCCGGCAATCTGCTTATTTACTTACCTTCGTAATTATGTACGATCACTCAAGTGCGTGCGATCGTAATACCTGAGTGTTATTATTATTATTATTATTATTATTATTATTATTGTTATTATTATTATTATTATTATTATTATTATTATTATTATTATTATTATTATTATTATTATTACTATTATTATTTCTATTTTATTTATATATATTGTTGTTGTTGTTGTTGTTGTTGTTGTTGTTGTTGTTGTTGTTGCTGCTGCTGCTTTATACGTGTATAACACACAAGCGCATTCGTTTTGCCTTGTTCTCTTCCTCCCTTCCTCCCCACTTCATCATCGTCTCTCTCTTCCTGCTTCCATGCCATCCCTGCTCTCCCTGCCTCCTTCCCCTTCTCATCTCCCCTTCCTTCCTTTTCCTCCCTTGCCCTTCTCTGCCCTGATAAATTACTCGGCTCTCATTAGTCATTTTCTTTGACAGTATTTCAAGCGAGGACTAGTGAAATTTGACTCGGATTAAGTTGAAGGCTGATTAATTCGGTTTAATTCTGATAATGGAAATTTATTTTCCTGGATGCCTCTCTCACGCGCCTTAGGAAATGCATGATAAGTAATAAGCGAGAGAGAGAGAGAGAGAGAGAGAGAGAGAGAGAGAGAGAGAGAGAGAGAGAGAGAGAGAGAGAGAGAGAGAGAGAGACAGAGAATTATACATAACCTTGTCTGAAGAGAGAGACATGACGTAATTATCATAAATTTTGATGATGGCGAAGTGAAAGAGGGAGACTCGGGGATGTGGAGGGGGATTAGAAGCAGCGGGAGGAGGAGCGAGAATGTGGAAGTCCCTATTATTCACTACTATCCACTAGCTGAGTAAAAGGAAGAGGAGAGGGGAGGAAGAGGAGGAGGAGGAGCGGAAGGGGAGGAAGAGGAGAAGGAGGAACAGAGGGAGGAGGAGGAGGAGGAGGAGGAGCAGAGGGGGGAGGAGGAGGAGCAGAGGGAAGAGGAGGAGGAGCGGAGAAGGTGCCAGGAGGAGGAGAGGAGGGGGAGAGGAGGAGGAGCAGAGGAGGAGGAAGAGGAGGAGGAGGGAGGAGGAGGAGGAGGACGAGGAGGAGAAGGAGAAGGAGAAGGAGAAGGAGAGGGAGGAGGAGGAATACAAAGGAATACAAAGGAAAGCCAAACAGCAACAGACCTTTTGGTCCTTGCAAGGCTGTTTGGTAACTACTTGTAACTAGCTACAGGGAAGAGAAACAGGACAGTATAACAGAAGGCTCCTTCCCACCCACCACTCCCTCCAGCTTGCGCTGGCATGGAAATAGTTGGGAAAAGTACCATGCAGTATGGAAAAACTGACATGGAAATTTTCATAGGAAAGGATGAAAGGAAGTTCTACTATTCACCCTACGGTGAACTTTATACGCCTATCTGAAAGTTATTACAAGTTATATTAAAACTGGTGTCTGTAAAATAAGAGTTTATTAGAGAATTTAGTAATTATTCGGACAAGAAGAGAGCTTGTTGGGGATTTGCTTTTAAATATTTGTCTATTTTATTTTTGAATGATTCAATAGTATTGGTGTTCACAATTTCTGCAGGAAGTTTATTCCATATATTTACTATACGATTAAAGAAAAAAATGTTTGACCTCGTGGGATTTCAAACGTTTGGATATAATCTTGAATCCATTATTTCTTGTTAGATTAGAATGATCAATGGTAAAATATTTATGTGCATCAATGTTACTATATCCTTTGAAAATTTTGAACACTTCAATTAGGTCTCCTCTTATCCTGCGCTTTGTTAAACTAAATAGGTTTAGTTCTTCCAGTCGTTCCTCATATGGCTTATTGCGCAATCTTGGAATCATCTTTGTGACTCTGCGCTATATCTTTTCTAGTTTTTCAATGTCTTTTTTGTAGTATGGTGACCAGAACTGTACACAGTATTCTAGATGAGGGCGCACCAGTGAGTTATATAAGGCAAGTATAACCTTTTCTGATTTAAATTCAAAGGTTCTCCCAATGAACCCTACTAATTTATTTGCCGTCTTTACTGTTTCTGTGCAGTGTTGACTCGGCTTTAGGTCGTTTGACACAACGACACCAAGATCCTTTTCTTTATCAGCACTTGACAGTGGCATATTATTCATTACATATCTCGCCTGAACATTGTTGCTTCCGATATGTAGAATTTTGCACTTTTCTATATTGAATCTCATCTGCCATTTTTCTGCCCAGCTTGTTAGTTTATTGAGGTCACACTGCAGTTCCTGCCATTGTGACACAGACGTTACTCTACTTGTTATTTTGGTGTCGTCTGCAAATTTACTTATTTTGCAGTTTATCCCTTCATCAATATCA
>NC_087160.1:12442500-12485000 GCF_035594125.1 Scylla paramamosain
TGTGTGTGTGTGTGTGTGTGTGTGTGTGTGTGTGTGTGTGTGTGTGTGTGTGTGTGTGTGTGTGTGTGTGTCTGTGTGTGAGTGAATGAATGTGTGAGTGAGTGAGGGAGTGAGTGAATGTGAGTGAATGTGTGAGTGAGTGAATGTGTGAGTGAGTAAATGTGTGAGTGAGTGAATGTCTTTGTGAGTGAATGTGTGAGCGAGTATGAGTGCGTGCGTCAGACAGTGAGGGAGCGTGTGGGGGAGTCTATCTATATCTCCGCACTTTCTGGTTTCAAAACATTCAATTTTCTCCTCCTTTTTTATTTATTTATTTTTCTCTTGTTCTGTTTAATTGACACAAATCGAGGCAGGAGGCGAGAATTGAAAAAAATGAAACTAAAAATGCAAATGAAAAAATGCGCAGGGTTAAATCCTCGCTAAGCCCTGTGTGTGTGTGTGTGTGTGTGTGTGTGTGTGTGTGTGTGTGTGTGTGTGTGTGTGTGTGTGTGTGTGTGTGTGTGTGTGTGTGTGTGTGCATTAAGCCTCTCATTTTGTATATTGGTGGAGTGATTTTTCCTCTCATCCCTGTTCACTTTCTGTTTTTTCTTGTCTCGTTCTTTCTCGTTTTCCTGCTTTTATTCCTCAGCATTCTCCTTTGCCTTCTTCTTATCCTTTTTGTTCTCCATTCCTTGTCCACTCTACTTGCTACCCTTTTCCTCTCCTCTCCCTTTTTTTCTCTTCTATCGACCTTTGTCCTTTCTTGTTCCCTCATACCTTTCTCTACCTACAAATTTCCCTCCGCATAGTCACGTTTCCTCCACATACCTTTCCCCTTCTCTCCCCCTTTAACTTTACTCTCAAGTGTCTCCCTCCCTTACAACTTTCTTCCCCCTTCCACCTCCCCCTCAACACATCACTTTCCCCTCATCTCGCCCTCCTCGAACGATACTCCTCTTTCCTTTTCATTTCCTCTCCCTCTCCATTTCCATTTCCATTTAAGCTCCCCTCTATCTCTCCTTTTTGTCCTTGTTTCCTCTGGTTATCTCGTCCTTTATTATTTTGCCTCCCCTCCTCGCATGTTTTTCTCCCTTCTGCCTTTCTTCCTTTCTCTGCGTCTCCTTCATCTCCTCCTCTTCAGTTCCCTCTTTCGTATTTCCTCTTATTTTTTTCTGTATTGATTTCTGTTGATTTTGTGTCTTATTTTTTTCTCCTTCACGCCTTTCTATTTCTTGTCGTTTCTCTTTATTTCCTTAGCGTCGTCATTGCTACTTTCTTATATATATATATATATATATATATATATATATATATATATATATTATATATATATATATATATATATATATATATATATATCTCTCTCTCTCTCTCTCTCTCTCTCTCTCTCTCTCTCTCTCTCTCTCTCTCTCTCTCTCTCTCTCTCTCTCTCTCTCTCTCTCTCTCTCTCTCTCTCTCTCTCTCTCTCTCTCTCTCTCTCTCTCTCTCTCTCTCTCTCTCTCTCTCTCTCTCTCTCTCTCTCTCTCTCTCTCTCTCTCTCTCCGTGGAACCACTCATTAACACCCGGTGGGAGGAAAACGAATCATCATTGGGGCTTCCAGGGGCGTCTCGATACTAAAGAAGGTAAAAGTGAGGGAAGGAGCTGCAGGCGGATGGAAAGGGGTAAGGAACAGACTGATGGGAGTGTAAGAGACATGTGATAAAGGCGAGGGAGGGAAGGGTTAGAGATGGTGAAAGTATGTGAGGAAAGGAGAGAGAGAGAGAGAGAGAGAGAGAGAGAGAGAGAGAGAGAGAGAGAGAGAGAGAGAGAGAGAGAGAGAGAGAGAGAGAGAGAGAGAGAGAGAGAGAAAGAGAGAGAGAGAGAGTCTTCTCAGCCTGCTTTTTTTTATTTAAACAAATATTTACAGAAAGGCTTAAAATTCCACGTTGAGTATGGAATTATTTAAAAAGCCTATGATAGTATTATTTACAGGAATAACACTACACATACTTAATATAAAGATAGTAATACTAATACAATAATACAATAATAATATAATACAATACAATAAAATAATAAAAAAATAAAGCGTCAGTGGGGACAGGTGCGTGCTACGCCAGCTGTGGGCTGCCAGCTTCACCTGGTGCGTGGACATGTCCTGCACTTGGGGCGTGGCCACCGTGAACATGTTCCACAGCCGCGAAGTCCTGGCTGTGTAAGTGCGCTGTTGTTGGCTAGAGCGAGATCGAGGCACCTTCACTGGCTCGTCGCTACTGGCTGCAGCTCTGGTGCACCTCTGCACTGTGTGTGGCAGCAGCCTCAGGGGATCAAGGTGAGGGACCTTCTGCACCTGAGTTTTGTGGCACACCACTAGTGCCGACACGTCCTGGCGGTGGTCCAGTGACGTTACTGGTGGTGGGTGCTGTTGGTCCTCATCGGTGGCCACCAAGCGCAGGGCTCGCCGCTGCACAGCATCCAGTCTCTGCATGTGGGTGGCGGCACTCGACATGCAGGACAGGGCACCGTACTCCATACATGTGCGTATCTGTGCCCTGTATAGCGTGAGGATGCCCCGTGGGTCGAGGGTGTTCGCCATCCTGCGCAGGGCAGAGACTCGGAGAGAGATCTGGCGGGCGACGACAGCGATGTGGTGATCGAAGCGTAGGCCGCAGTCCACAGACACGCCCAGGATCTTGATGTAATCCTGAAGTGGCAGGCTCTTGCCTCCAAAACGCAGCTGTCCTGAGACTGCGTGTGAGGCACCTGGGGACCGCGAGATGACCATCGCCTGCGTCTTCTCAGGAGCGAAGTTAACCTGCCACATCTTTCCCCACTGCTCCACCAGTCCGAGCTGCCTGTTCAGCTCAGTGACGGCACGCTGACTGTTGAGGCGGCAGTAGGAGCGGGAGAGTGTGCAATCGTCGGCGTATGCTGCCACAGATGACAGCTGCCGGAGGAGGTCGTCGATGTATATGTTCCATAGGACTGGGCCCAAGACGGAGCCTTGTGGAACTGAGGGCCCGGACAGGTGAAGGCCTTGATGACTGCCCGTTGACTACTGCCTGAAGGGTCCTACCCTGGTGGTAATCTTCAAGCAGCATTAGCAGGTCACCTTGGACACCCTTGGCGCGAAGCTTTTCAATGAGCCCCGCGTGCCAGACCCTGTCAAAAGCCCCAGCAATGTCCAGGGCCACTACAAGGGTGTCCAGGCCTTCTTCCAGGGCGTCTTGCCAGTCCTTGGAGAGGATGAGGGGAGGTCTGCGGTGGATCTGCCAGGCCTGAAACCAAACTGCCTGTCTGAGAGGAGGTGGTTCTCGCTCAGGTGTTGGCAGATGGCAGCAGCCACTATTTGCTTTAGCAACTTGCCCACCACTGAGAGCAGGGAGATGAGTCTGTAGTTGCTGGACTCAGACCTTGAGTTTTTCTTGTGGACCGGGACCACACGCGCTTCCTTCCATACTGAGGACCACTTCTTCTCCCTCAGGCAAGATGTGAAGACGGTGGTGAGAGGAGCTGACAGCTCTCTAGCGCAGTGCTTGACGAGCCGTGAGCTGACGTCATCCGGGCCTGTGGCTTTACCCACATCCACCGCACCGAGTAGCCGCTCAACCTGCTCTGCCGTCACCAAGACAGTGGTGACAGTGCAATCAGTTTCCGGGGCCAGCTGTGGTACAGGTCGTGCTGAGTCATCAACCTTCATTTTGTTGGCGATAAGCTCGGCGAGGAGTGTGGCCTTGTCTGCACTGCTCGTGGGAAGAGTCTCGCGGTGACATGCTCCTTGCTGTTCCTTCACCAGATTCCACCACGTCTTGTTGCCAACACCTGGGCCACTGAGCTTTCGCCTTTTGTCCTTCCTTAGCTGATTCCTCGCCCATCTGCAGATGGACGTCATCCTCCTAAACGCCTCCCGGTGCAGCGTCTTGTTCCTGCGTGACGGGTGTCGCTTGTACCTCACCCAGGCAGCATGCTTGGCCTCGGCAGATGCTCTGCAGCGAAAACCAAACCAGGCGGGATCACCAGGCCTGGAGAGATATACTCGGCTGGGCACATGCTGCTGTTGGAGGGCAAGGAGCCTGGTGGTGAGGGTGCGTGCCTTGGTCTCAGCATCTCCCATTAGAAGGGACTCCCAGTCCGTGTTCTCCATGTCCTGCTTTATGGATGGCCAGTCCGCCCTGTTCCAAAGCCAGACAGTACGCGGGATAGCGTCTTCCCTCGCCGTTTGCAGCTCGACCTGAGACAGCACGGCAAAGTGGTCTGAGCTGTCCATTGGTCCTAGCTGCTGGCATCTGATGCTGGCTTCGGGTAGGTCAGTCACCAAAGGATCCAGCAGCCCTCCCCGCTCGTGTGTAGGGAAGGTCACATGGTTGGTTAGGCCCTGAAAAGCCAGGAGATTACTGAAGGCATCCTGCTGCATGTGGAAGTTCAGGTCCCCCACTATCATCACATGGGAACACTTGTGACGCTGGAGCAGGATGTTGAGTTCCTCCATCAGGAAGTCTAGCGGGGCTCGTTCTTGTCTCGGGGGGCGGTACATGACACAGAGGAGAAGCCCACTGTTGTCTGCAAGTACCACCCTGAAGAACAGTACCTCCATCAGGTGTGGCACGGCTACCTCAAGTTCCTGTGCTTGGAGGCCGTCCTTAAAACAGGCAGCGACACCTCCGCCTGCTCTATTTTCTCGGTCCATCCTCACCCACAGGGAGTAGCCTGATATTTTGCTGAACGTCGGCTCCACCTCGTCACTCAGCCACGTTTCTGTTACTGCGACAATGTCAGCACTATGTCTCAGCACGAAATTGTGGCTAAGGTCATCTACATTGGTGCGGAGTCCTCTCACGTTGCCGGAGACCACGGTCAGGTGACAGCTGGGGCGTCTGTTCCCTTGCCTCTTCGCGTTGGCTTGGGAGTGAGGTGTGGTGGTGAGGCGAGACATTAGTGTCTGCCCTGCCACGAAGAGAGATTCCAGCTGGGGTAGTGACCGGGTTGTGGCTGCCAGGAAGGCTGGAGGGGGGCCTGAAAGGGCTACTGTGGGTGAGGAAGTTGTTGCCGCGCTAAACCCTCCGTCAGGACCCTCATGAACATTCTCTCCTGCCTTTGTTCCTGGCGTTCGTCAGCAGCGCGGCTGTGTGGCCAGGGCGGAAGCAGTAGTCGCATCGGACCCTTTGCTCTCCCCTGTGCCTCACTGGGTACGCAGATGCCTGTGGCTGAGTCATGCGAGGAGGAGGGACAGGTCGCCGGTCAGGTGTGTTGGGGTGACTTCGTGCCCGCCGCTGACCGCGTCGCTGTCGCTGGGTCTTCCTGCTTTCATTGTTGTTGTTGTTGTTGCTCCTATCGGTATTATTGTTGTTGTTGTTACTACTGCTGCTGCTGCTGTTACTGCTGCTGCTGCTGCTGCTGCTACTGCTGCTGCTGCTGCTGCTGCTGCTGCTGCTGCTGCTACTGCTGCTACTACTGCTGTTGCTGCTGGTAGTACTGCTGCTGTTTCTCTTGCTGTTGTTATTGCTGCTGCTGCTACTACTACTACTACTTCTGTTGTTGCTGTTGTTGTCGTTACTGTTACTGTTGTTGTTGTTGCTGCTGTTGCTGTTACTGTTGCTGCTGCTATTGTTATTGATGGTAATGGTGGTGTTGGTGCTACCTGAGGCTGTGGTGGTGGTGGCGGTGGTGAGGGGTGCGGCCGCTGTGGTGAAAGCGTCCGCTACTCTTGAGAGGCTTAGGCCTCCCAGATTGCCACCACTGCCTCTAGTGGTCCGAGGAGGCACACGCCTTCTCCCAGGTCCTCAGGATAGAGTAGGGAGTAGCAGTTGTTGCAATAGAACTGCTGGAAACTCTCGCGTCTGCTTTCTTGCACTCCGTGAGGACCTCCATGAGCTCATGGAGTTCAGCCACGTGTGTCTGTTTTTCGAGAATCCAATCTCTTTAGCGTGAGGGACCGAATTATGTTATTTTTGTTTGTTACCTCCTTCTGTAGGCGTAGAGTGTAAGAGATGAGATCCTCCTTATCCATCTCCCTGTAGTGCTGCCGCTCGTCCAAATATACGTCTGCATCTGCATCGCCACCATCGTTGCTTTCGTTGGGGGCGGCAAGCGTGGTGGGAACATTTTCGTTAGGATCTAGATTCTAGAGGGAGGTAAATTGAAGACTACAGCGTCTTCAATGCTGCATAACCTTCGTAGTTCCTGCGTATCTTCACATGTGTAGACACCATGGTCTCCGAGGCAGGATGAGTGGCAGACATTGGGGCAGTCATTTCTGCCTTCGCATCTAACATAAGGTGCATTCTTGACTGCAGCCTTCCCACAGACAGCACACCACTTCTGAGGGCAATACCCGGGAAGGTCTCGCCTCTTGATGGGCCTGTGATCCGCCATTTCTGTGCAGTTTCAGCAGGTGGTAGTAGTGGTAACAGCTGCAGTGGTAGATGCTAGGGATGGGTTGGGTGCGGTCAGGTCAGTCAGGTCAGGCCAGGGTCTCGGCGCTGGAGTTAATTGCTTCGGAAGGAGGGAGTGTGGGTGCTGCTTGGGGTTAATTTCCCAGGGGATTTCCTTCCTTTGTGTAGGGAGGGCACAGTAGTGGGAGGGGTCCGGAGACAGGACTCGTCACAGTAACCCCTATATCCGCACAACACTGTACACTGTCACAACACTGTATCTCCTTCACTGCACTGTACACTTATACGTCACGTGATGGTGTGCTGGCAGGTGGTGGTGGGGGGGCGCCGCCTGCAGATGAGATGAGATCACGTTGTTGGAGAGTATCGTCACAATAACCCTTGCGGCCTCACAACACTATTCACTATTACAGCACTGAATCTCCGTCACTGCACTGTACACTATTATCCGTCACTTTTAAACGACGTATTGGTGTGCTGGTATGTGGAGGGTACCGGAGCACGCTAACTGTAGATGAGATGAGATGCAAGGAAACATCTGGGCCTCATGGTGGTTCATGTTCACAAGATCCCCAAAAAATATAGACCCTACTGTCAGTGGTGGGGAAGGTATTCGAGAGAATCGTGGCTGAGGTAATCTGTCGTTACCTAGACGAAAATTTCCTCCTCTCGGACCAGCAGTTTGGGTTCAGACCTGGACGATCCACCTCCGACCTGCTAATGCTTCAGACAAGACAGTGACAGTACTCCCTTGATGAAGGACAGGACACTACTGTTGTAGCCTTGGGCATCGCGGGTGCCCTCGATAAGGTGTGGCAAGGAGGCCTGCTGGAAAAAACTTCATGCTAAAGGCATCCTGCTCGACCTCCTGCCACTTCTAGGGAACTACCTGCAAGGAAGGACCCTGCAGGTGGTCGTCATCGGACAGGCATCAGAGTCCCTTCCAGTAGAAGCATCAGTGCCACAGGGCTCCTTGCTGGGGGCAGTCCTGTGGAGTCCTGTGAGGACATCAGCCAAAAGATAAGGGTGATAGAGGAGTTGGGTGCAATCTGGCAGGTAGAATTTCGACTAGAGAAGACTCGGTCGTCTCGGTCCTCTGCTACCTGGCCAGCACTGGATGGAAGACTATTTTTTGTTGATGTTCCTCTTCCACTCCAGGAATCTGTCAAGATTTTTGGAGTGGAGGTGGACCGAGCTCTGCGCTTCGATATTCACATGGAGACCATCGCCATAAAGGCTTCTTGTAGAGTCTCTACCCTGCGAAGGATAGTTGCCTTTCTCGACAGAAGAGGGAGACTTCTTCTCTATAAGACCCAGATGCGGTCATTACTAGAGTATGTTTCCCTCTCCTGGATGTCAAGCGGTCCCTCCCACACCAAGATACTGGACTGCACTCAACACTGGGCTCTGCGACTAGTGGATGCTGCAGACCCCTTGCCCAGCCTGAACCTGTGAGCCTCGTCTCACTGGAACACCGCAGGGACATTGCAGCGATAGTGGTGTTCCACAAGGTGCAGGTGCAGGGAATGCCACATCTGACTGATTTGCGCCAACCTTCTATAGTTGCTGCACGGTAAACTCAGACAGCGTCGCAGTGGAGGTGCCGCGCTCCTGAGCCAGCCAGCACTAGCGCACCTTTGTGGGCTGCGTCTCGAGGATATGGAACATTTTCATAGCCACTGTGCCTCAAGCCCGTCACATGGACACCCAAAGTGTGAAAGTGACGACCCGTACCTGGAGACACAGCCTATCCCCATGACACTACAAACATAGTGATATTGAGTGCTACACACAAACATTCACACTGACACACCAAACACAGTGACAGACACACGAGTAACTCACAGTGCACTAAAGTGAGTAACTCACTCACTGCACTGTGCACAGTGCACAGTGCAGTGAGAGACAGACAGACTGAGGACATTTCCGTGCCTCAGGTCACTGTGTAATTGTATATATTTTTAGATGTTTAAGGTGTATATTTTGTAAGGTGTATATATTTTTATCTTTTAACACCAGATTAAGTTAAAGTTAGGGTCCTTTAAATAGGTGGCACATGGCGGTTCACCTTTGGGCACAAGAACTGATACATGTTCAAATAA
Source organism: Scylla paramamosain (assembly GCF_035594125.1). Taxonomy (NCBI): domain Eukaryota; kingdom Metazoa; phylum Arthropoda; class Malacostraca; order Decapoda; family Portunidae; genus Scylla; species Scylla paramamosain. The sequence continues at coordinate 12,450,954 of NC_087160.1, forward strand.
GAGAGAGAGTGAGAGAGAGAGAGAGAGAGAGAGAGAGAGAGAGAGAGAGAGAGAGAGAGAGAGAGAGAGAGAGAGAGAGAGAGAGAGAGAGAGAGAGAGAGAGAGAGAGAGAAGTGAGGTGAGATGAGATGAGGTGAGGTATGAGAAAGGTGATGATTGAATATGGTGTTTGAGGCATAGAAGTTGGGAGAGAAACTATGCTTCGATCCTATGATTCTCCTCCTCCTCCTCTGCCTCCTCCTCCCTCGTAAAAAAGTAATCTTTTTACGTAAAAAGTAACCTTTTTACGTAAAAAGTAACCTTTTTACGTAAAAAGTAACCTTTTTACGTAAAAAGTAACCTTTTTACGTAAAAAGTAACCTTTTTACGTAAAAAAGTAATCTCTTACGTAATAAGTAATCTTTTTACATAAAATCATCTTTTTACGTGAAAAGTCATCTTTTTACATAAAAAGTAATCTTTTTTTACGTAAAAAGTAATCTTTTTACGTAAAAAGTAATCATCATCGTTTTTTCTTCCAACCTCAGCCATTGCTAATATAGACGTCACTTTCATCCAGTTAGAAAATAAATCTCATAAAATAACATTAGGTCTCGTCTATCGTCCTCCAACCCAGTCACCCGCTACAGACGAAAAACTTTATGATCTAATCGCGGACATTTGCTGCGTAAATAATTGCATAATTATGGGGGACTTTAATCTTCCAGTCACGAGGTGGGGTGAACCACTGACTGCTCACGCAGGCCAGCATCTCTATGGGTGTACATTTGAAAGCTCCTTCCACCAGCACATCATGCATCCGACGAGAGGTAGCAGTATCCTAGATATTGTTTTAACAGCTGATGAAGAGTCAGTAAAACACGTAAAAATTGGACCAGAACTGAGTTCCAGCGATCATCGTAGCTTACTTTTCACCATAAATTTTGACAAAGCTAAAATAAGCGAAAGTAAAGAAAAAGTGCCAGACTATCGGTGTGCTGACTTCGAGAGACTTCGCATGCAGCTTGCATCCACAGACTGGAATGAATTGCTGGGAACACCAGACATTAACAAAGCATGGGAAGTGTTTGCTAAAAAGTTAAATGAAACTGAGATTTTGTGTGTACCGCAAAGAAACAGTCGGAAGGTAAAAAACACCAAACCGAAATGGTGGAATAATGAAATAGGTGCTGTCTTCTGGCTAAGAAAAATGCGTACCACAAATACAAATTAACACAAAATAATAATGATAAACTAGAGCACGACAGATTGCGTAAAAAAAAAAATAAATAAAAAGCTGATCAAATGCAGCAAAACTCATGTAAAACGAACCCAGAAGAATTTTACAGCTATGTAAAAACAAAAAGGGTTTTAACATCAACGATTGGTCCACTAATAACAGAAAATGGCAAAAAAAAAAAAAAAAAATAGAAAGCGAAACAGACATGGCAAACACCCTGAACGAGTACTTTTCAAGTCTTCACGACTGAGGATGTTCAGGGTAGTCTGCCGATCCCCGCGCCTCAGTCACGAGGCACCACGCTGCCCGACTTCACCATCACAGAAAATTATATCCTCTTAGTCACGAACGTAAACAAACACCCGGGCCAGACAAGATATTACCCAGGTTTCTTAAAGAAGCAAGAAATGAGCTCGTGAAACCGCTTACGATTTTATTCAATAAAACTTTACTAGCGGGTAAAGTTCCCACGAATGGAAACTAGCAAATGGCACGCCAATCTTTAAAAAAAGGAAATAAATCTCTCCCAGCAAGTGAGACCGATCAGTCTCACTTCAGTAGTGTGCAAGCTGATGGAAGCAATAATCAGAGATAAAATTGTTAAATATATAGAAGAAAATGAAATCATAAAAGATTCGCAACACGGTTTTAGAACCAAGCGTTCCTGCTTAACGAACTTACTAGACTTCTTTTATGAAGTATTTAACTCGTATGACGAGACAAAAGCTGTTGATATTATCTACCTTGAATTCCAGAAAGCTTTCGACATTGTTCCCCATAAGAGACTCATCAATAAAGTAAAAGGTCACGGCATTGCCGGAAACATCCTGAAATGGCTGAGAGACTGGCTCTCTGACAGAAAACAGCGTGTTGTGATAAATGGATAAGAGTCAGACTGGCATAAAGTAAATTGCGGCGTTCCTCAAGGCTCTGTATTAGGACCAGTACTCTTCATAATGTACATCAATGATATTGATGAAGGGATAAATTGCAAAATAAGTAAATTTGCAGACGACACCAAAATAACAAGTAAAGTGACGTCAGTGTCACAATGGCAGGAACTGCAGTGTGACCTCAATAAACTAACAAGCTGGGCAGAAAAATGGCAGATGAGATTCAATATAGAAAAGTGTAAAATTCTATATATCGGAAGCAACAATGTTCAGGCGAGATATGTAATGAATAACATGCCACTGTCAAGCACCGATAAAGAAAAAGATCTTGGTGTCGTTGTGTCAAACGACCTAAAGCCGAGTCAACACTGCACAGAAACAGTAAAGACGGTAAATAAATTAGTAGGGTTCATTGGAAGAACATTTGAATTTAAATCAGAAAAGATTATACTTGCCTTATATAACTCACTGGTGCGCCCTCATCTAGAATACTGTGTACAGTTCTGGTCACCATATAAAATAAGACATTAAAAAATTAGAAAAGATACATCGCAGAGTCACAAAGATGATTCCAAGATTGCGTAATAAGCCATATGAGGAACGACTGGAAGAACTCAACCTATTTAGTTTAACAAAGTGCTGGATAAGAGGAGACCTAATTGAAGTGTTCAAAACTTTTAAATTATATACAGTAGAATCCCTCTCATCCGGCATTCGAGTATCCGGCAGCTTCAAGTATCCGGCACATTTTTCCCCGAGCCTTAAAATCAATAAAAAATCAATGTGTACTCATAAAATTCCTGCGCGAGGCATACTTTGTCCCCTCGCCACCAGAGCGCTACCCGCGGCCCACTGCACTGTGTTTACTCAGTTACTCAGTCCCGCGTATGCACTCTTTATTGCCTGACGCCTTCATCATGCCTAAAGTTGTAGAAAAGAGGAAACGTGTTGTGCTTACACTTAAGCAGCTGATCAGATCAGCTGATCTTTGTTATGGTAAGATGCGTGAGTGTAGGGTGGCGATTGTGGACATAATTTCACTTCTATTCAAGTATCCGGCAATATTCGAGTATCCGGCATGTCGGCGGTCCCGTTGATGCCGGATAAGAGGGATTTTACTGTAGTAACCTTGATACAAATAAATATTTTACCATTGATCACTCTAACCTAACAAGAAATAATGGATTCAAGATTATACCTAAACGTTTTAAATCCCACGAGGCCAAGCATTTTTTTTTTATACGTACAGTAAATTTATGGGAAAAAAACTTCCTGCAGAAATCGTAAACAGCAATTCTATTGAGTCATTTAAGAATAAAATAGACAAATATTTCAAATCAAATCCCCAACAAGCTGTCTTCTCGTCCGAATAATTACTAAATTCACTAATAAACTCTTATTTTACAGACACCAATTTTATTATAAATTGTATTATCTTTCAGATAGGCGTATAGAGTTCACCGTAGGGTGAATAGTAGAACTTCCTTTCATCCTTTCATATAAAAATTCCATGTCAATGTTTCCATACTGCATGGTACTTTTCCTAACTATTTCCATGCCAGCGCAAGCTGGGGGGAGTGGTGGGTGGGGAGGAGCCTTCTGCTATGCTTTCCTGTCTCTCTTCCCTGTAGTTACCAAACAGCCTTGCAAGGACCAAAAGGTCTGTTACTGTTTGGCTTTCCTTTGTATTTCTTTGTATTCCTCCTCTTCCTCCTCCTCCTTCTTATCGTTCTCGTCATCGTCCTCGTCCTTTTCTTGTAATTCTCTTTTTTGTGATTTCCCTTCATCTCCGTCGTCTCTCTCTCTCTCTCTCTCTCTCTCTCTCTCTCTCTCTCTCTCTCTCTCTCTCTCTCTCTCTCTCTCTCTCTCTCTCTCTCTCTCTCTCTCTCTCTCTCTCTCTCTCTCTCTCTCTCTCTCTCTCTCTCTCTCTCTCTCTCTCTCTCTCTCTCTCTCTCTCTCTCTCTCTCTCTCTCTCTCTCTCTCTCTCTCTCTCTCTCTCTCTCTCTCCTCTCCTCTCCTCTCCTCTTTCCTCTCCTGGCGTCATTCTGGTAGAGAAGAACAGAGTAGTCCACTCAAGCAGGTAACCTTGTTATGAGCCAATGGACTTTGTGTTGTCTGCTTCTACGTATCTCTGTGCCTCCCATTACCTCCTGCAGTATTCCCTTCCCGGCCTCCTACCTCTCTCTCTCTTGCTTTTCACTTTCTTTCTTCTTTAGTCTTTCGTTGTCATCTTCCTTCTTGTGTATAGAGTTATGCTCCTCCATCGTCACCTCCTCCTCCTCCTCCTCCTCCCCCTCCGAGTCAACACTGCATAGGAACAGTAAAGACGGCAAATAAATTAGTAGGGTTCATTGGAAGAACCTTTGAATTTAAATCAGAAAAGGTTATACTAGCCTTATGTAACTCACTGGTGCGCCCTCATCTAGAATACTGTGTACAGTTCTGGTCACCATATTACAAAAAAGTAATTTAACAGCTAGAAAAGATACAGCGCAGAGTCACAAAGATGATTCCAAGATTGCGCAATAAGCCGTATGAGGAACGACTGGAAGAATTAAACCTATTTAGTTTAACAAAACGCAGGATAAGAGAAGACCTAATTGAAGTGTTCAAAATTTTCAAAGGATATAGTAACATTGATGCACATAAATATTTTACCATTGATCATTCTAACCTAACAAGAAATAATAGATTCAAGATTATACCCAAACGTTTTAAATCCCACGAGGCCAAACATTTTTTCTTTAATCGTATAGTAAATATATGGAATAAACTTCCTGCAGAAATTGTGAACGCCAATACTACTGAATCATTCAAAAATAAAATAGACAAATATTTAAAATTTAATCCACAACAAGCTGTCTTCTTGTCCGAATAATTACTAAATTCACTAATAAACTCTTATTTTACAGACACCAGTTTTAATATAAATTGTATTAACTTTCAGATAGGCGTATAGAGTTCACCGTAGGGTGAATAGTAGAACTTCCTTTCATCCTTTCCTATGAAAATTCCATGTCAGTGTTTCCATACTGCATGGTACTTTTCCTATTTCCATGCCAGCGCAAGCTGGAGGGAGTGGTGGGTGGGGAGGAGCCTTCTGCTATGCTATTCTGTCTCTCTTCCCTGTAGCTAGTTAGAAGTAGATACCAAACAGCCTTGCAAGGACCAAAAGGTCTGTTGCTGTTTGGCTTTCCTTTGTATTCCTCCTCCTCCTCCTCCTCCTCCTCCTCCTCCTCCTCCTCCTCCTCCTCAGTTATGCATTTCCACGAGTTGTGCCCTTCCGCTTGTGTGGAGCAGACGTGTTGTGACCTGACCTCTGACCTCCAGCAGGACCAGCAGCCCTTATTGATAAACTACCCGTCGCTAATTTTAGACTCCATACAAATTACACAACACTTCTTGACGCAAACACAGTGATACATTTGTTAGGTATCAGTGCTAGGTCTCCGTCTGTTTTCACCTGTTTGTCTGTTTCTAGTAGTATTTTTATTGTCTTTGTGCTTGTAGCTTGAGTACTTTTCTTTCTATTTTTAAATTGTCCTTTTGTGAGATAATTTTTGTTGTTCTCCCTTGTTTTGTGTTAACTTTGTTACAATATTCTTGTGAGACTCCACAGCTGAAATTTCCCTGGGAGTTGTCTGGCCCCACCTGCATACCATCGCTTCCCCAGAGACCGGATTAGTACGCAGCGCCCTGTGACCGCTAATCTCTTAATTACTTTTTATTCCTGCCTCTCCAAATGTCGTAGTCTTCACATTCTATACTACTACTTTAAAAATGCCTTTTGATTTAAAGTCTTGCAGAGATTGCAGCGGGAGGTTCGCCTGGCAGTACTTCAGTGACTAGTTCTCAAGGCCTGTTTGAAGATTGTGTGACACACGATCACGCCTCGAAGAAGCAGCGGCAGAAGGAAACAAAGTATACTGAATTAAAAAGCAGTTTTGACTCACTTCAGGATTTCGTCATTTCAAACGTGGACGTGGGCTCGGGCACTGACAACCAGGCAACGAGACAACAGCTGCTGACCCCCCTGCCACGCCGCAACGCTCCGCCACCACGCGAGCCTCTTCTGCCTCACCTGTCACCTCACCTGATCTCTCACAGGATGCAGCCTTCACCACGGTTAGGAATGGAACATGGCAACATACGCGCCGCATTCACCTCCCCACCACGACATATAACCGTTTTTCTACCCTGACTATGCAGATAGATGAACCGGGAGAGACCAGGCTTGCAGGAGATTCGATTGTCCGAGGACAGCTGGTGGAATTCTGTGGACGAGTTCCGTCTCGCAGGAGGAGGTATTGGAGGTATTGTCTCCCTGGAGCATCCCTAGGTTACATCACTGCTGCCATCGAGGACACGACCAAGGACGTCTCTGCTAACACTATGTCATCCACACAGGCACAAATGACGTCCAGCGGACCCGATCAGAAGAACTGATGGCGAGATATAAGGAAATGCTTCGCAAGTACAAGACTAAATCAAATAATATTATAATTTCAGGCATTCTCCCGAGGATCAACGCGAACGCAAGGTTCTACAACATTGCTTTCAGTACAAATAATAGATTAAAGACTCTCTGCCAAGAAGAAAACGTAGAGTATCTCAACATGTGGAATGATTTCTATAATGAACACGAACGCTTCCAGAGAGACGGCCTTCATCTGAACGCAGTGGGAGCAGCCAGGATGGGCAGACTAATCCATGAAAAGTTTGCCTCCACAGATCAAAAAACGCGCGGGCGCCAGCAACAGGACCAGCGTCGTAAACACTAACGAAATGATTTCATCCACAGATTCAGACAAGATCAGAGCTTGTTACTTCAATGCCTGTAGTTTATGAAATAAATTTAATGAGCTGCAAACTCTTATTTATCTTGAAAACTACGACATTATGGGCGTCACAGAAACGTGATAAATTCATCAAGCAGAGATTACTTGGCCGAGTACTTACTCCCTGACTACACCTTTTTTTTTTTTTTTTTTAGCTGCGAGAGAACTAACCGTGTAGGAGGCGGTGTTATGTTTTACGTAAAAAGTAATCACTCTCGTTTACTGCCAACCTCATTCATTGCTAATATAGACATCACTTTCATCCAGATCGAAAAAATAAATCTCGTAAAATAACATTAGGTCTCGTCTATCGTCCTCCAGCCTAGTCACCTGCTACAGACGAAAAACTTCATGATCTAATCGCGGACATATTCCGCGTAAATAATTGCATAATTATGGGGGACTTTAATCTTCCAGTCACGAGGTGGGGTGAACCACTGACTGCGCACGCGGGCCAGCATCTCTGTGGGTGTACACTTGAAAGCTCCCTTCACCAGCACGTCACGCATGCGACTAGAGGTAACAATATCCTAGATATTGTTTTAACAACTGATGTAGCTTATTTTTCACCTTAAATTTTGACAAAGCTAAAGGAAGTGAAAGTAAAGAAAAATTGCCAGACTATCGGCGTGCTAGCTTTGAGAGACTTCGCATGCAGCTTGCATCCATAGACTGGAATGAACTGCTGGGAACACCAGACATTGAAAAAGCATGGGAAGTGTTTGCTAAAAAGTTAAATGAGACAGACGGAAGGTAAAAAAACACCAACCGAAATGGTGGAATAATTTTATTTATTTATTTATGTTTTTATGTAGGAAGAACACTGGCCAAGGGTCACAAAAATCCAATAAAAAATGCCCACTGAAATGCCAGTCCCATAAAAGGGTCAAAGCAGTAGTAAAAAAAATTGATGAATAAGTGTCTTGAAACCTCCTTCTTGAAGGAATTCAAGTCATAGGAAGGTGAAAATACAGAAGCAGGCTGGGAGTTCCAGAGTTTACCAGAGAAAGGGATGAATGATTGAGAATACTGGTTAACTCTTGCGTTAGAGAGATGGACAGAATAGGGGTGAGAGAAAGAAGAAAGTCTTGCGCAGCGAGGCCGCAGGAGGAGGGGAGGCATGCAGTTAGTAAGATCAGAAGAGCAGTTAGCATGAAAATAGCGGTAGAAGACACCTAGAGATGCAACATACCGGCGGTGAGAGAGGGGCTGAAGACAGTCAGTTAGAGGAGAGCAGTTGATGAGACGAAAAGCTTTTGATTCCAACCTGTCTAGAAGAGCAGTATGAGTGGAACCCCCCCCTAGAAATGTGAAGCATACTTCATACATGGACGGATAAGGCCCTTGTACAGAGTTAGTAGCAGGGAGGTGAGAAAAACTGGCGGAGACGTCTCAGAACTCCTAACTTCATAGAAACTGTTTTAGCTAGAGATGAGATGTGAAGTTTCCAGTTCAGATTATAAGTAAAGGACAGACCAAGGATGTTCAGTGTAGAAGAGGGGGACAGTTGAGTGTCACTGAAGAAGAGGGGATGGTTGTCTGGAAGGTTGTGTCGAGTTGATAGATGGAGGAATTGAATTTTTGAGGGATTGAACAATACCAAGTTTGCTCTGCTCCAATCAGAAATTTTAGAAAGATCAGAAGTCAAGAGTTCTGTGGCTTCCTTGCGTGAAATGTTTATCTCCTGAAGGGTTGTACGTCTATGAAAAGACAGGGTAGTATCATCAGCGTAGGAGTGGATAGGACAAGAAGTCTGGTTTAGAAGATCATTAATGAATAATAAGAAGAGAGTGGGTGACAGGACAGAACCCTGAGGAACACCACTGTTAATAGATTTAGGAGAAGAACAGTGACTGTCTACCACAGCAGCAATAGAACGGTCAGAAAGGAAACTTGAGATGAAGTTACAGAGAGAAGGATGGAAGCTGTAGGAGGGTAGTTTGGAAATCAAAGCTTTGTGCCAGACTCTTTCAAAAGCTTTTGATATGTCTAAGGCAACAGCAAAAGTTTCACCAAAATCTCTAAAAGAGGATGACCAAGATTCAGTAAGGAAAGCCAGATGATCACCAGTAGAGCGACCTTCACGGAACCCATTCTGGTGATCAGATAGAAGATTGTGAAGTGATAGATGTTTAAGAATCTTCCTGTTGAGGATAGATTCAAAAACTTTAGATAGGCAGGAAATTAAAGCAATAGGACGGTAGTTTGAGGGATTAGAACGGTCACCCTTTTTAGGAACAGATATAATGTAGGCAAACTTCCAGTAAGAAGGAAAGGTAGATGTTGACAGACAGAGTTGAAAGAGTTTGACTAGGCAAGGTGCAAGCACGGAGGCACAGTTACGGAGAACAATAGGAGGGACCCGATCAGGTCCATAAGCCTTCCAAGGGTTTAGGCCAGCGAGGGCATGGAAAATATCATTGCGAAGAATTTTAATAGGTGGCATGAAGTAGTCAGAGGGTGGAGGAGAGGAAGGAACAAGCCCAGAATCATCCAAGGTAGAGTTTTTAGCAAAAGTTTGAGTGAAGAGTTCAGCTTTAGAAATAGATGTAATAGCAGTGGTGCCATCTGGTTGAAATAGAGGAGGGAAAGAAGAAGAAACAAAAGTTATTAGAGATATTTTTGGCTAGATGCCAGAAGTCACGAGGGGAGTTAGATCTTGAAAGGTTTTGACACTTTCTGTTAATGAAGGAGTTTTTGGCTAGTTGGAGAACAGACTTGGCGTGGTTCTGGGCAGAAATATAAAGTGCATGAGATTCTGGTGATGGAAGGCTTAAGTACCTTTTGTGGGCCACCTCTCTGTCATGTCTCGTATAGCACGAGAACAAGCTGTGTGGTTTAGGACAAGAAAAGAGTGAGGAATGTACGCCTCCATGCCAGACACTATCACTTCTGTTATGCGCTCAGCACACAAAGTTGGGTCCCTGACACAGAAGTAGTAGTCATTCCAAGGAAAATCAGCAAAATACATCCTCAGGTCCCCCCCAACTAGCAGAGGCAAAATGCCAGAGGCACCTTCGCTTAGCGGGATCCTGAGGAGGGATTGGAGCGATAGGACAAGATACAGATATGAGATTGTGATCGGAGGAGCCCAATGGAGAAGAAAGGGTGACAGAATAAGCAGAAGGATTAGAGGTCAGGAAAAGGTCAAGAATGTTGGGCGTATCTCCAAGACGGTCAGGAATACGAGTAGGGTGTTGCACTAATTGCTCTAGATCGTGGAGGATAGCAAAGTTGTAGGCTAGTTCACCAGGATGGTCAGTGAAGGGAGAGGAAAGCCAAAGCTGGTGGTGAACATTGAAGTCTCCAAGAATGGAGATCTCTGCAAAAAGGAAGAGGGTCAGAATGTGCTCCACTTTGAAAGTTAAGTAGTCAAAGAATTTCTTATAGTTAGAGGAGTTAGGTGAGAGGTATACAGAACAGATAAATTTAGTTTGAGAGTGACTCTGTAGTCGTAGCCAGATGGTGGAAAACTTGGAAGATTCAAGAGCGTGGGCACGAGAGCAGGTTAAGTCATTGCGCACATAAACGCAGCATCCAGCTTTGGATCGAAAATGAGGATAGAGAAAGTAGGAGGAAACAGAAAAGGGGCTACTGTCAGTTGCCTCCGACACCTGAGTTTCAGTGAGGAAAAGAAGATGAGGTTTAGAAGAGGAGAGGTGGTGTTCTACAGATTAAAAAATTAGATCTTAGACCGCGAATGTTACAGAAGTTAATGAAGAAAACGTTGAGGGGGGTGTCAAGACACTTAGGGTCGTCGACAGAAAGGCAGTCCGACCTGGGGACATTTATGGTCCCCTCCCCAGATGGGGACTCCGAGGCTGGTGTAGGAGTCGCCATTATGATTTTGAATTTTTTGAGTGAAGGGTGTGTGTGTTATTAGGTGCTTGTAGTTTTGTGTGGAGGAAGAGAGTTGTCTTTAGAGGGCAGGCTGTGACTGCCCCCTTGTGTTGTGAGACACAAAGGGAAACGTTCAGTGAGGTCACAGCTGGGTTTAATGATAAGCACCCCCTGAACAGTGCTTTAGACCTCACTGGGAGTAATTATCGTTTCGGCAGGTTTCTACTGCCTCCTCCTCTAATGAAATCAGATGCTGTCTTCTGGCTAAGAAAGAAGCGTACCACAAATACATATTAACACAGAATAATAATGATAAACTAGAGCATGACAGATTGCGTAGAAAAAACTAAAAAGCTGATCAAATGCAGCAAAAAAAAAAAAAAAAAAATCTGTTGGAGCTCGGATTGCGAACTCGTGTAAAACGAACCCAAAAGAATTTTACAACTATGTAAAAACTTAAAAGGTTTTAACATCAACGATTGGTCTACTAATAACAGAAAAAGGCAAAAAAAAAAAAAAGAAAAAAAAATAGAAAACGAAACAGACATAGCGAACACCCTGAACGATTACTTTTCAACAGTCTTCACGACCGAGGATGTTCAGGGCAGTCTGCCGATCCCTGCGCCTCAGTCACGAGGCACCACGCTGCCAGACTTCACCATCACAGAAAATGAAATTCTTTCAATCACTAAGAGCATGAACGTAAACAAAACACCCGGGCCTGACTTTCTTGCTTGTTAAAGAAGCAAGAAATGAACTCGTGAAACTTCTTACCATTTTATTCAATAAAACTTTACTAGTGGGCAAAGTCCCCACTTCAGTAGTGTGCAAGCTAATGGAAACAATAATCAGAGATAAAATTGTTAAATATTTAGAAGAAAATAAAATCATAAAGGATTCGCAACACGGTTTCAGAACCAAGCGTTCCTGCTTAACAAACTTACTAGACTTCTTTTATGAAGTATTTAACTCGTATGCCGAGACAAAAGCTTTTGATATTATCTGCCTTGATTTCCAGAAAGCTTTCGACACTGTTCCCCATAAGAGCCTCATCAGTAAAGTAATTGCCGGAAACACCCTGAAATGGCTGAGAGACTGGCTCTTTGACAGAAAACAGTGTGTTTTAATTAATGGAAAAGAGTCAGATTGGCATAAGATAAATAGCGGCGTTCCTCAGGACTCTGTATTAGGACCAGTACTTTTCATAACGTACATTAATTATATTGATGAAGGGATCGTAAAGTAAGCAAATTTGCAGATGACACCAAAATAACAAGTAAAGTGACGTCAGTGTCACAATGGCAGGAACTGCTGTGTGACTTCAATAAACTAACAAGCTGGGCAGAAAAATGGCAGATGAGATTCAATATAGAAAAGTGTAAAATTCTACATATCGAAAGCAACAATGTTCAGGCGAGATATGTAATGAATAGAATGCCACTGTCAAGCACCGATAAAGAAAATGATCTTGGTGTCGTTGTGTCAAACGACCTAAACCCGAGTCAACACTGCATAGAAACAGTAAAGACGGCAAATAAATTAGTAGGGTTCATTGAAAGAACCTTTGAATTTAAATCAGAAATGGTTATACTTGTCTTATATAACTCACTGGTGCGCCCTCATCTAGAATACTGTGTACAGTTCATGGTCATCATATTACAAAAAAAGACATTGAAAACTAGAAAAGATACAGCGCAGGGTCAAAGATGATTCCAAGATTGCTCAATAAGCCATATGAGGAACGACCGGAAGAACTAAACCTATTTAGTTTAACAAAGCGCAGAATAAGAGGTGACCTAATTGAAGTGTTCAAAATTTTCAAAGGATGCACATAAGGATGCACAAAGGATGCACATACATTTTTTACCATTGATCATTCTAACCTAACAAGAAATAATGTATTCAAGATTATACCCCAACGTTTTAAATCCCACGAGGCTAAACATTTTTTCTTTAATCGTATAGTAAATATATGGAACAAACTTCCTGGAGAAATTGTGAACACCAATATTATTGAATCATTCAAAAATAAAATAGAGAAATATTAAAAAGCAAATCCACAACAAGCTCTCTTCTTGTCCGAATAATTACTAAATTCACCAATAAACTCTTATTTTACCAGACACCAGTTTTAATATAAATTGTATTAACTTTCAGATAGGCGTATAGAGTTCACCGTAGGGTGAATAGTAGAACTTCCTTTCATCCTTTCCTATGAAAATTCCATGTCAGTTTTTCCATACTGCCTGGTACTTTTCCCAACTATTTCCATACCAGCGCAAGCTGGTTGGAGTGGTGGGTGGGGAGGAGCCTTCTGCTATGCTGTCCTGTCTCTCTTCCCTGTAGCTAGTTAGAAGTAGTTACCAAACAGACTTGCAAGGATCAAAAGGTATGTTGCTGTTTGGCTTTCCTTTGTATTCCTTTGTATTCCCCCTCCTCCTACCTCGTATGCAATTCCAGTGCCTTCATCTACGTTAGTTTACCTCTCTACTTCTTTCATTGTATAGTCACTTCAAACGGCATTATAAAGACCGCCTTGCTTGTTGGGTGTTTGTTCTTTTTTGTTTCTCTCTGTTACTTCCCTCCCTCTTCTCTTCGTCCTCATAGTTCTCCATCTCTTCCTCTTCATTGTCTTTTTTTTTCTTTTTTCCTTTCTTCTTCTTCTTCTTCTCTTCTTCTTCTTCTTCTTCTTCTTCTTCTTCTTCTTCTTCTTCTCCTCCTTCTTTTCCTCCTCCTCCTCCTCCTCCTCCTCCTCCTCCTCCTCCTCCTCCTCCTCCTCCTCCTCCACTGCTAGGGAGCTTAAAGAGGAGAGTGTTCATCCTCGCTCAGAAAGAGAAACACACACACACACACACACACACACACACACACACACACACACACATCACACACACACACACACACACACACACACACACACACACACACACACACACACACACAGGCAAGGGACATAACGTGTCTCCTTGGGACAATATTGATTGACGCGTTTAGAATTTTGCGTTTTGTACCGATGCGCTGAAGGCCTTTAACTTCCGTCCTCCTCCTCCCTCCTCCTCCTCCTCCTCCTCCTCCTCCTCCTCCTCCTCCTCCTCCTCCTCCTCTTCCTCCTTGTCTTCTGTCTTCTCTCCTTTCCATCTGTGTTTCCTTCCTTCTCTCCGCTTCTACTTTCTCCCTTTCTCTCCCTCCTTCACTTTCTTCCTCCTCTTCTTCTCTAGCTATGTCATTCCTCCACTCTTCCTTCTAGTCTCTCTCTCTCTCTCTCTCATCTCTCTCTCTCTCTCTCTCTCTCTCTCTCTCTCTCTCTCTCTCTCTCTCTCTCTCTCTCTCTCTCTCTCTCTCTCTCTCTCATCTCTGACCTAGATCCCTACTTAGGAGAGAGAGAGAGAGAGAGAGGATAGCGTGAGAGAGAGAGAGAGAGTGAGGAGAGAGATGAGAGAGAGAGAGAGAGAGAGTGAGAAGGTGGGGGAGGGGTTGCCTGAGGGAGCATTTCCTCATCTGGAAGTGAATTTGAGAGTGAAAACCTTAGGGAGATGGAAGGTGCAATCTGTTGGAGAGGAGGAGGAGGAGGAGGAGGAAGAGGAAGATTCTTGTGGGAAGAGGAAGTAGAAATGAGGAAGAAAGCAAGGAAGGGAATGAAAAAGGACGATACAAAGAAGATAGAGGAAAAAGCGGTGTTGGGAATGATAAAGGAAACAGGAAATAGGAGGAGGAGGGGCGGTTAGAAGTGGAGAAGAAGGGGGAGGAGGGAGTAGGAATATACATGAATACGTACGTACATTGAAAGAGGAGGAGGAGGAGGAGGAATGAGGAGGAATACAAAGGAATACAAAGGAAAGAACAGACAGCAAACAACCCTACTGGGTTGTCTGTGTGACTATGCTATCACTACAGATTCTACGAGTTAAGGCCAAAAGGGCAGCAGGGTTCAAGGAGGAAAAAAAAAAAGCACAGAGGGAGAGCCATAGAATGTGATAGGAAAAATTGAAAGAGAAGCATTCTGCTCTATCTAGTTAAAAAAAAAAAAAAATATGCAGGAGTGAAGTACGTTATATGAGGGGTTAATGCGAGGTGCTTGTCAAATCTGTTAAAAAGTCTCTATCGTGTTACTGTCTACTATGAGGAGGAGGGGGAGGAAGAGGAAGAGAAGGAGGAGGAGGAGGAGGAGGAGGAATACACAGGAATAACTACATACATTGGAAGAGGAGGAGGAGGAGGAGGAAGAAGAAGAAAAATAGAAAATTAAATAAAAGGTAAAGGAAGAGCATTAGAGAAGAAGAGAGGTAATAGAAAAAGTAGGAAATGAAAAAAAGGGAGAGAACGAGCGCAGGAAAAGAAGAGAAAGTAAGAAGAAAAGCGAGATAAAAACAAAACAAAAAAATAAAGCAAGCAGGAAGAGGAAGATAGGAGGAGTTGTGGAGTTACCAATAAGAATAAAAAAAAAAATAGAGCAATGAAATTACTTTCTGACGAAAAACATTGGAAATTAAGGTAAAGAAGACAATGAGAAGAAAGAGGAAGAGGAAGAAAAGTAATAGGAAGAAGAAAAGGAGGAGGAGGAGGAGGAGGAGGAGGAGGAAGGCTTAAGTGATAGAAACTTATTGACTTTGTGTGGGGGGAGGTAGGGAAGACTGGGAAGGGGAGTGGATGGTTAGGGTGAGGAAAGGAAAAGAAAGAAGGGTCTCTTCTTGAAACATGTAGATAAACAGTTAAGGTTTGGGCGAGAGTAGCACCGTGCGGGAAAATTAATCCTTCTCTCTCTCTCTCTCTCTCTCTCTCTCTCTCTCTCTCTCTCTCTCTCTCTCTCTCTCTCTCTCTCTCTCTCTCTCTCTCTCTCTCTCTCTCTCTCTCTCTCTCTCTCTCTCTCTCTCTCTCTCTCTCTCTGTGTGTGTGTGTGTGTGTGTGTGTGTGTGTGTGTGTGTGTGTGTGTGTGTGTGTGTGGAGGATGTAACTTCTGATCCAGAGATTGAGGAGTCCGGTCTTCCAAGGAGTCACCTATTAATGGGAGAGGTAGCGCCTTCCTGCAATCGTAGTTTTCCTTCTAGTTTCCGGAATTTCCATTTTACCAATTTCCCTTTCCAGGCAGGACTGATCGTGATAGGGTGGAGAGAGAGAGAGAGAGAGAGAGAGAGAGAGAGAGAGAGAGAGAGAGAGAGAGAGAGAGAGAGAGAGAGAGAGAGAGAGAGAGAGGAAGGGAGCCCTTCAATACCCATAACTTTTTAAACACTATTTTTGTGCTAAGCTTTCATAAATATTACTGTTTCGGAAAGAAGATGAGTTCAACCTTCTGTTTTCTCTTCTTTTCTCTCATGTGCCCCTCCACAGACAATTTTTGCAATGATAGGAAGGTTAATGAAGGATCTTATATACACAAGACTCCGATGACTTAAGATGGCTTCCGTCAGAACACGGATACCAGACTAGCAACTTTGTGTACTGGCATTGCTGATGAGACAGCTTAGGCAATGAAAGAGGTATAATGTTTTTTTGGGGGAAGATTACACAATGAAGAACAAATGACGCTGGTTGAGACTGGAGCGTGCATGATTGACGGGGAAAGGGGAAGATGTGGAGAGGGTGTGGTGTTGTGGTCTACCTGAATTTTGATTACACCTGCATAGTGGTGGTGGTGGTGGTGGTGGTGGGCTTTAATACACCGCTGACTGCACCTGTGTTCTATTTGGAAATCTTAGCATTGACTCAGGAGATCACTAAGAAGTTGTTAAATCTTTGTAGACGCGACTCTGATTTTTGTTATATAAACGGATAAATTCATGCTTTGTCAACTCTCACTGCGATATGCAACACCTCACAGCACTAGAAGCAACGAAATCTTCATGAGTTCCACTCATACTGCTCTTCTAGACAGGGTGGAATCAAAAGCTTTTCGTCTCATCAACTCCTCTCCTCTAACTGACTGTCTTCAGCCTCTCTCTCACCGCCGCAATGTTGCATATCTAGCTGTCTTCTACCGCTATTTTCATGCTAACTGCTCTTCTGATCTTGCTAACTGCATGCCTCCCCTCCTTCCGCGGCCTCGCTGCACAAGACTTTCTTCTTTCTCTCACCCCTATTCTGTCCACCTCTCTAACGCCAGTATTCTCAATCATTCATCCCTTTCTCTGCTAAACTCTGGAACTCCCTGCCTGCTTCTGTATTTCCACCTTCCTATGACTTGAATTCCTTCAAGAGGGAGGTTTCAAGACACTTATCCACCAATTTTTGACCACTGCCTTGACACTTTTACGGGACTGGCATTTCAGTGGGCATTTTTTTTATTGATTTTTGTTGCCCTTGGCCAGTGTCCTTCTTACATAAAAAAAAAAAAGCGTTGCCAAAAATGCAGAAAACAACAACAAAAAAAAAGGAGGAATTAAAAGAATAGATTTAACAATTTTTTGGCCAAATATAATGTCTAGAGATGGCTGTGAAAAAATAAGAAAGATTCCGGAATAGTAATTAGGGAAGACTATATCAGGTCGCAGGGAAACTATTAATGTTCTCGGTGTGAACACACGGGTTTGGCTTTCGTGTCTTTCTGCACTCTTACATGTTGTTCTGTGGGCGATGATAATTTTCCTTAAGATTGTTTCCCTTTTACCCGTAATTAGCCACTAATGACACTGTTTTCTCCCTTCCTCATAGTTTCATTACTCCACCGCACGTCGATAATTGCGTGTTATGATGCAGGTCTCAACTTGTCTTAATTATCATGAAATTCAGTCAGCAGTTTTTCTGTATTCCCTTAGGAGGGGCGCAGTGCGTAACACTCTTGTAACTCTCCCTGACCTCACCTGATCGATTCACAATTTATAATGTGTATGTGACAATTTATTTGTTTATTTATTTATTTTAACAGGATACCTGCTTAGGATTTAATGTTTTCTTTAAAAAACGGTTTGGAAAGTCACTACTCGTTTGTTCCCTTTATGAATTCTTAAATCATCCACAACTGCCAGTAAGTAAGCCCCTTGCTGTGCTTCACGAGGTGCAGGTAATGCTGTTTTTTTTTTTTTTTATGTAGGAAAGACACTGGCCAAGGGCAACAAAAATCCAATAAAAAAAAAAAAAAACACTGAAATGCCAGTCCCATAAAAGGGTCAAAGCAGTGGTCAAAAATTGATGAATAAGTGTCTTGAAACCTCCCTCTTGAAGGAATTCAGGTCATAGGAAGGTGGAAATACAGAAGCAGGCAGGGAGTTCCAGAGTTTACCAGAGAAAGGGATGAATGATTGAGAGTACTGGTTAACTCTTGCGTTAAAGAGATGGACAGAATAGGGGTGAGAGAAAGAAGAAAGTCTTGAGCAGCGAGGCCGCGGGAGGAGGGGAGGCATGCAGTTAGCAAGATCAGAAGAGCAGTTAGCATAAAAATAGCGGTAGAAGACAGCTAGAGATGCAACATTGCGGCGGTGAGAGAGAGGCTGAAGACAGTCAGTTATTGGAGAGGAGAGGATGAGACGAAAAGCTTTTGATTCCACCCTGTCTAGAAGAGCAGTATGAGTGGAACCTTCCCAGACATGTGAAGCATACTCCATACATGGACGGATAAGGCCCTTGTACAGAGTTAGCAGCTGGGGGAGTGAGAAAAACTGGCGGAGATGTCTCAGAACGCCTAACTTCATAGAAGCTGTTTTAGCTAGAGATGAGATGTGAAGTTTCCAGTTCAGATTATAAGTAAAGGACAGACCAAGGATGTTCACTGTAGAAGAGGGGGACAGTTGAGTGTCATTGAAGAAGAGGGGGATAGTTATCTGGAAGGTTGTGTCAAGTTGATAGATGGAGGAATTGAGTTTTTGAGGCATTGAACAATACCAAGTTTGCTCTGTCCTAATCAAAAATTTTAGAAAGATCAGAAGTCAAGCGTTCTGTGGCTTCCGTGCTTTATCCTGTGCACTTGTGTTTTGTGTAGACGGATCAATTTCTGTGGGTATTTTGCTTCTGAAAATCTCTCGATGTCAGATTTACATTGCTTATTATAGATTACATGCATCATCTCCTTTTACTACTTTCATTTAACGCTTTGTAGCTTTGTTTATAGTTTATATGCAGAAATTTGTCCTGAAAATATCTTGTTTTCTGTCATAATTCTAATCTTCTGTTAAACTTGACAAGTTATCTTCATTAGCATGTAGTATCTCGCGCTTTGTTAACTACCTTGTACGACAATTAACTTATATTTCACTTGCTCGCATGCAACATAAAATTCCCCTTATCTGAATTACCGTCGCTTTCTGTTCTTCAATTTTATGGCAAACTTGATGAGCTTCCCTTCTCCTCATCGCTTAGTATTCCAGCAGCAGCAGCAGGAGCTTCGTTTCTCACGCCTGGTCCCTTTCCCTCCCTGAATCTGGACGTAGCTCTGCATTCTTTCCTTATTTCCGCTTCCCTGGCGGCGCCTAATTTTCCTCCCTCCAGAGCCTTTATCCTCATGGCTTGCTGCCCCCTCATATGTGTTGCTTTCTTTTTCTTCATTTAAAAGTTACTTTCCATTATTGCCGTGTTCTCTCCAGGTAATGAGAAAGAGAACTCTCCTAACTGGCCTTTGAATTTCCGCACACTTGTTTCTTAGTTTTCTGTCAGTAAAGGCAATGAAAAAGTTATGTCTCTTGTTTGGTACATCTGTTCTAATTTTTACCTTTAATATATGGCTTGCCATTCAAACTTCTTTGATGCAATAAATGTACCATATGTGTTTCTGCTTGTAATGTTTTATAGCCTCTCAGTGTGTGGGCAATAAATCCTAATACAATTTAGTCCAGACATTTTCTGCAGTGTTATTTTGGTCACGAGTCTTGTAAACAACAAACTGGCTCATTCTCCAGAAGTCACTCACATCACTGTATTTGAGTTGGCCACAGGACAAACTGCTGCATTCTCTTAAAAGTTGCTTGCATCACCATTATTTCAATTTGTCACGAGTCACGTACATGACAAACGACTACATTCTCTTAAAATTAATTCACTGCTGGAAAAAAATTTCCCCCATATCCACTTAGAACCCTCTGAGGCATATTTTTGTTCTATAGTCTCTTAGATAGTTCTGTAGTATAGAAAAAACAACAAAAAAAAAAACCTCTTTTCTTCTTTTTTCCTGTCTCCATGCAAATGATAATTTTTACAGTGCCCTCAGTGTTAACAGAAAAGATGACCATAGCAGTGACAAGGTTAAAGTTATCAAGATCGCCTGTTTTTCAATTGGTCTCACCTGATGAGCTAAAAGTAGCAATCAGCCTGCCTCGGTCAACCTTGACAAGACTCAGCCATGCTTCCCCAGTGCCCTGTGACTCACCCCATGTCTCTGTGTGCTGTGAGACAAGGCGTGGTTACTCTTATATTCTCCTTGACTGTCCGGGACGACATTTTTTCCCTCCTCTCCCTCTCCTTCCCCTTTCCTTTCTAACCTTAAAAATAGTCATATGAAAAGGGGATACTCAGAGCGAATTCCACAGGTTGTTCATACCTCGCTTTATATTCTCTCTCTCTCTCTCTCTCTCTCTCTCTCTCTCTCTCTCTCTCTCTCTCTCTCTCTCTCTCTCTCTCTCTCTCTCTCTCTCTCTCTCTCTCTCTCTCTCTCTCTCTCTCTCTCTCTCTCTCTCTCTCTCTCTCTCTCTCTCTCTCTCTCTCTCTCTCTCTCTCTCTCTCTCTCTCTCTCTCTCTCTCTCTCTCTCTCTCTCTCTCTCTCTCTCTCTCTCTCTCTCTCTCTCTCTCTCTCTCTCTCTCTCTCTCTCTCTCTCTCTCTCTCTCTCTCTCTCTCTCTCTCTCTCTCTCTCTCTCTCTCTCTCTCTCTCTCTCTCTCTCTCTCTCTCTCTCTCTCTCTCTCTCTCTGTGTGTGTGTGTGTGTGTGTGTGTGTGTGTGTGTGTGTGTGTGTGTGTGTGTGTGTGTGTGTGTGTGTGTGTATGTGTGTGTGTGTGTGTGTAGGGAGCCGTGGTCATAAGCTAAGAATGGTCACTGTCTAGTGACATTCATTTAAAAGCTGCTCCACGGGACGGCTTTGTGAACGAAGGAGTGAATGCACTGTCACTATCACTCACTCGCACTGCCCTCGTCACTGTTCGGCACTGTCACTATCAGGCATTCGCACCTCCCAGATCACTTACTTACACTGACACTGTCAGGCACACTAATACACCTACACTTCACGGCATTATCACTGTCAGGAACGTTATTACACTTTATATCAGTCACTCAGGCACTATGTTTCGCACCCCTCGACACTTCATGGCACTGTCAATGTCAGGCATTTTCATCTCCTTCGTCACCTCGCGTTAATGTCACTGCCAGGTGAGTGTGTCCGAAGCCAGGCGTGGGCAGCCCACTTCACCTGTTGGATGACATCCTGGTGACGTCCACTACTGAGGTAAGAGCGTTCCACAACACTGCTGTGTCGTGGGAGAAGGCACGCTGACACCTCACCTAGCAGCACCTCGGCACCTCGAGGAGAATGTTGGGCACTACCGCTCTTGTAGTGCGTTCACTCCTCCAGGGAATTCAAAGCGCTGTATTTGCTGCATCTGGGCCTTGTGTAACACTCAGGGCTCCCACTCGCCTTCGTTGCTCCAGGCTGTCCAGCTGGTGGGTGGCGGCGTCTTGGTAATGTGTAGGTGCGGTAGCTTCTGCCTCTGCTGTATCTGCTGCTGTAGCTCCGTTTGGGGTAGCTGTCCCTGGCCACTGGCACCGAAGATGAGGCGCTCGGTCCGCCGCTGCACCTTGTCCAGCAGGGAGAGATGGGACTGGGCACTGCACATCTACGTGAGAGGACTGTACTCCATGATGGGCCTCACCTGCGCCTTGTACAGCGTCATGAGGCCTTTGGCGTCGAGCAGGTGCCTTACTCGACGCAGGAGTGTCACCCTCAGGGAAGCTTTGCGTGCCACACTCTCCAGGTGGCGGTTGAAGCTGAGTTTGGAGTCAACCTCCATCTCCAGAATGGTGATAGAGTCCTTGATGGCAAGGGTGTCTTCTCCAAACTTCAACCGGCCTTCCATTAAGCTGGCGTTCTCTCGTGAACTTGAGATGACCCTAGACCATGTCACCAAGGTGGCAGTTGGTGGCATTGATCATGTTCATCTCTGTTCCTCTCTGTCATAACTATGTGACATCCGCATAGGCCTACGCTAGCGAGAGGCTCTGAAAAGGTAATTAAAGTACACGTTCCACAGGATGGGGCCCAAGATTCAGCCCTGTGGAACGGAGCCCTCGACCGGGTGCGTGGCCAAGGTACACCCGCTCACCATCACCCTCAAACTCTGGCCTTGCAGGTAGCTGGAGAACAGCTTCAGCAGTTGCCCCGTGACACCGACCTGCTTAAGATGGCCAGGAGTCCTCTGTGCCACACCCTATCAAACGCACCAGTGATGTCAAGGGCGATGACAAGGGAGGGGCAGCCAGCGTCGAGGGTGTCGTGCCAGGCCTTGGTGAGTAAGAGGAGCTGGTCGGAAGTGGAACGTCCCTTCCTAAACCCGTGCTGTCGTGGGAATATGAGGTGGTGCTCCTGCTTGTGGCAGTTCAGCTGCTCAGCAGTAATCCTCTCTAGGATTTTACTGACATCTGAGAAGAGGGAGATGGGGCAGTATTTCGTTGGATCCCCTTTGTCTTTTTTTTTTTTTTTTTTGTGTACAGGAGTAACCCAAGCCTCCTTTCATTCCACGGGCCAGGTGCTGGTATGTAGGTACTGTCGGAAGATGCGTGTAAGGGGCCTTGTTATCTACTGCGCACAGTGTTTCAGCAGGAAGAGGCAGACCTTGTCAGAGCCAGGCGCCTTTCTGGTGTTGAAGCTATGCAGGCTCGCCACAGTATCCTCACTGAACATCAGGCGATCCGGGGTCTGGTCGCACAGGCGAGTGAGGTGTGGGGGTTGATGGTCTGGCTCCTCAGTGGCCATTTTGCCACTGAAATGTGCCGCCAGGAGTTCAGCCTTGTCCTTGGCGACCACCAGGTTGCCAGCGGCTGTTCTGAGGGACGGGATTCTCTCCTGTGTGACCGTGCCCTGTCGCTGCTTCACCAAGGACCACCATTGCTTGGGGTCCATTTGGTTGCTGGCGAATTTCCTACATAGACTTGCCTCCCATCTCTTCCTTGCTCCTGCAGCCACCCTCGCCTCTCTCTCTCTCTCTCTCTCTCTCTCTCTGAGAAATGTTTCTGTCCTGGCAAAAGGGATGATGAGTTGAAAGTTCCTGGTGATGGCAGGTCGGGTGGTGTTGCGTGAGGTTGTGTCCATGGCTGGCGTAGTGCAGCCGGTTATGGGGCGCACTGCTATTGGGTCTTGTACAAGACGCACAATCCTGCTACATCACGGCGCTGCTATAGGGGTTGCATGGAAGGAGGCGGCTGGTCTGGCGGGGCCTTCAAACGTATCAAGTATTGGGCTCTGTTTTGGGCCTCGTCAAGAAGGCCCAAGTATGAAGGTGGACAGGATTCCCAGGTGAGAGTGGCGTACTTCACAAGACAGCAGACTTGAGCTGCATATAATCGGTGATTCCCTGAGAGTCTGGGAGATGAGACACGCCAGATACAACTACGAGTAAGTATCCAGGCAGTTTTCCAGGCGATGGTTCTGACGTGGCCAGTAAAGCTCAAGGTGTTGTTCACCTCCACACACAGTATTGAGATGGAAGTCAGCAATGGCAGTGGCCGTCCGTCGAGTAGGATGATGGGGATGGGAGAGTCAGGGGGACGATATCTCTGAAAAATCAGAGATAATTATCGTCTTCTCGGGAGCGAGGTCCACTTGCCATCGCCGACCCCATGAGACAGTGGTCTGGAGGACCTGGTTGATGTGTGCGACGGTCGTGTGGGGGTCATTACTGTCACAGGGAAATGTCAAAGTGCAGTCGTTGGCAAATGCATGGGCCTTTAGAATGGAATGGAGCAAATAATTAAAGAATGCGTTCCAGAGGAGAGGCCTGAGAACACTTCCTTTTGGGACACTGGCAAAAATTGGATGTTCATTAAAAGTGTCCGTTAACCACCACTCTGAGGTACCTGCCCCGCAGATAGTCTTGCAGTAAAAGGAGCAGATGACTGCGGACACCCAAGCTGTTCAGCTTAGCGGTGAGGCCGTGATGCTACACCCTGTCAAATGCTCACGCTATGTCGAGAGCAACAACGTAGGTATCCTTTTCCTGGTCGAGGGACTTATGCCAGGTGGTGGAGAGCTGAAATAACATGTCTGCTGCTGACCTATTTGTTCATAAGCCAAATTGTTTTTTACTGAGCAGACGGTGTGAGGCAAGAAACGATGTTATTTTTTTGTGCTGTTATGATTTCCAGAAATTTTCCAGGAACTGAGACGAGGGAGACGTGTCTGTAGTACTTGGGATCAGTTCTTTTGTCTTTTTTTTGTGGATTGCCACCATTCTGGCGCTCTTCTAGAAGGTGAGCCACACTCCTGTATTGAGGCATTGCAGGAAGATGGTGGTAAGAGGCGCTACCAGCTGAGAGGCACAACACTAGGATATGGGGACTGATGTTGCCAGGACTCAAGGCCTTGTTATTGTCGATTTGTGACAAGTGTTGATGAACTTCCTCAGTAGTGATGGTGAAGGAAGATAGGCTTCCGTTTGTAAGGTCTGGTATAGCAGGAACAGGACGCTCAGGATAAGGTACTGTCATCCTTTAGGAGAAATAAGACGCAAGTGCCTCAGCCTTGTCCTTATTTTTAATAGCAACTGTACCATCTGGCTTGTGTAGTGGTGGAATGTCGTCATCCGTTGTGAGGCCCTGGTGCTGCTTAAGTGTGGTCCACCAGGTCTTGCTGCCCACTGAACGTCTGCTGAGCTTAGTTCTGAGGTCTTCTAGCCTGCAGCGTTGAGCCCATTGTTGCACTTGTCGCATAGCTGCTCAGGCTTGCCTGTAGCATTCCTTATTAGTATGCGTAGTAAAATCGCGAA
The DNA here is from genome assembly GCF_035594125.1 of Scylla paramamosain. NCBI lineage: Eukaryota > Metazoa > Arthropoda > Malacostraca > Decapoda > Portunidae > Scylla > Scylla paramamosain. The sequence goes on from NC_087160.1 coordinate 12,475,634, forward strand.
GCACGACTCTTATCATCAGCCTCCATTCTATACTGGTAACCGAACCAGGGCTGATCAAGGAGCTTAACTGTAAGAATGGCAGGGGACGTACTTCTCTTGATGTCTTAACAGTGTGAGTGTTAAGTTGTTGAGCTGATTATTTACGTCACCAACAAGGATGCTGCACCAGGTCGTTTCATGCAGTGCATCGCAGAGATTCTACCAATCTGCTTTGCTCTGCAGACAGTTAGTGCGCGTCACCGAACGACCTGAGGTGTGATTTTGATCACGCTGAGGAGAGCCATGTGGTCTGACGATCCCACAGCGCCGAGTGAAGTACAAGTGACGGCGCTTTCCGGTAGATCATTGACGACAGGATCGAGAGATGAACCGGAAATGTGTGTTTGGGAAGTCAACATGATTAATGAGGCCATTTACTGTTAACGGCTCATCAAAGGATCATGCAACCTGATGCTGGTTCATTTCTCCACATTTCTCCAACGATGTTGACATGGTAGCAATTGTGTTGCTGCATCAATTAATTGAGGTGAATTTGCAGGAACACTATGGGCTTACTATCCTACTACTGCGGACGGTAGCACACACAGAACAGGATAGCAGTGTGATGCAGGGACCATAACTTGAAGAACGTTATCTCTAGATAACATAGGAGACGGACAAAAAGTGGTTGGACTGACAGGCTTCTATGAAAGGAAACAATGATGCCACCAAAGGTCCCGCTGGTCCTGTCGTGTTGGTGCCACCTCGTGTAACTTTTCATGTGCCTGAAATTTTCGGGAATTGACTCATTTAGGAAGGTTTTCACAGTCGCATTTACATCCGGGTTGTGAGGAATCAGTGGCTGTTGACATGGTCCCCGATGTTAGACTGTAGACCTCTGACACGGGGGGAGATGATGGTGAGTTTGTCGCGGGGCTTACGAGCGAGCATGATTCCACACTGTATGAGTGAGATTAGATGGGTGGTAGGTGAGTGGGTAACCTGGTTCGATGTAGAATGGGTGGAACTGTGGTATATATCCTCGTTGTCCAGGTGCTGGGACTCAGTTGTCAGTGAAAGGCTGGGCTATCGCAGGGGCAGAAGCAGAGTCTGAACAAGTAAGGCGTTGTTTTGTGCCTGTTCAGATAATATTCTGTAAAAGAGGTTTTCCTCTCTCTCCTGTGCCAAGCGTGTGCGACACTGTGTCGCACACGCTTGTGTGCTGCTCTCAGACAATAAGTACAGGTGTTCCTCTTCAGGCAGTTGTTTTCTGTGTGACCCTTACGCCCGCAATGTTTACAGTAACCTCTGTCATGGTTACGTGGCGAGGGTCTGAATGGAGTTGGGTTTACTGAAAGAGGTTTACTTGTTTGGCCTCTTTTCGGCTGTTTTGTTATTTTTTCCCGTGATCCTGGAAATATTTTTGTTCACTGGCTCACTACCTGTAGTCACACACTTCGACGGTGAACTATTAGTCGGGGATGGGAGTGGGTGACTGTGGCTGGACGATGGGGTAGTAGTGGTAGACTGAAGTGGTCGAGGCTTGTCAGATGTCCACCAATCTCTTGTGTCGTTGGTTGATGCCACTGTTCTTTCCCACTCCTGTTCTATTGTATGAGGTATGGCGGTGGCAGCGATCGACCTTGTATGAAGATCTTCACTGTTTGATTTTGTACAAATATTGTCAATAAAGTCCAGGACGGTGACTACAGCATTCCTTTTCTCGGCCGGTGCTCGAGACGTGAATTCGAAATAATTTATGATGTTTTCTATCTCGCGAGTTCCACTCTTAGCTGCTGGATGATCTTGACAAGTTGTCCGGGCTCTAATTGTAAGATTCCTCGTGATCATCGTCTACAGTGGGCACATCAGAGGAGTCGGCAACAGAGGGGTCAGCATTATCCTCTGGAGGGCCAGGAGCGATCTCCTGATAGATTCCCGCAGCAGTGACCCCCAGAGCAGTACGCAGATAGCGATCAAAGATGTTGCTATCGCCGAGACAGCTGGTGTGGGAGGTGTTGGGACAGTCGACAGATGTGCAGTCAATGACTGACTTGGTGGTAGATTTCCCACAAACTGCACACCATCTGCCTGGCTCGTATCCATGTAGACCGCGGGGTCTTATAATGAGGCGGTGGTGACCCATCTCCTGGCATAGTCGCGAGTGATGAAGTGTTAGTAGACTGATGGGGGGAAGGGGTACTATCATGCAATCGGGAGACTGGACGGTGTTACTTCATCCGGGATTGCGTTCTCCCCGCAGACTCTCCAGAAGCTGCGGTGGTACCAAAAGGAGAGAATGGGGAAGAAAGGAATGTGGAAGAAAAACAAAACGATGAGAGAAAAAGCGAGAGAGGTGATAATGAGGTGGTGCGACGGTTATTCCTAGTGAGTGGTGGTTAGGCAGTTGGTGGGCGGAGCTAGCCGGGTGTCTGCAGGGGCTATGACGTTCAGGCACCGCCTTGGATGTCGTTTTATCCTAATAACTAGCAAACCTTGACAGAGTCTGGTCAAGAGATTGCACCGGGCTATTCAGCGTACATTCATGTACGAATGGTGAAGCAGCCAGTGCTGAGAGATATCTAGAACAGCTGATATTCGCAAGAAATCAGCTGTGTGCAAGTGTGCTCTCTCTCTCTCTCTCTCTCTCTCTCTCTCTCTTTGTCTGTCTGTCTGTCTGTCTGTCTCTGTCTGTCTGTCTGTCTGTCTGTCTGTCTGTGTTTCTGTCTCTGTCTGTTTCTGTCTCTGTCTGTCTCTGTCTCTGCCTGTCTCTGTCTCTGTCTCTCTGTCTCTGCCCCCCCCCCCTCTCTCTCTCTCTCTCTCTCTCTCTCTCTCTCTCTCTCTCTCTCTCTCTCTCTCTCTCTCTCTCTCTCTCTCTCTCTCTCTCTCTCTCTCTCTCTCTCTCTCTCTCTCTCTCTCTCTCTCTCTCTCTCTCTCTCTCTCTCTCTCTCTTTGTGTCTGGTGAATACGAAATGAGAGACAGGAAGAAACGTCGGATCCGAGCAGTTGCGAAAACGTTTTCTGTGAATGATGGACGTGAGGACTTGTATATATTCCAGGGGTGTATTTGAGAGAGAGAGAGAGAGAGAGAGAGAGAGAGAGAGAGAGAGAGAGAGAGAGAGAGAGAGAGAGAGAGAGAGAGAGAATTAGAAAATAGAAGAGAAAGAGGTGGAAAAAGGGCAGAGGATGAGAGAAGCGTAGGAGAGTCTTAAATGAACCTGGGAGAGAGAGAGAGAGAGAGAGAGAGAGAGAGAGAGAGAGAGAGAGAGAGAGAGAGAGAGAGAGAGAGAGAGAGAGAGAGAGAGAGAGAGAGAGAGAGAGAGAGTAATCAGTTAATTAGTAAGTAATAAATAAGGTGAGGATTCATTTGATTATTAAATCTTGCATCACCACATCATTTCACCACCAGCACTTGCATAAAGGACGCCTCGAGAACACACCATAGACAGCATTGAGTCAGATCCACATCACATCTTCCTTAGGATACTGAAGAAACTCTCATTAGACTCACCCGCTTACACCTTCTTACCACATATTGCAGGCTCATAATTATACCGTTTGTAATCTTTCGCCACATCACAGGCATACGAGTCACAAGGTAGTGCACATCATAATACTTATGACCACAGTACTTTAATGTAAATTTTATCACACTAAGTTCCACTCATCGATATTCTTGCATATAATTTTCATTCAAAGTCGTTAACCCCACTGATAGATTCTTTTGACCTAGATTATTTTAACGTAACTTACAATAACCTAACTGAACTTAATATATTGTATATCCAGACTAAAGTGGCTCTTCATAACAGCATACTACATCTTGTCTTGCTGCAGCGAACATTCTGACCACATGACGTCTTCGCTAACCGCTAGCCACACATCACCTTTACTGAATATATCGCCCACTCCTGGCGCCATCTCTCCCACTCAATAGCTCACCTCAGGCACCCACTCGAAGACTCCTTATAGAAAATATGTCAAAAATAATTTAACCATTCATAAATTTCCCCAACCTAACTTATCACCACCTAGTTTAATTCAGTGTCATGAAGCCAAACTGTAATCCTTCTCTACTTCACAGTACATCTAATCACGCTATAGTGCACTTGATGGTCGTCCTCCTGACCACACTACATCTTCATTAGCTACGTCACTCGGCGCCACTTTCCCCCTCAGCAGCTCACTCCAGACACCCAAGGCCGCTCACGAAGATTCATTGAAAAGATAACTTAAAATAATCTGCTCTTTGATAAATTTTCCCTATCCAGTCCATGCTAACCTCACGTAGTGTATCACGTAATCACACTGAAATCGCTCTTGACTACATCATACTACATCTAGTCACGCTGCAGTTCACGCCATAACTCTTCCCCAAAGAACATAATAATACGAGAAAGGAAGCTGCAAAAAGCCACCAAGTTAGCATGTAGCAGTTCCTGTATAAAACAACATTCCTACCTATTTACACCTATCATCCCGATCCGAGGAGTGGAGGCAAAAGACGGAGCCTAATGGAAAGGACTAGTGAGTAACAGTGGCACCATATGAACATGGGTGAGGGTGCAGAAAAAGATCCCCATCTGGAAATTCGTCTAACTTTCTCATAAAGCTCCCTATTGACTCTGCCATAACAACCTAGCAACATGACCACGCTACACTTTCACTAACCGCATCACACTTTCACTGAAGAGGTCACACCCTCCTGGCGCCACCTCCCCACTTGACAACTCAGCCCAGACACCCAAGGCCGCACTCTTTCCCCCTTGTCTCATCACTTACGTCTGGAGAGCCGCTGGCCGCACCGCCCCAGTGCCTCGGGCTCACCTTAATCTTGGTGAAAGGCCACGGGATCCAGTCAGCGTTTGGGCGGAATCACCCGGGCAGTAATTAAGTGATAAGCTTAATTACCTTCCGCTTTAAATCTTCCATTCATCAGCTGCTATTAGGCGTCCGGTGCTGCTGTCTCTGGGACTGCACTTTTATTGTTGTTGTTGGTTGTTGTTGTTGTTGTTGTTGTTGTTGTTGTTGTTGTTGTTGTTGTTGTTGTTGTTGTTGTTGTTGTTGTTCCGTTCTTCTTCTTCTTCTTCTTCTTCTTCTTCTTCTTCTTCTTCTTCTTCTTCTTCTTCTTCTTCTTCTTCTTCTTCTTCTTCTTCTTCTTCTTCTTCTTCTTCTTCTTCTTCTTCTTCTTCTTCTTCTTCTTCTTCTTCTTCTTCTTCTTCTTCTTCTTCTTCTTCTTCTTCTTCTTCTTCTTCTTCTTCTTCTTCTTCTTCTTCTTCTTCTTCTTCTTCTTCTTCTTCTTCTTCTTCTTCTTCTTCTTCTTCTTCTTCTTCTGCTGCTGCTGCTGCTGCTGCTGCTGCTGCTGCTGCTGCTACCACTACTAATACTTTGGCACTTATAGAATATACACACACACACACACACACACACACACACACACACACACACACATATATATATATATATATATATATATATATATATATATATATATATATATATATATATATATATATATATACATACAGGGTGTTTCCATACATAGGAAAAATTATAAGAAATTATAGAAGTATAAAAAAAACATTTTTATTTATATAATATGCTCTACATGGCTGCCTTTGTGTTAAAAAACACATTTCACTGCGTGTCCTCCACTGCTTAAGAACACGTTCAAACACATCTGAATTTATGCTTGTAATGGTGTTCGTGATACCATATGTGTGGAAATTTATGGGACATCCTTTATATATATATATATATATATATATATATATATATATATATATATATATATATATATATATATATATATATATATATATATATATATATATATATATATATATATATATATATATATATATATATATATATATATATATATATATATATATATATATATATATATATATATATATATATATATATATATATATATATATATATATATATATATATATATATATATATATATATATATATATATATATATATATATATATATATATATATATATATATATATATATATATATATATATATATATATATATATATATATATATGAAGCTCCTTGATTCAGCAAACAAAACGGTTGTGTATGTTTTGAAAAAAAAAGAAGTTTTCTATAGAGTTGCTGTGATGCCTGGAAAATATACAAGCCATGTTGACATAGTTCGAGTGAGAGCGTTTCATAAGAATGGTGAAAGAAATAGGAAAATAAGCCCTATAACTGATGCCAATGGAAAGACTGAGTGCCTTGGTCAAAAAATGGCGCGATGATGGACGCGAGGATGTGTCTCACCACAAACATGGTGGTGGACCGGCTCAAAACGTGTGTTCTTATAATTGCTTTGCTGTAAGTTAAGGATATGTCTTTAACACTCCTGATAAATTGTAAGGTGTTGTCAAACGCTTTGGGCTGGTTCACCACCATGTTTGTGGAGAGGCACATCTTCGCATACCAAGCCTCGCAGCCCCTCTTATTTCATTTATTCCATTTTCTAACGCTTAATTTATTTTTATTCTATCATACTAATGAATAATACAAACATTCTATCGCGGTTTCCATATTTTTCCTATGAAAACGACGCAATTATTATGCTTTATTCTCCAGGAACTGAATTACTTTTGGTGCGGCAACAGTGAGGCGGGGACCACTCAGCTCAGTTGTCGGTCCGGAGAGTGGCCTTTTCAACAGCTCTTCTTATCATATACGAAATAATGATAATAATAATGATAATAATAATAATAATAATAATAATAATAATAATAATAATAATAATAATAATAATAATAATAATAATAATCACTGAATAAATAAAATATGAATAAATGAAAATAAATTAAATAATTAAATATATAAATGAATGATAAAAAACCCACGCATTGGAAAAACAATTGTAATATTTTTATATTATTTTGAAGCAGTTAATGAAGAGAAATCATGTGAAATGAGGAAAATTAGTTTAAAATAGAACGGTCCATTTTTTACGAAGCAAAACAAATTGAAAACTCATTAAAACAACAGACTTCGATTATAAAAGAGTATGTTGACATTTTATGGTTTATTTTCAAGCATTTAATGAAGATAAAACGCGTTAAAAATATAGTTTGAAAATTAACGGTAATTTTATTTAATAAAAGCAAACAGAAAAGCTCTCCATAACCAAGAATTCAAGTCAGTAAAATGCTTCGTATCTTTTCGATTATATAGGACCAGTTAATAAAGAGACTGCGTGAATTTTGTTAATATATGAAGATCGTTTTCCAATTTTACCAAACGAACAACAACACAGAATCTTATTAAAACCATAAACATTTAGAGTAGTTTATGAAGAAAAATGGCTTGAAATGAGATTTTTTGAGTAAAAAGAAAATTTTAAAATTTTACTTAACGAAAACAAATAGAAAACCTTACTAAAACCCCAAATCTGGATTTGACAAAAGTATTGCAGTATTTTCTGTTATTTTGAAGCTGCTAATGAAGAAAAATCGCCTGGAAAAAAAATAAATAAAAAAATAAAAATCGACGGTTTCCCTTTTGATTTTAATAAAAAAGCTCTCCAAAACCAGAACCTCAAGTCAGAAAAAGTTACATTTTTTCGATTATTTTAGAACAGTTAATGAAGAGAAATGACGTATATTTTTTCAAATATAAAGATCGTTTTCCAGTTTCACTAAACGATTACCAAAACAAAACCTTATTAAAGCCACAAACTGATATCTATCTAATAGACAGATACCAGGTGAGAGAGAGAGAGAGAGAGAGAGAGAGAGAGAGAGAGAGAGAGAGAGAGAGAGAGAGAGAGAGAGAGAGAGAGAGAGAGAGAGAGAGAGAGAGAGAGAGAGAGAGAGAGAGAGAGAGAGGGGTATGATTCACCTTCCATCACACTTGCCATTAATCAGCAGATTTTTTTTTCTATTATTTGCAGGAGAAGCAAAGGAAGTGAGGCTACAGAAGGTATGTTAAAAAATCGATGCGTATTATTATAATTATTGTTATTATTATTATTATTATTATTATTATTATTGTTGTTGTTGTTGTTGTTGTTGTTGTTGTTGTTGTTGTTGTTGTTGTTGTTGTTGTAGTTGTTGTAGTTGTTGTTATTGTTATTGTTGTTGTTGTTGTTGTTGTTGTTGTTGTTGTTGTTGTTGATAATGATGATGGTAATAATAATTAATAATAATAATGATAATAATAATAATAATAATAATAATAATAATAATAATAATAATAATAATAATAATAATAATAATAGTAATAATAACGATAATAATAATAACTAAAAAAAATTTAATTTTTGTCATTTCCTTGGTCCCAAACCATGTTCCAATTATTTCCATCTAAACAAAATTATTATTATTATTATTATTATTATTATTATTATTATTGTTGTTGTTGTTGTTGTTGTTGTTGTTGTTGTTGTTGTTGTTGTTGTTGTTGTTGTTGTTCTTGATGATGGTAATAGTAATAATAATAATAATAATAATAATAATAATAATAATAATAATAATAATAATAATAATAATAATAACAATAATAATAATAATGATAATAACACTATGTAACAAAATTTCACTTTCGTCTTGTCTTTGGTCCCAAATCATAATTTTTTCAGTTATTTCCATCGAAACAAAATAGAAAAAAAGTTATTTTGATTCTAAAACTTTGCTTTTGTGGTTAGAACAATGAATTTATATTTTTGTCTTATTTCATTATACTATTAGTTTTCATGTCAGGTAAAGACTTTTGCAGAATCTCATTTACTTACCTAATTGCTTTTGAAATGTTGCAAATAAGTTAAAACATTGAAATAAAAAAATATAAAGTGTTTTAAAGATTTTTATTTTAACAAGATCATTCTTGAACTCACCAGATCTAGGAAGAAATTTTTCATATTTAGAGGAATTTGCTTACATTTCAGAAATCTCAAACCTTCTAGAATGTTCTACCGGACACTTAGAAATTTCTAGAACATTTTAGAACATTCTATTCAATGTAAACATTTACAGAATATTCTAGAATCTTATCGAATACAGTAGAAATATGTAGAAGTATCAAGAATTTTCTAGAATCTACAAGAATGTTCTAGAATGATTCAGAATATTCTAAACTAGGTTCAAGAATATTCTAGAAAGATTGAGAACATTCTGGAACACATTCTAGAAAGAGTATGAATATTTTAGAGTACTGCTCAACAATATAAAAGTAGGGGCTTGCAGACCACCAATCAATTCTGCTTTGGCTGCCTGAGAAGACACATCATAAGAGGTGAAATGGCATCAAGAGGCTGCAGTCATTCTCCAGATGCATTCTGCTACACATGTGGTCAATTCATCAAGACAAGAGCAAAGAAGTTCTCTGTGACAGCATCTGGAAAGTGGTG
>NC_087160.1:12490000-12517500 GCF_035594125.1 Scylla paramamosain
GCCACCATAACAACAGTCTTATTAAGACGTATTCTCGCCACTCTACCGGTTGTCTGTAGTTAAATTTGCTAAGTTGAAAAGAACTTAGAAGCTTGGAACCATTGGATAGTCCCAAGGAAGCTGTCTTAGCTACGAAAACATCGACCAGCTGCTGGCCTGGAACCCAGCGATTACAACTCAGCACCACTCTCGCTGGCTCGAACAAGTTATAATTTATTTCCAGTTTTATTTAGCGATGCTTTCTGTGATTGTGTGTTAATTGGGAGACATTTGGATGAGTAATAAGGTCAAATAGTTCCCACACCATCCATCCATCCATCCATCCATTCCTCCTTCCTTCCTTCCTTCCTTCCTTCCTTCCTTCCTTCCTTCCTTCCTTCCTTCCTTCCTTCCTCCCTCTTTCCCTCCCTTCAGTTACCCCTCCCTTTATCATTCCGGCCCTTCTGCTACACACACACACACACACACACACACACACACACACACACACACACACACACACACACACACACACAAGCAACAATGTCAGCAATACAAGCAGGAATTCGACCCACTTTATTTTTCGTTTGATCTAATTCACTCTCACTATAATTTGTTTCAAGAGCTCTGCGCTTTTGTCGGTAATGATGAAAGTTTGGTGATGTTGATTAATGTCTTTGTAGTCGTAGCAGCATCATTAGTAGTAGTAGTAGTAGTAGTAGCAGTAGTCTTTAGGATCTGGCACCACAGTGGGCACTACAGTGGTGGTGGTGATGGTTGTGGTGGTGGTACAAAAAGTATCAATAATAACAATGACCGTTGATATCCAGAGAGTGAGAGGCGATCCGGAGTGATGAGCGGCAGTGAATAAGTGGGACTAATGAGAAAGAGACGCGCGTAGTGAATGAGGGTTTGGAGGTAAATGTTAAGCGTTGGTGTGATGAGGGGAGTGCGGGATACTTATAAACAGACGTATTGAAGGAACGAGGAATACTGGAAGGGGGAAGGGGGAGGGGGAGGGGGAGGGGGAGGGGGAGGGGGAGGGGGAGGGAGAGGAGGGAAGGAGGAAGGGGGAAGGTGGAGGGGGAGGAGAAGGAGAAGGAGGAGGAGGAGGAGGAGGAGGAGGAGGAGGAGGAGGAGGAGGAGGAGGAGGAGGAGGAGGAGGAGGAGGAGGAGGAGGAGGAGGAGGAGGAGGAGGAGGAGGAATACAAATACAGAGGAATACTAAGGAAAGGTAGTAATATTTTAATGAATACATTGGTTATAGTTTTATGTGTAATTATTCGGACAAGAAGAGAGCTTTCAATAATTTGTTTATTTCATGTTTAAAGGATTCTGTTTAATTACTGTAAACGATTTCTGAAGGAAGTTTATTACAGATATTTGCGACGCGATTAAAGAAAAATGTTTTTCCTCGAGGAATTTAAAACGTGTAATCTTGCAACCATTATTTCTTGTCAGGTTAGAATGATCAGTGATAAAATATTTATTAGCATCATGGTTGTTATATCCTTTAGAAAATTTTGAACATTTCAATTAGGTCTCCTCTTTTCTAAGTTTCGTTTGGTTTAATAGGTTTAATTCCTCATACGGCTTATTACTTAATCTTGGAATAATTTTAGTAACTGTATCTTTCCTAGTTTATCAGTGACTTTTTTGTAATGCGGTGGTCAGAACTGCTCAGAATATTCTTGATGAGGGCGCAAAAGTGATTTATACTAGTTTAAATTCAGTGGTTCTTCTAATGAATCCTACTAGTTTATTTGCTGTCTTTGCTGTCTCTCTGCAATGCTGAATAAGTTTTTAGACATTTCGACACTACAAAATCTTTTTTATAGCGCCTGACAGTGGCATATTATTTATTGCATATCTCGCGTGAACGTTGTTGCTTCCGATGTGTGAAATTTTCCCCGGTTTTTATATTGAATCGCATCTGCCATTTTTCTGCCTAACTTGACAGTGCATTGAGACCACACTGTAGTTTCTGCCACCGTGACGTTTACGTTACTTTACTTGTTATTTTTGTCTCGTCTGCGGATTTACTTATTTTACAACTTCAGCAGCATCATTATCAAAATTACAGCCTCTAATACAGAGGCTTGAGGAACATCGCTGTTTACATTATGCTAGTCTGACCCTTTTCTGTTTATTACAATACGTTGTTTTCTGTCTGAGAGCCAGTCTCCCAATTCAAGATGTTTCCTGCTGTGTCATGAACTTTTACTTTACTAATGAATCTCTTCTGGGGAACAGTGTCAAATGCTCTCTGGAAGTCAAGGTAAGTTATATCAACTGATTTGTCTCGTCATAAGAGTTAAATAATTCATAAAAAAAAAAAAAAATACTAAGTTTGCCAAACAAGAACGTTTGTTTCTTAAATCGAAGAGGAGGAGGAGGAGCAGGAGAAGGAGGAGGAGGAGGAGGAGGAGGAGGAGGAGGAGGAGGAGGAGGAAGAACAGAAGGAGAAGACGAGGAGGAGGAGGAAGAGTGACAAAATTCGCAAACGTGGAGACCAGAGGAAAGAAAGTACACACACACACACACACACACACACACACACACACACACACACACACACACACACACACACACACACACACACACACACACACACACACACACACACACACACACACATACAAAACTCGCAAAAATAATGATAAATGATCGGTATCGGAGGCAATCAGTATTCACGACCACTGGCGGGCCGTTGAACGTGTAATCTGAAGATACGCAACTCACAGTTCCTCCCGAGGGCTTGATTTATTCCGCCGGTGCAAAGATGAATGATGCGGATTTGGAGAGAGAGAGAGAGAGAGAGAGAGAGAGAGAGAGAGAGAGAGAGAGAGAGAGAGAGAGAGAGAGAGAGAGAGAGAGAGAGAGAGAGAGACGAAGAAAAAAAAAAACATGAAGGCAGGGGAAAGCCAGGGTTCGAAGAAAAGGAGAGGCGAGTAGATGAAGAAAAAGAAGCGAATAGACGAAGGAAAAGAAGCGACGAGAAGGAAAAAAAGAGGCGCTTAAGGAAAAGAAGGGTAAGAAAACGAGGGAATTAAAAGAGAAGGCTGAAAGAAAGTGAAAGGGGGGGAAACGAAGGAAGTGAAGGACGGGGAAACAGAGGGAAAGAAAAGGGTAAGGAGAGAGAGAGAGAGAGAGAGAGAGAGAGAGAGAGAGAGAGAGAGAGAGAGAGAGAGAGAGAGAGAGAGAGAGAGAGAGAGAGAGAGAGAGAGACTTGTAACACGATGCCGTACACTGCTGTCTCAGATATCGACCTGCCACAGATTTCCTTCCACGTGACAAAGAAACCTCATTTAGACGGACCGGGTGGATTTAGAATTAGGATTAAGGATATAGAGGCATTCTCCCTATTCCCTTGATGGGCAACAAAGGTTCCTGATCCTTTGCCTGAGACACAAAGCCCTTCCCCCTTCGTCAGCGTCACCGTCTGGAGTTTAGGCGCCGCTTCTGACGAGACACTTGGAGTTGGAAGGGTCGGAAGGAGGTAGAGATGGGCAGTAAAGGGTGGAAGGAAAGGGGGGGGATAAAAGGGAAGTAAATAATGAGAGAGAGATAAAGGAGGGGAAGGAAATGAGTCGAGAGAGAGAGAGAGAGAGAGAGAGAGAGAGAGAGAGGAGAGAGAGAGAGAGAGAGAGAGAGAGAGAGAGAGAGAGAGAGAGAGAGAGAGAGAGAGAGGCAGGAAGGAATGTAAAGAGGAAGGAAGGAAGGGGAGAGAGAGGTTGATAATATAGAAACTAAGGAAGAGTGAGAGGAATTCCATAAACGGAGAAAATACATGGAAATTCACGAGACGAGCACATGCCAAGAAATGTTTTCGTCTGTAGCACGGGGAATGTATCTTTTTCTCACTATATCTAAACTACTCGTGGGAGAATAGTATAGAAACAAGAATAACGCTCTGTCCTCGTCTACCTCTCCCTCCAGCAACGTATGGACTGAAAACGGACAACAACACTGTTTTTAACACGAAGGAATTGTGCGCATGGAAATTTTATACGGTGTGGGATGGGCAGTGAAGGATGTAAAGAGTAAGATAAATTGAGGAGAGAGAGAGAGAGAGAGAGAGAGAGAGAGAGAGAGAGAGAGAGAGAGAGAGAGAGAGAGAGAGAGAGAGAGAGGGGGGGGGGGGAAGGGTGTGTGTATACGGAGGGAGAGAGGAAGGGAGGGGAGGGGTTGATGGATGGATTGATGGATGGATGGAGGGAGGGTGAGGGGGAAGGAAGAAAACAAAGAGGCACTTCAGGTTCAGCGAGGAAACTCTTTAAAGTTTGGTGGTGAATAGGCTTGACGCGCCACTACACACACACACACACACACACACACACACACACACACACACACACACACACACATCACGAGAATTTCACGATGACAGGGAGAAAGAAGAATAAGATGGAAGGGAAGACAGACCTGCGTAATGAAATATTCTCAGTACAAACAAGTACCTCTGTGAATTATCTTACACTGCCGAGTCGACGCAACCCTCCTGCTTTTGTTTTTCTCTATTTTTGTCCTTGGTGGCGAGTGGCAGCGTACTGTTGTGTGGCGCTGCTGTTGTGGTGGCGTTGTTGTTGTAGTGTTGTAATGGTGCTGTTGTTGTAGTGCTGCTGTTGTAATGCTGTTGTGTTGCTGTTGTTGTTGTATTGATGTTTTTGTAGTGCTACTGTTGTTGTAGTGTTTTTGTTGTCCTGCTGAGGCGCCGCACTGTCCATCGCAGCGGGAGGCAGGGTTTGGATACTCACGTTTCTAGCATATGAATGAGGTGTCACATTCATCGTGTTGAATAGACAATTTATCATTATCTTTTCATCATTTCTCCTATATAGTCACCTGTGGAGCATTCCGTCTTTGTTTATCTTCGCTTGGCTTCAAATCCTTTTTAAGAGGGAAGTACGAACGTACCTGCGGAATCAAGGTCCATCTAGCCAGGTCAGCCAGCCGAGCGGGCCCAGCGCGGCGGAGGGGTGATGACGTCATCCACCCCACACTTCCCGCGCCACCCTAGCTCAGTGCTCACTGACAGCTGACTTTTGGCGGGACGTTTGGGTACTTTGGCCTGACGCTTGAGGTTTCCTGTTGTTTACATATCGCTTGTGGACACTGGGCTAACTGGAGTGTTCATCAAACTCTCCACAGTGCTGTAAACAACTAAACATGCCGAACAATTGCTCAATGTTTGGATGCAATAACACGAAAAGAAAGACAGCAGGTTTAGGCATTAAGTATTTCAAGTTTCCCAAGGAAAAAAATCGCAGACAGCAGTAGATTCAAGCTTGTTTCCGAGGTGATGTGTTCAGTGTAGTGTAGACAATGCAGTGATATGTTCCATGCATTTTAGAAGTTCTGACTACAAGGATGATTTAAAGCATTGTCTCTGAGGCACTGAGGCACCCAAGAGTTACAGGCCACTGACAGATACCGCAGTTCCATCCCTTAATTTACCTTAAGGTAGATTAAATTTATGAATTTTCTAAATGATTACTGCATGCCTCTGTACTGCTTATAGTGCTATATAGCGTACCTGTGAAGCAAAAGCATTACCAGTGTTATTTAGGTATAAGCCTACTTCAGTTTCAGCCCCAACTCGTTTTCACTGATGAAAGTATAATTTTCTGATAGTAGAAATGAATCTAAGCAAGACCAATGTAAATTGGCCTTGATTTTAAGACTTTTCTTCTATGGCATTTCTATCAGAAAAAAAAAAAAAACGTGTTTTTATTAGTAAAAACGAGTTGGGGCTGAAATTGGAGTAGTAATACAGGGAGGGTTAAGCTGATGTTAATTTTATGAATTGCAGGTAAAAGTGTAACGGGAAGATGCAGTGAGAGGTTTGCCAGGACAGAAAAAACGTGGACGCAAAAGAACTGTGCACGAAATATTATCTGAAGCTGAATACGAATCAAGAATCGGGAGAGGGAACAACAGTGATGCACTGCCAGCTAGCGCAACTGAAAAATCTACAAAGGCAACAAGTAGTAGGGAAACAAGCTTACAAGATGTGTTGGCTGATCCTGCCAATGTAATAAATGAAAGTGATCAATATGAAAAAGAAGAGGGCACAAGTGATGTGAGTGGCAGCAATGTCAGTGAACTGTTGCTTCAGAAAATTCAACAGCTGGAAAATGAGAATAAAGATCTGAAAAAAAAAACAAAGCTGCTTTATGTTATGATTAAGTGGTTTATATTCAATAACAAATATTGAATATTTATGCTAACATTATGAATGGTGTGAACTTAATTTTTCTTTGAATTATGACGGCTGTTTGTCATAATTATTATGAATATATTTGTGCTTACAATAGACTCTTTAATATTCCATTTATTCATCTAATTAGTAATGCATGTAGGTAATATGTAATGCAGTTAAAAAAGGGGGAGGGGGAGAGATAACAGGCTCCAAGGGTGGTCAAGTTAAATCAGTACTGTGAGTTGCGGGGTGTGGCGTGGATGACGTCATCACCCCTGCTCCCCCGCGCTGGGCCCGCTTGGCTGGCTGACCAGTTTACATGGACCTTGTGCGGAATTAACCAAGTATTCTCGTCCTTTGTTTTTATGGGGAGCAGCGATTTAATGGACATTCTACGTAATAATGTTCTGCTGGATTGGGAAATGGAAGCAAAATCATGATAGCCATCGCAGCGCGGCTTTAGGGAGTTAATCACCTAATTCTGAACTTCACACTTACAATTTTACGGTTATTCACTTTGCTCGTCTCGTCTCCCGAAAACTTGCACAAGAATCCGGCAATGAGCGGTACAATTTTCTTAATCCCTCAAAAATCTGGGATGCGATTTCTTTTTATTTTTTATTATTTTAAAAAATTTATTATTACTATTATTATTATTATTATTATTATTATTATTATTATTTTTTTTTTTTACTGTTGTGATAATTACTAGAACAGTCTTCCTACAGGCTTAGGGGTCATAATCTGGCGGGCAGTTACCAAGCGCCAAGGCCACCTGAAAGTGATTCCCCGGCAGTAGTTCCAAGATCTTCCTGCCTCCATAAATCTTGAATAGTCCGCTGGGTATTTACTGCGACATTCAGGTCCATTTATTACTGGCACGACCTTTACCGATACCTCTCTGGCAGGGCGAGGGGCAGGGACGCTCGGCGCTGGCTGAGAACCTTTGCCGGAATCACATTGGAGGGAGGGACACTGGCTGAAAACCTATGCCGGGAACACACTGGAGGGAGGGACACTGGCTGAGAACCTTTGCGGGGAGCACACTGGAGGACACTGGAGGGACACTTGATGGTAGGTTAGGATGTTGACTTTCGGGAAGATGAACAGCGAAATGCTTTCTCATGAGCACATTTACACTGGCTGAAAAGACTTTTGGCATTCGCTTATAACTTTCAGATTTAGATATTTATCAACAAAACTCTTTCCCTTAAGCATAATAATAATAATGATAATAATAATATAATAATAATAATAATAATAACAATAATAATAATAATAATAATAATAATAATAATAATAATAATAATAATAATAATAATAAATACTCGACTGTCACATAGAAATATAAATGAAATTCGTTTCGTGAATTCTCGAAAACATTAATAAAATTTCATATATGCATAACCATGCTCTTTCAGTTTAACAGTGATTACAGACAAATACTAGAAACCAAAATTTACAATTTATATGAAGCAACTTTTCGTTCGTGCTACGTACGAAATCCAATATTCATTCAAGATTGTTATACTGGTAAGCACAAAGATCGCAAATATCTTTGACGTTTTGCAAAATATAGACTTCAACCGTCTACCAGATGGCAGCGGTTGTTAACAACACTTCTTCATAACCACACCTTCGCTACACTTAAGGAAACAGGACACTGGCAAGACACTTGTCTTGCACTTAGGACACTTATGCATGGAATGTTTACTAGTAAAATATTTCCAACTTCATCTTGTAACATAAAAATCTCACCGGCAGGAACTCTACGAATAAAAGAGATTTCAGGAACTCTTTATAATAAAACATAATGAGCAACACATTTCGGGCACATGCAGTAGCTACCTGTCCCTCCCTCTTCTACCCGAGACTTGCAAGCGTTTCATCATAGAGGTCGCTGCAATAAACCCAGACACACTGATAATAAAAGAACAGGAATGCAGTAAAGTGCTCCTAACGGCTGCTGATTATAGGAAGAATGTGATGGAAGGAGGAGGACTGAGGGGAGTATCATGGAAGAAGGGAAGGAAAGAAGGGGTAGAATGGATATAATGGGAGAATGAAGGGTTCGAACTGGAATCATTTAACTCGTCAAACACTGATTGTTTTCGGTCAGCCAGTGCCTTGTTTTGACGCGCGTGTGTGGTTTTAGTAACGATGTTGTCTCCTTCATTTGTGTGTGTGTTAGTGGAACGGTTGTATATCGGTGTGTGTGCGTGTGTGTGCGTGCGTGCGTGCGTGTGTGTGTGTGTGTGTGTGTGTGTGTGTGTGTGTGTGTGTGTGTGTGTGTGTGTGTGTGTGTAAGCAGATAAAAGATAATACACACACACACACACACACACACACACTCCAATAAAGGTCTTTACAACGCACAAAGGCAGGACATAAAACGTGCACGAATGCTTAAATGTTCTGACTCGTGTGTGGCTGTGTAAGTTAGTTGGCGCACATGTGTATACCAGTACGTACATTTATGTGTGTGTGTGTGTGTGTGTGTGTGTGTGTGTGTGTGTGTGTGTGTGTGTGTGTGTGTTTACGGAGCTTTGTACGCCCACGGAGCCACGAATACAATCATGAAAATGGGGCTTAGAAAGAGAGAGAGAGAGAGAGAGAGAGAGAGAGAGAGAGAGAGAGAGAGAGAGAGAGAGAGAGAGAGAGAGAGAGAGAGAGAGAGAGAGAGAGAGAATGTATTACTTAACCTCTTCCACCATCACCACCACCACCTGTCTCTTACCTGCTTACTGATGGGGTAAAGTGGAGCAGGTGTGTGGTGGAGGAAGTGCTGTGTTAAGGGTGTTGGCAAGGAGGGAAGGAGGGAAAGAAGAGCCATCGAAAAGGAGGAACAGCTGGATGTGGGAGGTAAGAGGAGTATGAGATAAGGGTGGTGGAAGGTGATGAAGGGTGGAGGTGGAAGAGTCGGATAAAGAAAAGGAGCAGGTGAGAGGAGTGGATGATTAATAATTAGAGAAGAAAAGAGGCATGATAAAAGAAGGGAGCAGGAAAATTTTGTAATAGGTAAAAGGATGGTAGGAAGAGTAATGGAACAATGTTAAATAGGGAAGGAGAAGGTAGGGGAAAGGAAAAAGAGAATAAGGAGGAGAAAGTGAAAAGAGGGGAAGGAAAAGCGAAGAGGGGAGTAAGGAAAAAATTACGTATGTACTTTCGATGGCAACCACGTAAAGACCCGTCATCATTATCATCATCATCATCATCATCATCATCATCATCATCATCATCATCATCAGGACTACGTGCACATAAGAATTATCCTTAATTATTCCCACGAGGCAGGAAACCGTCTTCATATCTTCGTCCTCTTTCTCTTCCTCTTCCTTGTCCTCTTCCTTTTCCTCTTTCTCCTCTTCTTCGTCGTCATCGTCCTCGCAGCTCTATTTTCTGTTCTAGTTAGATTTTCTCTTCCTTTTTCTCTGATGCGTCTTCGTAATGACGTTTTTTTTGTTCATTATATTAGTCATGGTTGTCCCTCTTATCATCTTCCTTCTCCCTTTTTCTTTCTTCTCGACATCTTTGACTTCATCTTTCTCATCTTTCTCATTTTCCCCGATATTCTCCTCCTCCTCCTCCTCCTCCTCCTCCTCCTCCTCCTCCTCCTCCTCCTCCTCCCTCCGTTATCCACGTCCCACTCAATTCCATCACATTTCTTCCAATTTCCTTTTCCTCCTTCCCTCCTCCCGCGCTTCCTCTTCCCTGCACCTCCTATTCGCCATCTTTTCTTCCGCACACAATCTGTCATCAGCAACAAATGCAGTAGTAAGATACGACAACGATAACAGCAGCGACAATGGTAACAGCAACAGCAACAACGACGACAACAGCAACAACAACAACAACAACAACTTTATTATAAACATCATATTTCAAAACAACCGCATACGATATCAGCAATGAAGGCGGCGACGATAACAACAAAAACAATAGCAACAGCAGTAAACTCAACTATAATACTATAATTAAGGAAACGGAAGAGAAAAGAAGGAACAATGATAAAGATGATAATTATGACAGTGATGATAATAATTATAATAATAATAATAATAATAATAATAATAATAATAATAATAATAATAATATTATTATTATTATTATTATTAATAGTAATCGTTATGTTAATAGTAATAATAATAATAATAATAATAATAATAATAATAATAATAATAATAATAATAATAATGACAAACCCAAATAACAATTATATTGTAGTGATAATTTACTTCCATTTAATAATAATAATGATAATAATGATAATAGTAATAATAATAATAATAATAATAATAATAATAATAATAATAATAATAATAATAATAATAATAATATCACAGCCTTTTAATCCTTTCTCTTAAAGACCTATCAGCTTGCCACAGAGAGAGAGAGAGAGAGCGAGAGAGAGAGAGAGAGAGAGAGAGAGAGAGAGAGAGAGAGAGAGAGAGAGAGAGAGAGAGAGATTTCGTATTCAGATTAAAATTCATTTATTTTTCAGTGGGTAGCGGTTATTGCGTACATTAAGCAACATTAGTAGACATATGTCTACTTATTAAACAGGCTAACAATGTTAATACATCGTGGATAATATAAAATTTACAATAAAATTAGTAAAAATTATAGTAAAAACAAAATTTCAGTAAAACTTATAACTAGAATAAAATGACATGAACACGTGAATACTGTAAAATATAATTATGCAACGAAACTAAAAAAAGAAGAAGAAAAAAAAAAAAAAAAGAAAACGGTAAAAAACACCCTAAGTTTACAGCCAATAGAACAGATTTCAGTTTCCATGTGCGTTGCACTGTTGATCATTTTATCCCTGTAATATATGGGTGACTAGTCTGGACTTAAAAGTAGAGAGTGTTCTTGTATCAGATTTGTTGTCAGGTAGAGAGTTCCATTTCCTCGGACAATTTACTCACAAAGCTTTAGTACCAGTGTGCGTTCTTGTTCTGGGAACAACAAGGTCACTTTGTTGTGTTGTTATGCTGCTTGTTGTGTTGTGGACTGTAGGGGAAGAGTGGAGCCATTCCACTACGAGATGGTCTGCAGCTATCCAGCTCTCGTATACTTCCACCGCCACCTGCGCTCGTGTACTCATCACCTAGTGGGTCGCCCGCTTCGGTATACCCGCTGACATTTCTTCAGATAGAGATCTGCAGTTTACCTCTGGGTTGTGGTCAGCAATGGTCCAGTTACTTGGCATTAAGTTGCACCATAATACTGCCTACCATCCCCAGGGAAATAAATGGGTTGGTGGGACGATTTCACAGGCACATGAATACATCCTTCAGGGCATGACTAACAGGCCAAAACTGGATGGACGAGTTGCCATGGGTCTTGTTGGGCATACGCACAGCTCCAAAAAAAGACCTAGCCTGCTCCTCGGCTGAGCTGGTGTACGTGCCACTCTTACGTTTCCGGGATATTTCATTCCAGTGGCGCACAGGCAAGAGGAGTCGCCTTCGACCATCCTCACATGCCTACGCGATAAGGTTGGGACACTTTCCCCGGTTCCTACATTTCAGCGCGGCTTTACGACTAAGTACGTTCGTCCCTTCCTACGAAACAGTCGATATGTTTTTCTCCGCAGAAATTCAACCCGCACGCCGTTCCAGAGGCCTTATGAGGGATCCTTTCAAGTACTGCAAACCACCCGTAAGACTTTCATAATCGACTATGGTGCCCGATGCGAGACTGTCTCGGTGGATCGTCTGAAGCCAGCACATATAGACATCGACAAGCCAGTGTTGGTGGCACAACCCCGCCGGAGAGGCCGCCCACCATCACAACCAACTTTGCGTGTTGCTCAACCAGCAGCTAGCACAACAATACAAGATGATGGTGTCTCTCATCAGCCCCAATGTCTTCAGTACTCAGGTAATGGGGAAGGGGGGCTTGTGGCGCCTTGCACCATTGAACTAACGTACCGTCGTTCACCGAGCAGGGTCGTTGGCTTGGTGTTATCGGGCAGGCGAGTTAGTGATACCTGGGGAGGTGACGAACGGAGCCCGTCGGCAGATGGAGTCAGTGCTCTCTACAGCTTCAGCACGTCCACACTACCTCCGCTGTCTGTTGCTGGCTTTGTGTTACTTGTCAAGTGAACTCTACTGTCGCTAGTTAGTTTATTATTCTGCACCGCAATATTTTATTATTTTAATGATGTCTCATTTAGTTTTTCTCAGAAAAATAATTAAAATCATCTAATATATAAAACCCTTTCTTGCATACAGATAATTGTCTAAAAACATCCTGAATGTACTCAGAAGACACAGAGGCCTTGGGATGTCTGTATACACACATTCGATAATAATAGTTGGCAACACACAACATTCTACGCACACCCACAAGTCCTCCACATCTGGTTGTTTAGGAAGGTGTAGACCTATTACATTGGTTTTCAAGTGCTTGCTAATATATATACACACACACCACGTCCAGCATCACATTTCAGTAGTGTAAAATTAGGAGATGTTTACATGTTCATTAGCAGTATCATAATGTAGCCACGTTTCACTCGCACACAATACTTCAATATTTCTGTCAAGTAAAGGAATCAAAATTCGATTGTAAGGATTGGGCGTTGACATGTTCAATAGTAATAAATTCCTTTTTAATATAACTTACATCGGCAGAGTCGTCTTCGCCACATCCCTATACACTAGTTTTTGCGAAGTCAGATTTGTGTCCCTGAGCATGGCAAAGTTCACATCTGAAATTGTGATCATATCTGGAAGTTGCCCGCCTATGGTTAAATTCGCCACAATTATAGCATCCTGTTTTTCTTCGAATGTGTTCATGTAGTTTAGTAGATGTGAAAAAAACGCGCGTGGTGTGTGAAGTGGTTAGATTGTGTTCTACCTGAGTGTGCTTCATTGTCTGTAATAGGTGAGTGAGTTCTGGATTCGGTGATACGGGGCTTCGAAGAGTAGTAACTTGGTGGCCCTCTGTTGGGCGTACGTTGACAGTTATTCAGCCGCCTAGGTGTTGTGCCAGGTTGCGGCACCCGTAGGGGTGGGGTGTGGTAGGCAGTCTGGAAGAACTTAGTGTAAGGGAATGGGGTTGGGTTATGAGGTGGTACTACATTGACAGGTGGTTGTGAAATACCTTTCTGAGTAGTGGTTGTGGATGGGCTGTGCTGATTTATTACTGTAGTTGGCGGGGGAGATGAGGATACTCAGTATAACTGCTAGAGGGAGGAGTGTGGTGTACATTTTGGGGTGAAGGTTGATTATAGTGTGCTTGTATTGTGTGAGTGTTTCTGTTTTGAATAACACTTTTATATATGGATGTTTGTCTCTTTACTGTAATGTTACAGTTTGAGCAAACGTTAAATTCATGGCATTGATTATCAATACTCGTCAGTAGTTTAACTGCTCCGAATCTGTTCGAGGTGAGGGGAGCATTTTTGTTCTCAATATCAAAGCACAGATCATCCAGGTCCCCTGTGCCGAGTTTGAACATAGGGACTGGATTGATTACTGTCACACCGTTTGCTTCACACTATTTCACAAGAGAGAGAGAGAGAGAGAGAGAGAGAGAGAGAGAGAGAGAGAGAGAGAGAGAGAGAGAGAGAGAGAGAGAGAGAGAGAGAGAGGATGCACACTATTTAGATTACGAAGAGGAAATTGCCTTATGAATATTAAGGTGATCTGCCAAAGAGCTCCACCTTTTTTACAGCTAATACGAATGCAATCACACACACTCTCTCCCACACACACACACACACACACACACACACACACGTACAGGAAGTGATTAGAAGCAAAGGGGAAAAAGGAAAAAAATTATACTTACAACATATCTTCCTTTCTTGTCCTTCTACTTCTCTTCTTTTTCTTTTTTTTCCTCCTCCTCCTCCTCCTCAGTGTTGTAATTAATGGAAAAGTCAGATTGGCATAAATAGCGGCGTTCGTCAAGGCTCTGTATTAGAACAGGGACTTCTTATAATATACACTAATGTTATTAATGAAGGGATCATTTGCAAAATAAGTAAATTTGCAGACAACACCAAAATAATAAGTAAAGCGACGTTAGTGTCACAATGACAGGAACTGCAGTGTGACCTCAGTAAACTAACAAGCTGGGCAGAAAAATGGCAGATGATATTCAATATAGAAAAGTGTAAAGTTCTGCATATCGGAAGCAACATTTTTCAAGCGAGATATGTAATGAACAACATGCCACTGTCAAGTGCTGAAAAAAAGAAAAAAAAGATTTTGGTGTCATTGTGTCAAACGACCTAAAGCCGAGTCAACATTGCACAGAAACAGTAAAGACGGCAAATAAATTAGTAGGATTCATTGGAAGAACTTTTGAATTTAAATCAGAAAAGGTTATACTTGCCTTATCTCACTGGTGCGCCCTTATCTAGAATATTGTGTACAGTTCTGGTCGTCATATTACAAAAAAGACATTGAAAACTAGAAAAGATACAGCGTAGAGTCACAGAGATGATTCCAAGATTGCGACTGGAAGAACTAAACCTGTTTAGCTTAACAAAGCGCAGGATAAGAGGAAACCTAATTGAAGTGTTCAAAATTTTTAAAGGGTGTAGTAACCTTGATGCAAATAAATATTTTACCATTGATCATTCAAACCTAACAAGAAATAATGGATTCAAGATTATAACCAATCTTTTAAATCCCTCGACCAAGCATTTTTTCTTTAATCGCACAGCAAATATATGGAATAAAATTCCTGCAGAAACCGTAAACAGCAATTCTAATGAATCATAAAAAAAAAATATATATATATATATATATATATATATATATATATATATATATATATATATATATATATATATATATATATATATATATATATATATATATATATATATATATATATATTTAAAAGCTAATCCCCAACAAGCTCTTTTCTTGTCCGAATAATTACTAAATTCACTAATAAACTTTTATCTTACAGACCCCAGTTTTATCATAAATTGTGTTCATTTTCAGATAGGTATCTAGAGTTCACCGTAGGATGAATAGTAGAACTTCCTTTCATCCTTTCTTATGAAAATTCCATGTCAGTTTTTTCCACACTGCATGGTACTTTTCCCAAATATTTCTATGCCAGCACAAACTGGAGGGAGTGGTGGGTTGGAAGGAGCCTTCTACTGTGCTGTCCTGTGTCTCTTCCTTGTAGCTAGTTAGAGGTAGTTACCAAATAGCCTTGCAAGGACCAAAAGGTCTGTTGCTGTTTGGCTTTCCTTTGTATTTCTTTGTATTCCTCCTCCTTCTCCTCCTCCTCCTCCTCCTCCTCCTCCTCCTCCTCCTCCTCCTCCTCCTCCTCCTCCTCCTCCTCCTCCTCCTCCGGTATGCGGGTGATCATAGCTCACATCAGGGAAATTGACCACCCTGCCGTGCATAGTCTCAGGCCATCCTTGGACAAGGTGTTAACCTGGTAAGTCTCACGGGCCAGGGTTACGGTGAAGCCACTGGGCAGCAGCAGTGGTGGATTGGACTGCAGACAGGATCCCTTACGGGACAATGGCTGGAGTTTCAAGGTTCTAGTTAGCTGGACCATGCCTTAGTTAGCTTTAGTTAGCTAGGGGCTGCGGTTTAGAGAAGTGTGGCGGTCTCTACACTAATTTAGCCTCCCTGGGAACCAGTTGTTGATGTGAGTCACCCGCCTCTCCCCTGCTAATGGCGGCCTTTTCATCTCTATCCTTCATAATGGAAGTGCGTCTGATAGTCTCTAGAGTCGGTGGAGAACACCTGGCGACAGGTGCCACCGGCCAGGCCTTGCAAGGGTCGCAGAGGTGTGTCAGACGTGGCTGAAGGTGAGGTTGGGTGCTGGTTCCGTTCCCCCATCTTGCCCGCTTTGCCTAGAGTGACTACGCCGGTCCCACTCTATGGGACAGAACTGTGAGGACAATAGCTGCAAGCGCCGGGTTGTGAAAGTCTCACTCGTGTCCGAGACTCTAGGCAAGCGATTGGTCTTTATGGCATTTTCAAGACCCTGTGGGAGCTAACTCCCAGTGTTGGTGGCATCCAACACAGCAGTATCTGATTTCCATGCATAAACTTTTCATTTGCTCAATTTATGGTCTCATCTTTTCTGAAATTTCGAAAGTGCTCTGATTAATCAGTCATGCCTTCTCTTCTCAGACAATGCGAAGTCTGTCGTGGCAGGTTTGCCCCTCAGTATTTTGGAAATTCTTCTGCCTGCAGGTTGTGTCACCTCCAGAGCAAGATAGAGAGACTCAACGAGAAATACGAGGAGAAGTGCAAGCAGTATGAGGACGTCGTGCAACAGCTTGAAACACTAAAAGAGTTCGTTGTCTCTAATACTAACTAACTAATAATAATGCTGTGCTTGCAGAGTCACCATTCACATTAGTCAAGAATCGTGCCACCACCACTAATGTTAAGAAATTTTTGCCCATCTCAACACACAACAGGTACCAGATCCTAGTTGAAGAGGAGGAAGATGCACAAGAGACGAGACTGGTCGGAGACTCAATAGTCAGGGGTCAGCTCTCTGAGTTCTGTGGCAGGGCTCGTAGGACACGTAAGCGTTTATGCATGCCTGGTGGACGCTTAGACGACATCACGGCAGCATGTGACGAGGCAGCCTGCGGATCTAATAATAA
The DNA here is from genome assembly GCF_035594125.1 of Scylla paramamosain. NCBI lineage: Eukaryota > Metazoa > Arthropoda > Malacostraca > Decapoda > Portunidae > Scylla > Scylla paramamosain. The sequence goes on from NC_087160.1 coordinate 12,506,797, forward strand.
TACCCTCTTTATTATTCACGCAGGTACAAATGATGTCGAAAACACTAGGTCTGAAGAGCTCATGGAAAAGTTCAAGAGGATGATACAGCGCTTCAAAACTAAATCCAATAACATTACTCGTATTGTTTCAGATATCCTCCCCCGGACCAGGGCACCGGCTATCTTCAACAACAGAGCCTTCAGCACTAACAGCCGTCTCCGTTCTCTTTGCGCAGAGGAAGGTGTAGACTTTGTTAATCTTTGGGACGACTTTTACAATAAACCTTCTCTATTTCAGCCGGATGGTTTACACCTAAATGGAATTGGAGCAGCATGACTTGGCAGACTCCTTAGTAATAAAATTTCTATTTTCAGTCCAAAAACGACCAGCAAGGTCGTGTAGCCCCAGACTCTTAGTAGCCTCCTCGTGCAACCCAATCTCCATGTGCAACACTACAAAAGCTTGCCTAATCAACGCTCGCAGCCTTAGAAATAAATTTTCAGATTTAGAAACCCTGGCAGCTGTAGAAAACTACCACATTATTGGTATTACTGAATCTTGGCTGAACTCTGCAAACAGAGACTTTCTTGCGGAATACAACTTGCCAGGTTATGAAATGTTCAGCAGTGAAAGAAAAGACAGGATAGGAGGCGGTGTATTGCTGTATGTGAAAGCCAGTCTTCAGCCAACCATACTAAAAACCGAAAAGATTACCAATATAGATTCAGTCTTCTTGCATTTAAGAGTACGTTCTAAGAAAACTGCTATAGGTCTTATTTATAGGCCTCCGGCTCACAATGTTTCCTCCGATAAGAATTTAAAAGATCAAATTACTGAAATAGTAACACTTTTGATACAGTCATCTGTGGAGACTTCAATCTACCTGTTAACTCATGGGGAAATCCACTTAACTCTCATTCTGGTCACGACTTGTATATTAATTTATTAGAATGTTCCCTAAAGCAACACGTTCAAGGACAACATATTAGATCTTGTTCTTTCAACAAACGATGACTTAATATCTAACGTTAATATTGGTCCTGAATTTAGTACAAGTGACCACAAGATTGTCTCCTTTAACATCAACCTTCAAGCATATAAAGACAATGTTAGCAACGAAAAAGTTTTCATATATGAAAAAAGGAGACTACGAGAGACTCAGGTCAATTCTTTCTGTCGCAGATTGGAACGCTGAACTTGGTGAAAGTAACATTGAAGAATCATGGGCGAAATTTAAGTACATTTTAGAAAATGCTGTGAAGACATGTATCCCTATGCGTAAAAGACGTCCATGCAAGAGAAATAAACCTAAATGGTGGACAAACAACATTGAGTCACAACTACTGCAGAAAAATCGTGCCTACCGTAAATATTTGTTCTCTCAGAATGAGGCCGATAAACTAGAATATGACAGACTCCGACGCGAATTAAAAAAGCTCATTAAACAGAGTAAGAAAAATCTAGAAATGTATATTGCAAGCATTGCAAAATCCAATCCCAAAGAATTTTAGAGTTACGTTCGAAATAAAAAAAGTCATTACATCTCACATTAATCAAATTACACTAGATAACGGTAATTTTGTCACCGGAGAAACTCAGATCACGGACACACTGAATGATTATTTTGCTTCAATTTTTACAGAGGAAAATACTCATACAATTCCCGAACCACTGCTTATGCTCCACAACATAACCTCCTTAAGTGTCTGCGTTTTTCATGAAAGCGAAATAATCAAAGTAATTGATAAAATGAAAACTGACAAAGCCCCCGGCCCAGATGGTATTGCACCACGTGTCTTGAAATAAACTAAGTTTCAAATTTGTAAGCCCCTTTCATTGCTTTTCACCAAATCATTTAACTACGGTAAGGTTCCCAAGTATTGGAAGTTAGCTTACATTACCCCTATAGAAAAGAAAGGCGACAATTCACTTCCAAGTAACTACAGACCTATAAGCCTTACATCTGTAGTATGTAAACTAATGGAAACAGTAATTCGTAATAATTTAGTGAACTTTTTAGAGGAAATTTATTTAATCAATGACTCGCAGCATGGCTTCCGAAATAGACGTTCTTGTCTAACTAATCTGCTTGATTTCTTTTATGATGTTTTCACCATGTACGACGAAACAAAGGCAGTAGATATAGTGTATCTAGATTTTCAAAAAGCTTTTGACAAAGTTCCCCACAAGCGGCTACTAGCTAAATTGAAGTCACATGGTATAAATGGAAAACTTCTCAATTGGCTTGAAGACTGGCTGTCTGAGAGAAAGCAGCGCGTTGTTTTAAATGGTAAATTTTCAAACTGGCGAGAAGTTTTAAGTGATGTACCACAGGGATCTGTGCTCGGCCCTGTTCTTTTCCTTATTTACGTTAATGATATCGATGAGGGCCTCACCTGTAAAGTATCTAAGTTCGCTGATGATACAGAAATAATGAATAAAGTAGTCACGTCAGAGGATAAAAGAAAATTACAATCTGATCTCGACCACTTAGCCACTTGGTCAGACAAGTGGCAGATGAGCTTCAATGTAGATAAATGTAAAGTGTTGCACATTGGTAATAATAACGATCACACTGATTACTTAATGAAAGGTAGCGAGCTTCTCAAGGTTAATGAGGAAAAGGAGTTGGGCGTTATAATTACCTCAGACCTCAAGTCAAGTAAACACTGCTCGGAAGTAGTTAAAACAGCAAATAAATTGGTTGGGTTTATTGGTAGGGCTTTCGAATTCAAATCAGAAGGGGTAATTCTCACATTGTTTAATACTCTTGTCCGACCTCTACTTGCGTACTGCGTCCAGTTCTGGTCACCCCATTACAGGAAAGATATAGACAAGCTGGAGAGAGTCCAAAGAAGAGTTACCAAGTTGATCCCACGACTGCGGAACAAGCCTTATGAGGAGCGCTTGAGGGAACTCAACTTGTTCAGTTTAGAGAAACGGCGAATGCGAGGTGACTTAATTGAACTGTTTAAGATGTGTCGGGGCTTTGAGGTAACGTGAATGTGAACAACTATCTCATCATTGACAGTTCCAACACCAATAGAAATAATGGTTACAAGATTATAGGTAAGCGTTTCAGATCAGACAAGGCTAAGTATTATTTCTTCAATAGAATTGTAAATGTCTGGAACTCTCTCCCAGCACATATTGTCGATAGTAATACAATAGAAACTTTTAAACAAAGGTTGGACAATCACCTCGCAGCAACCCCTCATGTAACGTACTTTGCGCCTACATAAAATCGTTTTTTTTTTTTTTTTTTTGAAGTCAGTTACTGTAGTGAATAGTATAATTTCTCTTTCATCCTTTCCTATCACATCTTAGCCTTTCCTTCTCCCTATACTCTCCTGTTTTTCCTTCCTTGACCCCTAGTGTCCTCCGTCCTCTAACTCTTAGAATCTGTAGTGGTAGTGGTAGAATAGACACACAGACAGCCTCGTTAGGCCCAGTAGGGCTGTTGCAGTCTGTTCTTTCCTTTGTATTCCTTTGTATTCCTGCTCCTCCTCCTCCTGGAATGCCTCGAGACACTTCACTTCGAGGTCGGTCTTCGAGGAACAAGGGACATCTGATCACATTACGCGGATGACGAGGCATGGGAAAGATGGAAGGAGAGAGGGAGCGAGGGGTGGCAGAGTGAGAGGGAGAAAGGGGGGAGTGAGGATGAGAGGGAGGGAAGGAGGAGGGGTGGCATAGTGAGAGGTAAGTGAGGATAGTAGGAAAGGAAGGGAATGAAGGAGGGAGGAGGGGTAACAGGGTGAAGGAGGAAGTGAGGATGAGAGAGAAGGTAGGGAGGGAGGGTAGCGAGCTAGGAATGGTAGTGGCAGGGGAGTAAGGAAAGGAGGGAAGGGAGGTAGCGATGGAAGGATAATAGGGAGGGAGGGCATGATAAGAGGGAAGGCAAAGGAGGGTAAAATGAGAGGAAGGGAAGGCATGCTGATAAAAGTGGAATAATGATGAGTAATTTTTTTTTTACCGTGTCTTTCTATTCCTTGCTTTTGGTGTCTTCATGTGACGTATTAGCATTTTCTTTATTTCTGAATGTACGTACTAACCTGCCTTTTGTATTTGCTTATCTCCTCCTCCTCCTCCTCCTCCTCCTCCTCTAGTTGTTGTTGTTGTTGTTGTTGTTGTCGTTGTTGTTGTTGCTGTTGTTATTATTATTCCGTTCTTCTTCTTCTTCTTCTTCTTCTTCTTCTTCTTCTTCTTCTTCTTCTTTTTCTTCTTTTTCTTCTTCTTCTTCTTCTTCTTCTTCTTCTTATTATTATTATTATTATTATTTTTATTATTATTATTACTTTTCTTCTATTCTTCTTTTCTTCTTCTTCTTCTTCTTCTTCTTCTTCTTCTTCTTCTTCTTCTTCTTCTTCTTCTTCTTCTTCTTCTTTTTATTCTTTTATTCTTTTTCTTCTTTTGCTTCTTTTTCTTCTTTTTCTTCTTCTCCCCGGAATGTATGAAGTCGCAAAACTCTAATCATTTCTTTTTGTTCCTCCTCCTCCTCCTCCTCTTCCTCCTCCTCCTCGATGTTGCGGCGCCATAACCCAAATCAAAATCAGTCCTCTTCCTCCTCCTCCTCCTCCTCGTCCTCCTCCTCCTCCTCCTCCTCCTCCTCCTCCTCCTCCTCCTCCTCCTCTTTTTTCCTTCTCCACCTAACAAGGTAAAATAATACAACAGTGTCTCCCGAAAAGTATCAAAGTTTGACCGGAAAGTAAAAAGTCCCGCTTAAATATTCTGGTTTTGTCGCCCTTAAAACTCGCTCGCTCGTTTTGCTCTCTCTCTCTCTCTCTCTCTCTCTCTCTCTCTCTCTCTCTCTCTCTCTCTCTCTCTCTCTCTCTCTCTCTCTCTCTCTCTCTCTCTCTCTCTCTCTCTCTCTCTCTCTCTCTCTCTCTCTCTCTCTCTCTCTGGTCTGCTTCCTATCTGTTTCTCTTCTTCCAAATTTATTTCTAACTTTTCTCCTTCCGTCCGGTTCTTTTGGTCTAATTTGCTTTCACCTTACTTTCCTCTCTGTCACTCTCTGTCCCACCTTCCTTTCCCTTAACTTTTCTCCTCAGCCTCCTTTCCTTATTTCATTCCAGGTTCCATCCCTTTTGTCTTTATTCCCTGCTTCTTCCTGCTTTCATCTCTGTTGCATATACTTTTTTTTCTCTCTCAATTAGACCTTCTCCTTTTCCTTCTTTCCCTTCTTTTTTTTTCGGCTTCTCCCGTTTTGGGCCGTAAAAAAGGGTCGGTTTTCTTGAAGGTGCTCGATCTTTAGTCACACCCATTACAAGCGTGTCTTCTTCCAGTGCATCCAAAAACTTCTTCGTAGGTCTCCCTATTTTACCCCTGACTGGTATATCCATCTCCATTATTCTCCTCCCAACTTGCTCTTCGTCACTCCTTTTCACACGCCCAAACCACCGCAGTCTTTCTCTCCTTGACACGCCGAAACCACCTCAGTCTTTCTCTCCTTGACACGCCCAAACCACCTCAGCCTCTCCCTCTTTACACGCCCAAACCTTTTCAGTCTCTCCCTTCTTGACACGCCCAAACCATCTCAGCCTCTCTCTCTCTTTACACGCCCAAACCAGTTCAGTCTCTTCCTTCTTGACATGCCCATACCATCTCAGCCTCTCTCTCTTGGCACTCCCAAACCATCTGTGTCTTTCTCTTCTTGACACGCCCAAACCATTTGTGTCTCTCTCTCCTTGACACGCCCAAACCATCGCTGTCTTTCTCTCCTTGACACGCCCAAACCATCTGTGTCTTTCTCTTCTTGACACGCCCAAACCATTTGTGTCTTTCTCTCCTTGACACGCCCAAACCGCCTCAGCATCTCTCTCTACACGTCCAAACCATCTCAGTCTTCCTTTCCTTGCCAAGCCCAAACCGTCTCAGTCCTTCCTTTCCTTCCCACGCCCAACCATCTCAGTCTTTCTCTCTTGACGCGCCCAAACCATCTCAGTCTTCCTCTCCTTGCCACGCCCAACCATCTCAGTCTTTCTCTCTTGACACGCCCAAACCATCTCAGTCTTCCTCTCCTTGCCACGCCCAACCATCTCAGTCTTTCTCTCTTGACACGCCCAAACAATCTCAGTCTTCCTCTCCTTGCCACGCTCAAACCACCTCAATCTTTTTCTCCTTGACACGCCCAAACTATTTCAGTCTTTCTCTCTTGACACGCCCAAACCATCTCAGTCTTTTTCTCCTTGACACGCCCAAACCTTCTCAGTCTTTCTCTCCTTGACACGCCCAAACCACCTCAACCTCTTTCCTCGACACGTCCAAACCACTTCAGTCTCTCCTCTTGACGCGCTTAAACCATCTCAGTCACGCCTCTTGACACGCCCAGACCACCCGAGTCTCTCTCACTTTCTCTCCTCTTGACACGCCCAAATCACCTCAGTCTCTCCTTTTGACATGCTAAATCCACGTAAGTCTCTTTTCCTTGACATGTCCGAACCACCTCAGTGTGTCTCTCTCCTCTTGACACGCCCAAACCACCCGTCTCTCTCTCTCTCTCTCTCTCTCTCTCTCTCTCTCTCTCTCTCTCTCTCTCTCTCTCTCTCTCTCTCTCTCTCTCTCTCTCTGTCTCTCTCTCTCTGTCTCTCTCTCTCTCTCTCTCTCTCTCTCTCTCTCTCTCTCTCTCTCTCTCTCTCTCTCTCTCTCTCTCTCTCTCGTACCAAAACGTGAATTCTGTGTTGAAAGAAACATAAATTTTCGCTCCCGGTGTAATAATATTAATTCACTTACTTGATTCCAGTCATAAATTTCTATTATTTTTACCTGCCTCCCTCCTCCTCCTCCTCCTCCTCCTCCTCCTCCTCCTCCTCCTCCTCCTCCTCCTCCTCCTCCTCCTAATTATCGTCCCTATGTGGCCTTTCTGGTAATGTGATTCTTTTTATAACGATCTTTGTGTGTGTGTGTGTGTGTGTGTGTGTGTGTGTGTGTGTGTGTGTGTGTGGGTGGGTGGGTGTGTGGGTGGATGTGTGGGCGGGTGGTTTGGTTTTATAGCTAAATGCTGGTGACATTTAGGATAGTACTAATAGTAGTACTTGTAGTAGTTGTAGTTATAGTTGTGGTAAAAGTATTGTTATTATTATTATTATTATTATTATTATTATTATTATTATTATTATTATTATCATTATTATTATTATTATTATTTTTATTATTATTATTATTATTATTATTATTATTATTATTAGTATTAGTAGTAGTAGTAGTAGTAGTAGTAGTAGTAATAGTAATAATAGAAATAGTAGTAGTAGTAATAGTAGTAATAATAATGGTAATAATAATAGTTATAATAATAATAATAATAAGAAGAAGAAGAACATAAGAACATAAGAAATAAAAGAAGCTGCAAGAAGCGACCAGGCTTACACGTGGCAGTCCCTGTATGAAATATACCTACCTATTTCCACCTATTATCCCCATCCATAAAGTCGTCTAATCTTCTTTTAAAACTCCCTAATGTCCTAGCACTAAGAACATGATTACTGAGTCCGTTCCACTCATCTACCACTCTATTTGTGAACTAATTTTTTCCTATCTCTTCAATAAACCTAAATTTTTCAAGCTTGAATCCGTTATTTCTTGTTCTATCCTGGTTGCTGATCCTAAGAATTTTGCTTACATCCTCCTTATTATAACCCTTATACCACTTAAGACTTCTATCAGGTCCCCTCTTAACCTACGTCTCTCTAAAGAATGTAAATTTAACAGCTTCAATCTCGCCTCGTAAGGAATACTCCTCATCCCCTGTATCCTTTTAGTCATTCTCCTCTGTACTGATTCTAATAGACCTATATCTTTCATATAACTGCACAGCGTAGTCTAGATGAGGTCTGACCAGCGCCAAGCATAACTTTAATATTACTTCCGGCCTTCTACTTTTAACACTCCCAAAAATGAACCCTAATACCCTATTTGCCCTGTTTCTGGCATCTATGCATTGTTTTCATAGACGGAGTTCAGAGATAACTATAACTCCTAAATCATTCTCGTACCCTGTACCTATCAGAGTTTGCTTGTTTAATGTGTACCTACTGTTTGGGTTTCCTCTACCTACGCTTAGTACTTTGCATTTGTTAATATTAAACTGCAATAATAGTAATAATAATTACAACAATAAAGACAATCTAACTTAACATTTCTTAACATAAACACTTATGTATCAGTACAAATCACCACGCCACAGTGACCACACCACACCACACCATATCACAGTACGTATATATATATATATATATATATATATATATATATATATATATATATATATATATATATATATATATATATATATATATATATATATATATATATAACAACACCACATAACACTCAAGAACAACCTCATTAACTAATCACCGGTATATTACGCACATCTACCTCGTTATTACGTAAATCTATGCTGGTATTAAAAAAAAAGTAGAAAAAAAAAACTCCACTCAATACTTTTATTTCCACACAAAGCACTTCCCTCTATTTTTCCTCCCTTGCTGCGCCTGGCAAATACGAGGCAGAGATGGCATACACCTCTTAATCCTCGCTGCAAACCTAGACTCGCGGCGGGAAGGGAAAAATGTGCATAGTTTTCTACCAATACCAGGATTGGGGACACGTGGACAGGCTAACTTTCATAACGTGCATTATATACAGTAAGCCACTAGTAGCGAGAGAGAGAGAGAGAGAGAGAGAGAGAGAGAGAGAGAGAGAGAGAGAGAGAGAGAGAGAGAGAGAGAGAGAGGGGGGGGGGAAAGGATGGAAATCTGAAAATTACAAGGAAAAAACAATATGTGAAACTGGAGGAATGAATGAATGGAAGAGAGAGAGAGAGAGAGAGAGAGAGAGAGAGAGAGAGAGAGAGAGAGAGAGAGAGAGAGAGAGAGAGAGAGAGAGAGAGACGCAGGCATCCAGACAGGCGAGGGGATGCTGACAGATACAAATGGACTAAAAAAATAATTGACCAGACTGGAGGCGGACTGCGAGGAATCACGGCCAGAAAACTTGTGTCCCTTCTGTTTTGTTTTTTTAAGATTGGACTTTTGCTTCCCGTGGAAATGTTGCCTCCGGTTTCTTCATAATTACTGTTTTGCCATATCCCTCTCCCTCACTTACTTTCTTTTTTCTCGAGTTAATTCTCTTCCCTTTCTTCTCTTCGGTTCTTACTATTCTTCTTACTATCTTTCTCTCTTTTTTTTGTCCTTTCTATGCTTCATTCTTCTCTTAATTTCTTCCATTTTCTCTTTCATTTTTTGTATCCGTTTCTCTTATCAGTCCTTTTCCCTTTCCCTTTCCTTCCTCATTAATTTTGTTTCTTTTATATTAATTTTCCTTTTGTTTTTCGCTTCTCGTATTCTTTTTTTATTCTGCCATCAATCCTTTCCCTTTCCTAGGTTTTTAAATTCCTTCCCTTTCTTCTCTTGTTTTTTTTTTTTTTTTAATACTTATTGTTTACGGAAGTTATAGTACAAGTATCGTATTACACTTTTATGTTTTTTATAGCCAAAAGTTTTCGGTGATATTTCTAATTTATAATTCCTTGTCTCGTTCATTTTATCTCTTATTTAATTCTTTTCTTTTTTCCACTTAGACTTTCCATTACTTCACTTCCTATTCTCCTTTCCTCTCCTATTTCCTTCATTTGCCCCTCCCTCCCTATACTCTAATTTTTTCCATCCATGTTTTCCCCTATTTCCCTATTCGCCCCTGCCCATCCATCATAGCTCCCTATTCTGCCATGACTGTGCCTATCCTGTTTCTAAAGCAATGTTTGTCAGGACAAGAAAGAGGAGGAAGGGGCACCGTTCACTTTCTATATTCTTTTCTTTTATTTGTCCATTCATTAAAAAAAAATCGTTGTTTTGTTCCTTAGTTCTGTTTTTCTCCTTTCGCTTCTCTGTCTTTTCCCTCATTTTGACTTATCCTCCTTTTTACCATTAATCTTCCACATATTTTTTTCCTTCGTCATGTCCCTTCGTCAGTCACAAGAATATTTAAAAGCTGATAAATGAGACGCCACTCCCCCTCTACCCCTTCCATGTCCAGTTGGTGATAGAGAATTATGAGGCACAGGAGGGGAGGAGTTGGGGGGAATGAGGACACAGAGTGAGGGGAGGAGGCTAGAGATATGAGTTGATCTCCATGATGGTAAATGATTTGCTCTGCTGGATGAGGGGGAAGGAGTGAGAGGAGTAGCGGGGAGAAGAGTATGGAGGGTGGCTGGATCGCGCGCCCCCGCCAGCTCACCACGACCACCACCATCGCCACCAGCCAGCCAGCCAGCCAGTCAGTCAGGGCCCAGCTTCTCTGGGAGCAACACGACACCTTCCCCTCGCCACTCGGGTGATGGTGGGCTTAACATACATGCGAGTGTGCCGTATTCCGCCAGACGTGGATCGTGTATGAATGTGTGTGCACCAACCTGCTGTTTAATCCACTCTCCTCTTTTCCTGTTCTTCCTCATTACGCTTGTTCCTCATTGTTTTGGATCCCTTCTCATCCCTCCTTCTCTTTCTTCTCCTTCCTCTACATACAGCTCGTTGCGACGCTGAAGGATGTGAGTGTTGTGCGTTCCGGAATTGTGTGTGTATAGGTGTGTGTGTGTGTGTGTGTGTGTGTGTGTGTGTGTGTGTGTGTGTGTGTGTGTGTGTGTGTGTGTGTGCGTGCGGCGCAGTCAGTCAGAGGGTGGGGCAGCGCTAAGAGGAGTAACAGGTGGCTTGGTGGGAAGACTTGGG
>NC_087160.1:12540000-12547500 GCF_035594125.1 Scylla paramamosain
TCTCATTCCCAAACTTACGAAAATCATCTAGTGGCACTGAGAAAATGAAATTGCTAGTAAGAGAAAATAACAGACATTTGTGATAGATGTGTAACTGGGTGTGAATTTTCAACCGCTGAGGAAAATATGAAGAACTTGACAAAATCATCTAGTGGTACTGAGAGTAGAGATATGTACTGATGCCACAGGATAAAAGGAGTTAATTCACACGTTTGCTTAGTGCTCACCTGCGCAGGTGGGCCTCGGTTGTCACAGGTTCATAGGTGGTGGTCCGGGTTCACGTGGCGCCCAATACACCGATCAATACCTGCCTCCAGTGAGCCTATGTGGTGGGGGGCAGCTGAGGGGGAGGCGGAATTACGTGTTTTGGAGAGAGAGGGAGAGCATTGTGACGGGAACTAGAGGTTTCGGTGCGTTTGTAAAGGGACGAAACTCACCTTTTCTTTTATTTCCTCTTGTTTCCTTCTTCTACTTCCTGTTCCTTATTTTCTCCTTTCCTTTGTTTCTCATTCACTTGTCTTCTCTCCTCTTCTCTCCTTATCTCACTTGCCTTTCTCCTTACCCTCCCTTTCCCGTGTTTCTGTTTCCTCCCTGTCTTCATCCTTCGTATTCCGTTCCGTTTTTCTTTTTCTTTGTCTTTTTAATTTCTTGTATCTCTACTTTGTCTCTTGTTTTCGCCTCTCATCTTATTTTCCCTCGCACTTTTCCTTCCTTCTTTTTCTCTTCCCTTCTTTGTGTTTCTGTATCCTCCTACATTTACTCTTCCTACTCCTCTTTTTTTCATATATATATATATATATATATATATATATATATATATATATATATATATATATATATATATATATATATATATATATATATATATATATATATATATATATATATATATATATATATATATATATATATATATATATATATATATATTTTTTTTTTTCGTTGGTTAGCATTACTTCGCATTTCTGTCTCTCTGTGCTTCCTCCCTTTATTCACTTTTCCTTTCAATTTTTGTTTTCCCGTTCATAATTCTATCTTTTCCATATCTCTTGTTTCTTTCCATGTCCTTCTTACCTTTGTTCCATCTTTTCCTCACCTACAATTTTTTTTTCTCTCTGGTATCTTTCCTTCCTTCTCCTTTTTTTTTTTTACTTTTCCTGTCAATTCCTCTTTCCATTCCTCCTCCCCCCTTTTTTTTACTCCCTACCGCCTTCCCTTTCTTATACCATCCCTATCATTCCACAGTAAAAAAAAAAAACACTAATTATGTAACAAGCCGCAGTAGGGAGAAGGCAAACTCACATGGCAAAATGACACCAAAAAAAAAAAAAAAAAATGGAATGAATCTGGTGTAATATGTACATTTATCATTGCTTTTCCCAGCCTCCAAAGATCAGTCTCATTTGAGTTATATGAATTCATGCAGCTGTGGATAGATGGATGACGCCTCGTTTATATGATGCATTTCATTTTATTCTATAGGGGCAGGGAGGGGAGGGGGTGGGAGAGAGGGAGAGGAGGGAGGGAGGGAGAGTAAATCGCGGAAGCGGGCGCCAAATAAGACCCGGAATTAGTTTTGGCGATGAGAATGATTATCGTGTGCATATTGTTGTCATTGGCAGATGCGGGGCTAATTAATGGTGTGTGTGTGTGTGTGTGTGTGTGTGTGTGTGTGTGTGTGTGTGTGTGTGTGTGTGTGTGTGTGTGTGTGTGTGTGTGCGCGCGCTGTGTGGGGAGGAAAGTTCTAGGATGATGAGGTCATTAATGAGATCATACAACTTCTCACTTCCGTGGCTCAGAGGCCGATTTTTTGTTGGGAAGGGGCGAGAGGGAGGAGAGAAGAAAGTGGAGAGAGAGAGAGAGAGAGAGAGAGAGAGAGAGAGAGAGAGAGAGAGAGAGAGAGAGAGAGAGAGAGAGAGAGAGAGAGAGAGAGAGAGAGAGAGAGAGAGAGAGAGAGAGAGAGAGAGAGAGAGAGAGAGAGAGAGAGAGAATAGGAGGGGGCAGGAACGAAGGAAGGAAGGGAGGTAGGGAGGGAAGGGGATTCTTATTACCTGAGGTGTGTTAGGTGAAAGTTTCCTCATAATGGGTGTGGTGTATGACAGGTGAGGACTGTTGGGTGAGAAAGCAAGCAAGAGAGAGAGAGAGAGAGAGAGAGAGAGAGAGAGAGAGAGAGGCGATAAAATTACACGGAGTATATGTTTTGCTTCACCACTAAAGCATCCGTGGTGCAGTCACTGGCATGCTTCGTAATAAAATAAATTTGAATCGTACAATCTTGTTTAGCTGAGTAGAAGACATATCATTCAAAGGATTAAGCATTGGGTTGAGTAAAGGATGACATTGAACACTTGCAGCATAGAGGAGAGTGTTTAGTTTTGAATATAAAAACATAGGTAAGCTGAAAAAAGTAGGCCTATTTGTGACAATTTCTTTATAAAACATACATACTTTTATCTGTCTACCCCTACCCATTAATTTCTTTCTTCTTCCTGTCTTGTTTTGAAGCGTCTGATAGCTTTGAAACTAAGAACCATTTTTAATTTAAATTTATATATCTATTCGACCTTTGCTCCTTATTCTCTAATCTGGACCGGAACTCGTGCCAGCAGATCCCTAGCCCAGGTTAATACTTTATAAAACCACAGTTAGGGATGTGGTGAGGGTGGAGTAAGGAGCATATCAAACGAGATGTAGGCAGTGAGGAAGGGTAAGAAGGGTAAGAGAAGAGGGAAGAAACACCAAACGCATTTCCTGATTCTTGCTGCTCAAGTTTGTGACCGCATCAGAAACTCTTGACACAAACATGTTATTTTTTGCTCACCTGTCACGTAGGAGTCAGCGAAGGAGGGAAGAGAGGCGGAGAAATGTTTGTTTGGTCTCTCTGTGGACTGAGTTTTCTTTGTGTATCTTTTGTATTTGTCGATTGTGTTGACCCGTAATACGATTAATGTTTCAGAAAGTGTGTGTGTGTGTGTGGAGAGAGAGAGAGAGAGAGAGAGAGAGAGAGAGAGAGAGAGAGAGAGAGAGAGAGAGAGAGAGAGAGAGAGAGAGAGAGAGAGAGAGAGAGAGAGAGAGAGAGAGAGAGAGAGAGAGAGAGAGAGAGAGAGAGAGCGTTAACAGACAACACACAAACATACAAGGAACAAACAGATAGAAAAAATAAATAAATAAACGCAGACAAGATTCAGCTCTCAGTTGCTTAGACATGTAGAGGAACAATATTATTCTCTTTAGGGCCGTGCGCTCCCCGGGAACAACTACCAATGACCCATTGTTCCAAATCCCAGTAGACGGTAGGTGGAGAAGGAAGGAAGGAAGGAGAGGAGAGGAGATGAGAGGAAAGGGAGGTGACAGGTCATAGAAGAGCAATCAAAGAGGTCAGAGAGGTCACAAGATCCTAGACGTGAGTGATTTCACTTGCCTGATGAAAAATTAATCGAGTGTCTGGGGTATATTGCTTCTTCGTGTGATGGATAGCGTGCCTCTCAATATTCCTTGCTATTTCCATTTTTTTTTTTTATCATAGGGGGAACTGGTGATGCTGCAGTTCTACGTGTTGCTAATATCTTGCAATATCTCTTTCAATATCCTTTTTTTTGTGATGGGCAATGAGCGTGTGTCAGTATTTCTCGCTATTTTCCTTTTTATTCACTATGGCCGTGGATGGTGGTGGTGGTGGTGGTGGAGTACTACAAATTGCTGCTGTATTTCGAGGTTTCTATTTTCATTCTCTGTGTTTGGTTACAGGTACTGGTGGTGGTGCAGTGTTATGAATCGCAAGCATTTTTCAACATTTTTTTTTATTTCGTTTAGTTTTCCTTTTTCATTGATACTGGTGGTGGTGGTGCAGTGTTACGAATTGCTACCATCTTTCAGTATTTCTTTTTATTTCCATTTTCTTTTCCTTTTTCAGTGATACTGTTGGTGGTGGTGGTGTTACGGATTGCTACCATCTTTCCGTATTTCTACCTTCAGTTTTCCTTTTCATTGATAATGGTGGTGTGTTATGAATGGCTACGATGTTTTATTTTTTTCTTATTCCCATTCATATCTTCTTCTATCATATGTGCTATTAGTGTAGGGGCCATTTTGAATTTCTCTTGCTATTTAATCTTTTATCATAGTTAATGGTACCGCAGTGTTATTGGAAGGGACGATCTCTCCCCTTTCTTGGTATTTCTATTATGTTTAATTCGTCCTTGTTGAAGTTCATATATAGCGAAAATCTATTTCTCTATAATTTTGTTAAGTTTACCCTTGAGGTTTCCCGTGGTGGAGAGTGTTATAGTCGTAAATATTCGTTTTTTTCCTCCGCGGTGGCTCGGGGCAGTAAATAAGCAATTACGCGGAAAGTAAAGAATAAGTGTGTGTATTAAGTTTGGAGGGTGGCGATCGCAGACTTTTCTGATCCTTCCGCGAGTTGGGGTGAGGAGGATAAATATACGGTTATTGTCTGTCGGGTTTCACTTACTTTTGTTTTATTCTCTCTCTCTCTCTCTCTCTCTCTCTCTCTCTCTCTCTCTCTCTCTCTCTCTCTCTCTCTCTCTCTCTCTCTCTGTCTGTCTGTGTCTGTCTGTTTGGCTGTCTGTCTGTCCGTCCGTCCGTCCGTCCGTCCGTCCGTCCGTCCGTCCGTCCGTCCGGCCGGCCGTCCGTCCCTTCCTCTCTCTCTCTCTCTCTCTCTCTCTCTCTCTCTCTCTCTCTCTCTCTCTCTCTCTCTCTCTCTCTCTCTCTCTCTCTCTCTCTCTCTCTCTCTCTCATTCACACACACACACACACACACACACACACACACACACACACACACACACACACACACACACACACACACACACACACACACACACACACACACACACACACACACACACACACACACACACACACACACACACACACACACACACACACACACACACACACACACCCAGAGTAAAAAAAAAAGTTTTGTTGAAAGGTTTTGGTTGAAAGGTTCCTTTGTAGAAGAAAGTGAAAAGTAGATATGAATTTATCATGGAAATAGTATGTAATTTGTATATATGTGTGTATGTATGTATATATGTATGTATGTATTTAGTGTAATGATATGACGGCTCAACATCATTTCTCAGTCTCCTTCAGCGTCTCTCTCTCTCTCTCTATCTCCCTTCTTCCATCCCTTTCCTCTCTCTAATTTGCATATCCTCACTTCCTTCCTCTCTCCTTCCCTAGCCTCCTTCATCCTTACGCATACTTAATTGCTTCTTCCCTCTTTCCCCTCTCTCATACTTATACACGCAGCTTTTCCGCTTCCCTTCTCTTCCTTCTTTCAAAAACCTTTCCTTTCATTCCTGCTCTTAAAAATTTTCTTTCCTGCATTTCATAGTTATCGTCCCCCTCCGTTGCATTCTCCCTCTGTGCTTTCCCCTCCATGGCCCGTCTGCTCTCTATTCTAGCCTCGATTCTCACTAATAAGTAAATCTGATTCCAGCAATTAATGGGATTCGAAATAACGGAAAGGTATTATTTATTAACTTATGCGATTGGAAAAAGAAATGATAGCGAATAGTGAATGAGAGAATAAAATGTGGAAATGGTTGTTTGTATATTGCAGGAGAGATATAGAGATTTAGATTGATAGATACAGAGAGAGAGAGAGAGAGAGAGAGAGAGAGAGAGAGAGAGAGAGAGAGAGAGAGAGAGAGAGAGAGAGAGAGAGAGAGAGAGAGAGAGAGTAAAGTAAAAAATGTATTACGAGGTTTGATTAAATTTTAAAAGTGTCACCTTTTATATAAATTGGTCTTCTCATTAGGAGATGGATGAAAGTGGAATTTTAAAGGCATATGGTTCTGCCTTCAATGATATAGTACTGACTGGGTGAATGAATGAATGAATAAATGAGTGAATGAGTGAATGAGCGAGTGAATAAAGGAAAAGGAAGATGACTAATTTAAGTAAAAGGCACAATAAGCAAAAGTAAACTATAGAAATTAAATTTAAGTAATTCTTAAAATCCTGCTGCTGTTGTTGTTGTTGTTGGTGTTGTTGTTGTTGTTGTTGTTGTTGTTGTTGTTGCTGCTGTTGCTGTTGCTGCTGCTGCTGCTGCTGCTGTTGCTGTTGTTGTTGTTGTTATTCTTGTTGTTTTCTTTTCTTTATTATTATTATTATTATTATTATTATTATTATTATTATTATTATTATTATTATTATTATTATTATTATTAATAGTAGTAGTAGTAGCAGTAGTAGTAGTAGTAGTAGTAGTAGTAGTAGTAGTAGTAGTAGTAGTAGTAGTAGTGTTACTACTACTACTACTACTACTACTACTACTACTACTACTACTACTACTACTACTACTACTACTACTACTACTACTACTACTGGTACTACTACTACCAGTAAAACGTCCGGAAGGCGATTCACGAGCGAAGCTGTCAGTAATGCAACAATGGAAGCAACACGCACATAGAGAATTTGCCTAATGTTGAGATCACTCTAGCTCAACGTTAGAAGAGTCCATTGGTTGCGCTATATACCGCTGGGTAGGAAATTTCGTTCTGCGTTCAGTGTTATGTATCTGCTCTTGTTGAGAGAAAAAGCAATTGGTGAAAATTGTAGGAAACTGTCGAAATCGTATTTTCGGCACCCTTCTACTTTTTACAAGTTAACCATTTACTTCAACCAATAGAAGAGATGAAAGGTCTATCATATAAAACAGATAGAGTTGTGCTATCATATGGTGCTAATTTCGGTACGATCGGCCGCGTATTCCGGAGATATTAGCGTTTGAATATCGCTCAAAATGAAGCAACATCCTCCATTGTAAACTTCGCTTCGCTCGTAACTGCTGCTGCTATTACTACTACTATTACTACTACTACTACTTCTATGCTACTACTACTACTACTGCTGCTGCTATTACTACTACCATTACTACTACTACTTCAATGCTACTACTACTACTACTGCAGCTATTACTACTACTATTACTATTACTACCTCTATGATACTACTACTACTACTGCTGTTGCTATTACTACTACTACTACTACTACTATTACTACTACTACTACTACTACTACTACTACTACTACTACTACTACTACTACTACTACTACTACTTCTATGCTACTACTACTACCACCATCAACTAGTACATTGATTAATTTTGTTACCACCACCACTACCACCACCACCACCACCAACCACTACCACCACCACAACTACTACAAAGTTCTCCATGCTGTGTGCCTGAGTGTGGCTTCTTGTCAAGTTAGGGCTGGCGGGGCTTCCCTGATATACTGGGAAGAATGAGGCAGGCTGGCAGGTGGCGCTGTGGTGGTGTGGATGGTGGTGGTGGTAGTGGTGGTGGTGATGATGAAGGTAGAAGTTTGTGTTGGTAAGTGTAGGGAGAAGATTGTTGTAGTGGTGGTAGTAGTGTTGGTGTTAGGCATCAGAAGAAGATTATAGTAGTGGTGGTAGTTGTTAGTAAGTGGTTGTGGGGATGGTAGTGGTGGTGAAGAG
>NC_087160.1:12550000-12555000 GCF_035594125.1 Scylla paramamosain
AGTGGTTAAGATCAGATTGTAATTTTCTTTTATCCTCAGACGTGACTACTTTATTCATTATTTTTGTATCATCAGCGAACTTAGATACTTTGCAGGTGAGACCCTCATCGATATCATTAACGTAAATAAGGAAAAGAACAGGGCCGAGCACTGATCCCTGTGGTACACCACTTAGAACTTCTCGCCAGTTTGAAAATTTACCATTTAAAACAACGCGCTGTTTTCTCTCAGACAGCCAGTCTTCAAGCCAATTGAGAAGTTTTCCATTTATACCATGTGACTTCAATTTAGCTAGTAGCCGCTTATGGGGAACTTTGTCAAAAGCTTTTTGAAAATCTAGATACACTATATCTACTGCCTTTGTTTCGTCGTACATGGTGAAAACATCATAAAAGAAATCAAGCAGATTTGTTAGACAAGAACGTCTGTTTCGGAAGCCATGCTGCGAGTCATTGATTAAATCATTTTCCTCTAGAAAGTTCACTAAATTATTGCGAATTACTGTTTCCATTAGTTTACATACTACAGATGTAAGGCTGATAGGTCTGTAGTTACTTGGAAGTGAATTATCGCCTTTCTTTTCTATAGGGGTAACGTTAGCTAACTTCCAATCCTCGGGAACCTTACCGCAGTTAAATGATTTGGTGAAAAGCAACGAAAGGGGCTTACAAATTTGGAATTTAGTTTCTTTCAAGACACGTGGTGCAATACCATCTGGGCCGGGGGCTTTGTCAGTTTTCATCTTATCAATTACTTTGATTATCTCGTTTTCATGAAAAACGCAGACACTTAAGGGGGTTATGTTGTGGAGCATAAGGAGTGGTTCGGGGATTGTATGAGTATTTTCCTCTGTAAAAATTGAAGCAAAATAATCATTCAGTGTGTCCGCGATCTGAGTTTCTCCGGTGACAAAATTACCGTTATCTAGTGTAATGTGATTAATGTGAGATGTAATGACTTTTTTATTTCGAACGTAACTGTAAAATTCTTTGGGATTGGATTTAGCAATGCTTGCAATATACATTTCTAGATTTTTCTTACTCTGTCTAATGAGCTTTTTTGATTCGCGTCGGAGTCTGTCGTATTCTAGTTTATCAGCCTCATTCTGAGAGGACAAATATTTACGGTAGGCACGATTTTTCTGCAGTAGTTGTGACTCAATCTTGTTTGTCCACCATTTAGGTTTATTTCTCTTGCATGGACGTCTTTTACGCATAGGGATACATGTCTTCACAGCATCTTCTAAAATGTACTTAAATTTCGCCCATGATTCCTCAATGTTACTTTCGCCAAGTTCAGCGTTCCAATCTGCGACAGAAAGAATTGACCTGAGTCTGTCGTAGTCTCCTGTTTTATATATGAAAACTTTTTCGTTGCTAACAATGTCCTTATATGCTTGAAGGTTGATGTTAAAGGAGACAATCTTGTGGTCACTTGTACTAAATTCAGGACCAATATTAACGTTAGATATTAAGTCATCGTTTGTTGAAAGAACAAGATCTAATATGTTGTCACCTCGTGTGGGTCCTTGAACGTGTTGCTTTAGGGAACATTCTAATAAATTATTATACAAGTCGTGACCAGAGTGAGAGTTAAGTGGATTTCCCCATGAGTTAACAGGTAGATTGAAGTCTCCACAGATGACTGTATCAAAAGTGTTACTTATTTCAGTGATTTGATCTTGTAAATTCTTATCGGAGGAAACATTGTGAACCGGAGGCCTATAAATAAGACCTATAGCAGTTTTCTTAGAACGTACTCTTAAATGCAAGAAGACTGAATCTATATTGTTAATCTTTTCGGTTTTTAGTATGGTTGGCTGAAGACTGGCTTTTACATACAGCAATACACCGCCACCTATCCTGTCTTTTCTTTCACTGCTGAACATTTCATAACCTGGCAAGTTGTATTCCGCAAGAAAGTCTCTGTTTGCAGAGTTCAGCCAAGATTCAGTAATACCAATAATGTGGTAGTTTTTCTACAGCTGCCAGGGTTTCTAAATCTGAAAATTTATTTCTAAGGCTGCGAGCGTTGATTAGGCAAGCTTTATAGTGTTGCACATGGAGGTTGGGTTGCGCGAGGAGGCTACTAAGAGCCTGGGGCTACACGATCTTGCTGGTCGTTTTTTGGTCTGAAAATAGAAACTTTGTTACTAAGGAGTCTACCAAGTCGTGCTGCTCCAATTCCATTTAGGTGTAAACCATCCGGCTGAAATAGAGAAGGTTTATTATAAAAGTTGTCCCATAGATTAACAAAGTCTACACCTTCCTCTGTGCAAAGAGAACGGAGACGGCTGTTAGTGCTGAAGGCTCTGTTGTAGAAGACAGCCGGTGCCCTGATGCGGGGAGGATACCTGAAACAATAATATTATTGGATTTAGTTTTGAAGCGCTGTATCATCTTCTTGAACTTTTCCATGAGCTCTTCAGACCTAGTGTTTTCAACATCATTTGTACCTGCGTGAATAATAAAGAGGGTGTTATTGTTAGATCCGCAGGCTGCCTCGTCACATGCTGCCGTGATGTCGTCTAAGCGTCCACCAGGCATGCAAAGACGCTTACGTGTCCTACGAGCCCTGCCACAGAACTCAGAGAGCTGACCTCTGACTATTGAGTCTCCGACCAGTCTCGTCTCTTGTGCATCTTCCTCCTCTTCAGCTAGGATCTGGTACCTGTTGTGTGTTGAGATGGGCAAAAAGTTTTTAACATTAGTGGTGGTGGCACGATTTTTGACTAATATGAATGGTGACTCTGCAAGCTCAGCATGTGGGCGGGCAGGAGCCCCTAGAGTGGAGGAGGCAGGTCTGTCAGGGATGGCAGGAACAACATCTGTGGAGGTGCAACCTGTATTAGAGACAACGAACTCTTTTAGTGCTTCTAGCTGTTGCACGACGTCCTCATACTGCTTGCACTTCTCCTCGTATTTCTCGTTGAGTCTCTCTACCTTGCTATTGAGGTGACACAACCTGCAGGCAGAAGAATTTCTAAAATACTGAGGGGCAAACCTGCCACGACAGGCTTCGCATTGTCTGAGAAGAGAAGGCATGACTGATTAATCAGAGCACTTTCGAAATTTCAGATAAGATGTGACCATAAATTGAGCAAATGAAAAGTTTATGCATGGAAATCAGAGGAGGAGGAGGAGGAGGAGAGAAAATCCTTTATCACAGATCGCTTTCTCTGAAGGAAAGTCAAGACATTATTTCCTTCGCCGCTCGCACCATGTCCTCACTTCTCCGCTCCTTCCTCTCCCTTTAAATTCAGAGAGAGAGAGAGAGAGAGAGAGAGAGAGAGAGAGAGAGAGAGAGAGAGAGAGAGAGAGAGAGAGAGAGAGAGAGAGAGAGAGAGAGAGAGAGGACATCTACATTCCCCAAGAAGCTGACATAATGAGAGAGAGAGAGAGAGAGAGAGAGAGAGAGAGAGAGAGAGAGAGAGAGAGAGAGAGAGAGAGAGAGAGATCGTGGGAGATGGTAGGTCTGGAAAGGCAGTTCCACGGCGATTCCACTTCGTAATCAATGCCTGCAATATTCTGCACTCCTCCTCCTCCTTCTCCTCCTCCTCCTCCTTCTCCTCCTCCTCCTCCTCCTCCTCCTCCTCCTCCTCCTCCTCCTCCTCCTCCTCCTCCTCCTCCTCCTCCTCCTCCTCCTCCTCCTCCTCCTCCACCGTTTGTGGGTTATTGCTCTGTCGTACAGAAGATGGTGTACAGGGAATCGACAAGGAGAGTCCAATATGACGAGAGAGAGAGAGAGAGAGAGAGAGAGAGAGAGAGAGAGAGAGAGAGAGAGAGAGAGAGAGAGAGAGAGAGAGAGAGAGAGAGAGAGAGAGAGAGAGAGGGCACCAGATGACTGGCAGACGGCCTGTATCTGTGACGGAACGCTAATTAAAGTCAAAATGGTAATGAGGCAAATTAATGATTAATCAAGCGCCACTGACAGAGAGAGAGAGAGAGAGAGAGAGAGAGAGAGAGAGAGAGAGAGAGAGAGAGAGAGAGAGAGAGAGAGAGAGAGAGAGAGAGAGAGAGAGAGAGCTTAATAAACAAGTCTAAATATTCTGACCATCCATTCTCATATTTTTTCCTTAATTTTGCAGGAGGAAGAGTGGCGCCATGCTGGTTGTGAAGCTATAGAAGGTATGTTAAAAGATTGTTATTATTACTATTATTATTATTATTATTATTATTATTATTATTATTATTATTATTATTGTTATTATTATTATTGTTGTTATTGTTGTTGTTGTTGTTGTTGTTGTTGTTGTTGTAGATATCATCCTGTAACAATGAAATATATTAAATCTATTCTATGTTGAACTAAGAGCTGAAGAAAAAACAAGGATGACGAAGGAAAGAAAAAAATAAGAGTAAGCGGGAAAGGAAAAGAGGGTACGAGTTGAGTAAGGTCGGAGTACGAGGGAAAAGAAGCGAAATAAGGAGCTTGAATGGTCGGGGACTGGGAAGAGAAATTGAAAGAGGAGCTGCGGAACTGAATATGGGAAGAAGGACGAAGAAGGTGAGTAAAGACGGAAGGAGGCATGGAAGAGAAGGGAGGAAGGCGGGAAGGAAGACAGGATGACAGGAGGGGAAGGAGGGAGGAAGGAGGGAAGGGTTTCAAGATATGTAGATCGAAGTACGGTCACTGTTTAAGGAAAAGATGATGTGGATTCGATAGTTAATCTTCTCATTGATTTACTTTTGTATGGCGTCTTTGTGTTCTGAGAAGGGGGAAATACGAGAGGAAAGAACGGGAAAGGAAAAGGGAGAGGAGGAGAGAAGAAAGGAGAGGAAAGGATGATGCTATATATAGAAATAGAAGATGGATATTTATGTTTTCTGGGCAGGAGAAGAGGAGAGAAGAGGACAGAAAAGAAAATGAAGAGGAGAATAAAGAAGGAGGAGGCTATGTAAGAAAACAGATGGTGGAGTTTTATGTGTTCGGGGCAGAAGAGCAGAGGAGATGAAAGGACAGGAAAAGAAAGGAGAGAAGAGAAGAAAATAAAAGAAAGG
>NC_087160.1:12560000-12597500 GCF_035594125.1 Scylla paramamosain
ACAATGTCACAAGTTACCAGCAATCGTTATTGGGTGTATGTACCGGCATCCCAAAGCTCCGGTTGCTACTTTTGGTTATATACAGGATGTTTTAAGAAGGGCTTGCATGAGAAATTAGGCATCTTTTATTCTTGGTGACTTTAACGATAATTTCTTTGGCAATGATAACAAGCTTAATAAGATCATAAAAAAAAGCTCAGATAATAAATAAACAGACGAAGATTACCACTACATCATCAACATTGTTGAATCTTGGTATCACTAATAAACCTGAGGTAATTAAATCCTGGGATGTTGTTCCGAAAGAAATCGGAGATCATGACCTTATTAGTATCACTGTTGATATTACTAAACCTAAGAAACCGCTTGTTGCTCGATCTTTCCATCATCTCGGGAACTATACCAAAGACGCTTTTTGTTTTAAACTTTTGCAGAAAACAATGTTTTAATGATATCATGGACACTGATGATGTAAACACACAGGTTAATATTTTTACCGAAAATTTTATCAAATGTTTAGATGGCTGTGCTCCCATTGTTACTAAGAGTATTACAAGACCATTTGCACCATGGATGAGTGATGACATAGGTGAAGCTAAGAGCCTTAGAAACAATACTCGCATAAAACTTAAATCTAATCGACATAATGTAACTTTACAATAACAGTATAAACAAGAAAAAAAAAAAAGCGTGTGAAGACTCTAATAACAGCGGGAAAAGCAGAATATTACCATAAACAGTTACAGGACACAAGAGGTAGCACCTCTAAGACTTGGAAAATTATAAAATACATTGTTCCTGATTGTAAATACAACTGTAACGAACATATCTTTGAAAACATAACTAACAAAGCCAATTAATTTAATTTTCATTTTTCAAATGTCGGGAAGAATACGTATGAACGAATGCAAGAACTCCTTCATGGTGGAAATGTATCACACGTAAATAATTTTGATGTAGTTTTAGGTGACGGCAACGTTTTTAGACCTCGTCCTGTAAATGTTGAAATTATTATCCTTACGATTCAAAGTCTAGAAGAAACTTGTTCAGTAGATTCTGATGGCATTTCAATGAGATTTATCAAGGATGCTCTCTACGTTATAGCCTTTTACTTGACTTGTATAGTTAATACTTCGATTGTAACAGGCAACTTTCCAACATCCTGGAAATACGCACTAGTTGTACCAGTATTCAAAACCGGTGATGTTGATAACCCAAATAATTTTCGACCTATCTCATTATTACCTATTATATCTAAAATATTAGAAAAAGTTGTCATTAATCAGCTCATGCATATCTTGGAATCTAGTCATCTACTGTATAACACCCAGCATGGATTTCGTCCGAGACTGTCAACAGAGTCTGCACTTACAGTTACTGCAAACAAAATATTTAATAACAGATTCTAAGAAAATTACGATGTCTTGTGTGACCTCTCGAAAGCTTTCGACAGTGTCAGTCATGAGATCCTTTTAAAGAAATGTTCTGCACTTAAAATTGACTCCTGGTTCAAAAGTTACATTGAAAATAAAGCTCAGTCTGTCCGTTTGAACAATACAATATCTAATAAGTTGAACATATCTTATGGAGTCCCATAAGGTTAAATTCTCGGACCCGTTCTATTTTCTATGTCAATGACCTTAATAAAAGTATGTAGAATGTTCTTTAACACAGTATGCTGATGATACTTAATTTCTCCACGTTGAAACTGTAAATAACCTTGAGGCTCTTATTCCAGGACAGTAGAAACTTTTTTTTTTTTTTTTTGCGGAAAGTAAAACAATATTTCCTCAGAAATGGGCTGATGTTAAAGTCAAAGAGAACTCAATGTATCTTTATATATAACATACAAATTCTATCATAGATTCCCCCAACACCATAATAGACTGTGATGGAAGCATCATTTGCCCAAGCACACATGTAAAAAATCTTGGTGTTTACATTGATAAACATATGCTGTTTGATATACATATTAATGAATTAACTAAGTAATTGGTACATTAATGTTCATTAATAGAGTAGGCCACAGTTTTGATAAATCAACTCAAATAATTGTTGTACAGTCGTTAGTTCTTAGTTTAATTAATTATTATATTAAAATTTGGGGTTCAACTAATGAAATTTTGCTGCACAATGTCCAGAAATTTTAGAAAATTTGCAGCTAAAGTAGCTGTTTGGTGTTTCAGAAAATACGATCATGTAACCCCCATCATAAAAGAGTTAAAGTGGTTGAAAATAAAAGAGAGGCACATCCTTGATAAATGCACCACAGTTTACAAAGCTGTTAATGGCTTTATCCAGATTGATAACAGGTAAAAAGTTTTCCACAGTCAGAGAAAATACTACAACCACTACAAGACAACTTAATAACCTTCATGTGTCTAGGGCCAGAACAAACTGTGGAGGCAGGGCCATCACGGTACTTGGACCCAAATTACGGAACACATTGCCTTCCAGTGTCATCAGCTCTGAAAACCTGCATACTAGCCTGCAGTCTAGACTAAGTGGATTTCTTTTAAATAATTCTTAGTCAGTGTTGCCATAACATGATTATTTATTTTTACTTTGTATATAGTATCAACCTAATTTTAATAATTTCTTTCAAGAAGTTTTATATTATAATTAATGTAAATTATTTTATGTGTCAGTTTTAGTTCATTGGTATACACTTGTGTGTGTGTGTGTGTGTGTGTGTGTGTGTGTGTGTGTGTGTGTGTGTGTGTGTGTGTGTGTGTGTGTGTGTGTGTGGAGCAAATAAAGAATCTAAAAGAAAAGAATCTCTCTCTCTCTCTCTCTCTCTCTCTCTCTCTCTCTCTCTCTCTCTCTCTCTCTCTCTCTCTCTCTCTCTCTCTCTCTCTCTCTCTCTCTCTCTCTCTCTCTCTCTCTCTTATTCATTTGTCTCGTGCCTTGATGTGAGATACAAAAGGAATATATAAATCCTTGGATTGGTAATATATTGAATGGAATGTTGTTTTTGTGCGTGGGAATTTCTGGCATCTTAGAGAGAGAGGAGAGAGAGGAGAAAGGAGAGAAAAAGAAAGAGGAGAGAGGAGAAAGAGGAGAGAGACAAGAAAGAGGAAAAAAGGAGAGAGGAGAAAGAGAGAGAGGAAAAAGAGGAGAGAGAGGAGAAAGAGGAGAGAGGAGGAAGAGGAGAGAGAGAGAGGAAAAAGAGGAGAGAGACGAGAAAGAGGAGAGAGGAGAAAGAGAAGATAGAGACGAAAGAGGAGAGGGAGAAGAAAGAGGAGAGGGAGAAGAAAGAGGAGAGGGAAAAGAAAGAGGAGAGAGGAAAAAGAGCAGAAAGAGGAGGAAGTGCAGAAAGAAGAGAAAGCGCGGAGAAAAGAGAAAGAGCAGGGAGAAGAGAAAGAGCAGAGAGAAAGAGCAGGGAGAAAGAGCAGAGGGAGGAGAAAGAGCAGAGGGAGGAGAAAGAGCAGGGAGAGGAGAAAGAGGAGAGAGAGGAGAAAGAGGAGAGAGAGAGAGAGAGAGAGAGAGAGAGAGAGAGAGAGAGAGAGAGAGAGAGAGAGAGAGAGAGAGAGAGAGAGAGAGAGAGAGAGAGAGAGAGAGAGAGAGAGAGAGAGAGAGAGAGAGAGAGAGAGAGAGAGAGAGAGAGAGAGAGAGAGAGAGAGAGAGAGAGAGAGAGAGAGAGAGGAGAGAGACAGAGAGAGAGAGAGAGAGAGAGAGAGAGAGAGAGAGAGAGAGAGAGAGAGAGAGAGAGAGAGAGAGAGAGAGAGAGAGAGAGAGAGAGAGAGAGTTTATTATTATTATTATTTTTATTATTATCATCATCATCATCATCATCGTCATCATCATCATCATCATCATCATCACTATCATCATTAATATTTTTTTTTTTTTCATCTAATTTCTTTTCCTTTCATTTCGAATTTTACACGACTCGTTTCTGTCATGCTATCTTTCCTTTTCTTATTTCCCATATTCTCTATTTTCCTCTTTCTTTTCTTCCTCCTCTTTCTCCTCTCCCTCTTTCCCTTTCTTTGGTATCGCCTTATTTTTTCCTCTATATTCTCTTTCTTTTCCTCCTCTTCCTCTTTATTTTCCTCTTCTTTTCCTTCCTCTCTTTGATTTTCCTTTCTTTTTTCCTCGTCATCTTCCCTTTTTCCTTCCTCTAGTATCCCTTTTATTTTCTTCTTTCTTTTCCTCCTCCTTTTCCTCTGCTTCTTATCTTCCTTCCTTTTATTTTTCATTTTCTTTTCCTCCTCGTCTTCTTCCTCTTCCTCTTTCCCTTCCTTTAGTATCGCCTCTTTCTTTCCCTCATACTCTTTCCCCTCTTTTTCCTGCCGGCGATGTGAGAGGTACTCGTATTATAGCGCGTGTCAATGTTTGCCCTCTTCCTTCGCTGTGCCGCAGGGGCTTGGAACACACGCTACCATTTGGCTCCGTTGGCGAGGCAGTGCCTAGGCGTGGTCGCTTGCACAGTGAAATGATGATGTAGTTGAGAGGAGCTTGAGTGAAGGAGAGGGAGGAGCTGTTGAGCAAGATGAACGGCTGGATAGATTGGTGGATGATTGATTGATTGATTGAGTGAGTGAGTGAGTGAGTGAGTGAGTGAGTGGCTGGCTGGATGGTTGGCTGGCTAACTGGCTGGATGGATGGATGGATGGATGGCTGGTGGCTGGCTGGCTGCCTGGCTGACGGACTGACTGACTGATTACTTAACTGCCTGGCTGAGTGGATGAATAATGAGTGTCTGAATTACTAATTTACTGCATAATGGCCCAATTAATACATTACATAAACAAATTGATACGATAATTTTATTGGTCTATTAAATAAACCACGATTTTACTCTATGATAAGAACGATATCAAGCCAGATCAATAATGTGGTCAAATTGGTCGGTAAACTCATACATAGACTGATACATCTTTATTGATAAATTTATTGTACATGATAATATATAGCTGCATATGTTTTTAGTACATGCCAGGTCCATTAAGACGGAACTTTTATATGGACCTTATAATATGCACATTATAAAATAAGCGCAATTATTTTGGCCTAGTTATATATTTGATTCATAGATACATAGATACATACACATACAGACTTGAAGGTTTATACACGAATATACATTTCTACATGCTTAATTACATTCATTAATATATATTTGTAAATTGTAACATTCATAAAGTTACACGTTTTAGGACACATACATACATACGTATATACATACTATATACATACATACATACATACATACATACATACATATTTATAAAAAATACATACACACATACATACATACTAATACACATAAATACAAGCATACATACGTAGATTCACACATGCCTACATACACACACACACACACACACACACACACACACACACACACACACACACACACACACACATACACACACACACACACACACACACACACACACACACACACACACACACACACACACACACACACACACACACACACACACACACACACACACACACACACACACACACACGCACACGAGTACAAGCATATTAATACATATACATACACACATAGATACATACATACATACATACATACATACATGCATGCATACATACATACTCACACACACATGTATACATATATTCTAGTACATACATACTAAAAAATACATACATACATACAGACAGACAGACAGAGACATCTTTAGATAAATACATATATACTTACACACACACACACACACACACACACATATATATATATATATATATATATATATATATATATATATATATATATATATATATATATATATATATATATATATATATATATATATATATATATATATATATATATATATATATATATATATATATATATATATATATATATGCATATACTTATACTTCCATGATGGTACATAAATAAATTTGAATTAATCACATAACATATAACACATGTAATAATATATTAATTTAGTTGTTAGCATAATTTTCACAATGTTTCGGTTTGATAACTATAATCTTTAGATATTGTCAAACGCTTACAATAATGATGACTTAAATTTCTTTATTAGATATGTTAATTGATGTACTGAATTAAGTATCGTTGAGAAGATTATTTCAGTGTCTGCCGCCCTGCACACATGCACTGCGCTGAGCTTGTACAGTGCGACAGTATGGAGTGCGGAGGTCGTAAGGTCTTCTTGTGTTAATATTTTGTGATAGTGATTCAAATCTTTGCATGGGATATACATTGGTAGACTTGAAAATAAATAAACAAGTATGTAGCATTATAATATCATGCAGTTTTAGTAGTTTTAGTTCGGAAAAAAAGATTTGTATGTTCATATCTTGACTTTTTAACACAGCGCGAATAATCTTTTCTGTGCAATAAAAAAAAACTGAATCTATTAGTGTTTTGGGTGCTTCCCCCAAATTGCTGAACAATATAGCAAAAATGAATACACTATTGAATTATATATTAATCTAAGTGAATCGTTGTTTAGACTTGGTCGAATTTTGTGTATGACGTAAGTGATTTGTGATAGTCTAAGACATAGTTGGTTTCAGAATCACTCGTAAGAATTTGATATGACTTACTCTTATAAGTGAATTATTATTTATTTAAATATTAATGTTATCTACATTTAAATTCGGTGTGGTTCGGTGGAGTACTTAGGTGTGAAACCATACTGTGAATCTGTTAAAAGTGAAAATTTTGAATATAATCTATTAACCTAATGTCAAATACTTTTTGGAATATCTTGCTGATACTTGGAAGAATAGATATGGGTCTGTAATTGGTATGACTAAATTTTTCTCCGTTTTTAAATATAGGAATTACTTTCTCTATTTGAAACTGCTTATTACGTTCTTTGAAACATTTATTTATTATGGATTTCAAGAAACAGGAGATTTCGTTAGAACATGCCTTAATTACTTTAATATTAATTTCATCAAAACCTGGAGAGGCAACTTTAAGATTTTTTATAATATCCTTGATTTCTTGTTCTATTGTGGGTTTTATAAAAAAAAAAAAAAAAAAAAACTGAACAGGAACGGGATCTGGTAAAAATTATTCGAATTTTTTTTTCGAATGTTTTTCTGGTCCACTGAGGTGCCGGTCGTCAAAAATTACAGGATAAGTGTGTTGAGACCTTCCTCCTGAAAGAGTTCAAGTCATAGAAAAGTGGAAATAGAGAAGCAGGCAGGGAATTCCAAAGTTTACCAGAGAAAGGGATGAATGGTTGTGAATACTGGTTAACTCTTGCATTAGAGAGGTGGACAGAATAGGGATGAGAGAAAGAAGAAAGTCTTGTGCAGCAAGGCCGCGGGAGGAGGGGAGGCATGAAGTTAACAAGAGCAGTTGGCATAAAAATAACAGTAGAAGATAGCAAGAGATGCTACATTGCGGCAGTGAGAGAGGTTGAAGACAGTCAGTTAGAGAAGAGGAGTTCATAAAACGAAAAACTTTTGATTCCACCCTGTCTAAAAAGAGCGGTATGAGTGGAACCCCTCCCCCAATATGCATACAAGGTCCCTGTACAGAATTACCAGCTTGGGGATGAGAAAAACTGGTGGAGACAACTCATTACGCATAGAAGCTGCTTTAGCTAGAGATGAGATGTGGAGTTTCCAGTTTAGATTATAAATAAAAGGCAGACCTAGGACGTTCAGTGTAGTAGGGGTGGGGACAGTTGAGTGTCACTGAAGAAGAGGGGATAATTGTCTGGAAGGTTGTGTTGAGTTGATAGATGGAGGAATTGAGTTTTGAGGCCTTGAACAATACTAAGTTTGCTCTGCCCCAATCAGAAATTTTAGAGAGCTCAGAAGTCAGGCGTTCTGTGGCTTCCTCGCGATAACTATTTACCTTCTGAAGGGTTGGACGTCTACAAAAAGACGTGCAAAAGTGCAGGGTGTTATCAGTGTAGGAGTGGATAGGACAAGAATTTTGGTTTAAAAGATCATTTATAAATGATAGGAAGAGAGTAGGTGACAGGACAGAACCCTGAGGAACACCAGTGTTAATAGATTTAGAAGAAGAACAGTGACCGTTTACCACAGAAGCAATAGAACGGTCAGAAAGAAAACTTGAGATGAAGTTACGGACAGAAGGATAGAAGCCATAGGAGGGTAATTTGGAAATCAAAGCTTTGTGCCAGACTCTATCAAAAGCTTGATATATCCAAGGCAGCAGCAAAAGTTTCATCAAAATCTCTAAAAGAGGATGACCAAGATTCACTAAGGAAAACCAGAAGATCAACAGTAGAGCGGCTTTGACGGAACCCATACTGGCGATCAGATAGAAGGCTGTGAAGTGATAGATGTTTAAGAATCTTCCTGTTGAGGATAGATTAAAAACTTTAGAAAGGTGGGATGACAGTTTGAGGGATTAGAATGGTCGCCCTTTTTAGGAACAGGCTAAATTTAGGTAAACTTCCAGCAAGAAGGAAAGGTAGATGTTTACAGAGTTGAAAGAGTTTAATGCCAACCCTGCTAACAATGGATATGCTTTGATCTTTGAAATTTATTATAGACAGTAATTTTTATTTACCTTTATCCATTAATTTATGTAAAGATTCCCTCGATCTTTCAGTGTCTTTCGATTGTTGATTTAATTTTTCTTGAAAATAATGATTTTTCGCTGTCCGTATTATTGATACTAACGTGTTCCTGTAATGTTTGAATGTTGTCTCGTATGTCAATAGTCATTTTGCGTATAATTTTTAAATTTTTTTTCAATGGTTCATACATTTGACTGTACCTGGTGCTATATAGGGGTTTCAAGATGTTTTTCTTTAATAGAGAATGACTTGATAGGAAAGTGTTTAATGAATTAATCTGCTATATATGAATTAAATATATGTTCACTTCCTTCAATGTTAGCATGTTCTGAGTCCAGGGATGGCGTATTCGTATTTGGTATTCGTATTCGATTATACTTGAATACAGTATTTGGGTGTATTCGTATTCGTATTTGTATTCGAATACTTGGGAAACGTATTCGTATTCTTCGAATAATATGCCAAATAATCTTGAATCCATCATCAAAAATAATAGTTATTGTTCCTTCCAACTCACAAATCTCCTTCTCTATTTATCGGACGTGTATAATATATATATATATATATATATATATATATATATATATATATATATATATATATATATATATATATATATATATATATATTATATATATATATATATATATATATATATATATATATATATATATATATATATATATATATATATATATATATATATATATATATATATATATATATATATATATATATATATATATATATATATATATATATATATATATATATATATATATATATATATATATATTGGAAGTGGGATCTTCAGCAGGATACTAGAAAAGATTTGGCTATTGTAATTTGATATAAGTATTTTGTTGTGTTTCTTTCAGTACTGCTTAGATAATATATACTTGAAATTTTTGGAAAACAAATATGTCTAAGTGTGATAAACATGTACAGAATACTGGCATCAGTTATAAGTTCATGACGTCATTTTACTATTGAATAACTTTAGTACCATATTAGGCTCATTGCCGAGCTGCCTACATGAAAAGTTATTTTCAGTGAAAGGTATTCATGAATGCATTCACGAATACTCTCATGAAATATTCGTATTTGCATTCGAATTATCATTATTTCAGTGTATTCGTATTCGTATTCGTTTTCGTATAAATATGAAGTATTCGTATTCGAATACACAGTTCTTGTATTCACCCATCCCTGTCTGAGTCCCATTTATAAATAAGTTCTTCCTTGGAAAGGGATATTTTATCGTTAGTAATAATTCTCTTATATATATTTACAAATGAGTTACTATTAAGAGTACTTATAGAAAATAGGATGAACACTAGAAAATGATCACTGATTAGTGTATAAAATATGTCACATCTAACATAGTTCTCTGTGTCGTTGGTCCATATGTGGTTATTTAATGTTGCTGATTTACTGGTTACTCTAGTTGGATTTATAATTGCGTAATTGCGTGAATGGAATATATTGATATAAGTAATCATATTATTGTTAGTAGAATCTAATAAATTGACATTATAGTCTTCCATCAAATAGCCTCTTAATTTAAACCTGAATTTTAATTTAGAAATTTGTTCCATAGATTAAAAAGTCATTTAGTGACGCATTGGATGGTGTGTAAAACTTGCCTAGTATGAATTTTGAAGGTTTCATAATTTGAAGACACAGTGATTCAATGTGTGGAAGCTGTATAAAGGCGTTGATAATTTTTATTCTCTGAAAGTTTTGATGCAGATATATGGCTAAGCATCCCCCGTGTGTTGATTTATTCTGGAATATTGGTAGATAATTACTATGATTATATAAATTACAAATATTGTCATTAAGGCGTGTTTCACGTAACCCAATGGCATCAAATTCAACTGTAGATTGTGTTAAATACTGATCACTCAGAGAGTCCATATGCTGAGGAACACTGTTTATATTAAAAAATAACAATTTTAAACTTAAGTCTTCACCTCATAACACATACTCACATATTGGTTCGGGCAGTATTGTTTCACTTGGGTGGTCAACAAAATGATTAGGTCGGTCACTATGTGTACATGTTAAATTATTATCAATAACACTCATTGGGTATTTATTGAGTTTCTCCAGTCACTATGTAACACAATTTTTGTATTTGACAAGCAAGTGTTATTTTTCAATTCTTTTCATTGCAAAATAATAGAAAATGTCCATTATTCGTGTCAGACTTTGCTTTTGTGGCTTTTTGAGTGATTTTTTCCCCTAAATTTTACCATTTTCACCTGCTTTGAACAGAAAAAAAATCAAATGACAAAACTGTATTTAAAAACTTCTGAAACTGATTTTTATGATTAAAAGTGAACAGTTTTTTTCTTGATTTGCGTGAATACAACAAATAACTTTCACATATGAGCTCCCAAATGTAGTTTCCCATCATGTTTTCGTTGAAGGATCCTTGATATCTCTATTCAGAGTTCATTATATCTTGGTGGAAGCGCTCCTCTTGTTCCTCTGAATATGCTCCCATATTATTTTTGAAGTTGTTGAGGTGAGCGTCTAGGATATGGACCTTCAAGGATATTCTGCAACCCATCTCACCATAGCTTTTCACTAGAGCTTGAACCAGCTCTATATAGTTATCAGCCTTGTTGTTGCCAAGAAAGTCCTGTACTACAGCAATGAAACATTCCCAAGTTTTTTCTCCTTTTCTGTGAGCTTCTGTAGAAACTCTAAGCACGCCATAATTTTCCTTACTTGTGGTCCAGTGAAGATAACAGCTTTCACCTTTGCCTCTGAAATCTTAGGAAAGAAATTTCGAAGATATCTGAAGGCAGCAGACTCAAGAGCTGCAAAAAATTGTTTTATGAGACTCAGTTTGATGTGTAGTGGAGGAAACAAAACCTTTTGA
This sequence comes from Scylla paramamosain, assembly GCF_035594125.1. NCBI lineage: Eukaryota > Metazoa > Arthropoda > Malacostraca > Decapoda > Portunidae > Scylla > Scylla paramamosain. Next base: position 12,571,419 of record NC_087160.1, read on the forward strand.
GGATTCACCAATTTTTCATGTTTGATATTGTGTGCTGTAGTGTCAGTCCTTGGAGGTCATTGCTTTCTCTGGTAACGTGCTCCTCTGTCTCTACTGTCCCAAAGACAAAGAAAACAGGAATTCTTGGTAAAACTCCTTTCAGTTCCATCAAGAAAAGCCACCATCTTGAAGTCTCCAATAACTTCCAAGCCGTACTTGTTGTAGTTCAGTTTCCAGTGGAAGCTTTATACTGCTGTAGTCCTCTTTAAGATTCACAGAATGAGCAAGAGGGAGAGAGGGATACTTGTTTTGTGCAGAAGCACAGCTTTCAGGCTTTTGGAGGAGCTGTTAATGAAGAGTCTCCATTCATCACCACTGCAAACAATTCCAGTAGCCTGATACATCATTGCAGTATCATAGCTTGTCCTCATTTGCAATGAAGCTGGAGAAATGTTTGGCGTTTTCTTCGGCTGGTCACTTGCACACTGTCATCAAGTAAATCCCATTCCTTCAGCCTTGAAATCAAAAGCTCACCATTTGACTTTGTCAAACCAAGATCTCTGATGAGATCATTGAGGTCTCTGGTTATGGTAGTAAGGATTCCTCCCAACTACACCTGTATCTGTGATGTCACTGTCTTCCTCTCTGTTTAGCTCATCTTCTGACTTGCTGCTTTCTTCTAATAGTTGACTTCTTTCTGGAGGAGTTGGTAAAGGAAGATCAGCACTGTATGGTACTGATGCAATGGATGATGGAATGTCTGGATAGAAAACAGCAGGTGCATTTTTCCCAGATCGGCGTTTGGAAGGATCCACCACGCAGAAAAAGCAGTCAGTTGAGTGATCAGTAGGTTCACGCCATATTCTAGGAATAGCAAATTTCATGGGTCTGTTTTCCCCTCTATACCATCCTGTAAAAGAACAAAAGTATTCTAGAAAATTCTTGATACTTCCACATATTTCTACTGTATTCTATATGGTTCTAGAATATTCTGTTTACATTGAATAGAATGTTCTAAAATGTTCTTGAAATTTCTAGAAGTGTCTGGTAGAACATTCTCGAAGATTTGAAATTTCTGAAATGTAAGCAAATTCTTCTCAATATCAAAAATTTCTTGCTAGATCTTGTGAGTTCAAGAATGATCTTGTTAAATTAAAAATCTTTAGAACACTTTATATTCTTTATTTCAATGTTTTAACTTATTTGCAACATTTCAAAAGCGAGTAGATAACCAATTGAGATTTTGCAAAGGTCTTCTTTACCTGACATAAAAACTAATAGTAACCCATACTATAATGAAATAAGGCAAAAATGTAAATTTATTGTTCTAACCACATACACAAAAAAAGAAGTTTTTGGATCAAAATAACTTTTCCTATTTTGTTTATATGGAAATAACTAAAAAGAAAAAAAAAAGTTTGGGGCCAAGAACAAGACAAAAGTTAAATTTTGTTACACAGTGTTATATTTGCTAGGTCTATATTATTTAAAGTATAAAATGATAAATGTTGTTCTATATCCATAGTTACCAATATGAACAAGGTTTTATTGTGGAGTGTTTACGCTCTATTGACGCTGCTGCGTAAGTTTTTCTTTACCTGGTATCTCTTCTGTGACAGGGTAGCAAGGGTACAGGGAGACGGTTGGGGGGGAGGGGGGTTGTTAACATATAGCGCTAGAGAACTGGACAAGGCATCCTTCTTGGTTCCAGCCCGTGCTCCCGCCATCTACATCGTGACGTCTCTTGTAGCGTCACTGTTCGCCCCCGCTCTCTCCCCGGCATCAGACACTCGCACACCCACAGGCCCCCGCCGGCTGTTGTACGCGATCTGCTGCATCCTCATTTATCTTGTCTCTTATAAGTTTTGAAAGGCTGCATTTCCTTGAGCTCTTGCTTGCTTCAGTAGAGGTATATGAACATTCTTCACTGTTTGTGATGCCGCATGAAGATCCTCATTAACAAAGATGTTTGTATCCTTCAGCTTTCGTGAATTCCTCATTACAGACTCTCTATCACAATATCGGGAGAAGCGTGCCACAGTGGGATGATGCCTGGCGTCTTGGTGTATACTAACGCGATGGGCTCGTTCCAACAGCCCCTGGGAGCTGCAACATATCCTCTGGTAATGACGTTACAGCCACTGCTGTTTGTTCCCATGTCTCGTTTTCTTCACTTTCCTCCACGCCATTTATACGTATGATGTTCCTCCTGCTATAATCCTCTTGGTAATTCAGTCTTTCTACAAGCTCGTTTATCTTCATGTTTGACGTCTCAGTTTCTTCTGTCAGCTTCTCTATCTCATATTCCTTTGCGTTAGCTTACAAGTCATCAACCATCCATTGCGTAAATTTCAGGATGCCAGTTAGGTCTGTGATTTAGACAGCGTAGTCATTTAGACTACGCTGTGCAGTTCTGGTCCCCGTATTACAAGAAGGATATAGGTCCATTAGAATCAGTGCAGAGGAGAATGACTAGAAGGATACAGGGGATGAAGAGTATTCCTTACGGAGCGAGATCGAAGTTGTTAAATTTGCATTCTTTAGAGAGACGTAGGTTAAGAGGGGACCTGATAGAAGTCTTTAAGTGGTATAAGGGTTATAACAAGGGGGACGAAAGCAAAATTCTTAGGATCAGTAACCAGGAAAGAACATTGAAGAAATAACGGGTTCAAGCTTGAAAAAAAAAAAATTGGTTTAAAAAAAGAGATAGGAAGAAATTGGTTCTCAAATAGAGTGATAGATAAATAGAACGGACTCTGTAATCAAGTTGATAGTGATAAGTCATTAGGGAGCTTTAAAGAGATTAGAGAGATTTATGGATGGCGATGGTAGGCGGAAATAGGTAGTTATGATTTATTTAGGAACTGCCACGTGTAGGCCTGATGGCTTCTTGCAGCTTCCCTTATTTCTTATGTTATTATGTTCTTATTACTTCATCCTCATGGCACCACTACCATCTCATCTATTTCTAAAGCTGAACTCTTCTCTCAAACCTTTGCCTTGGATTCTCCACTCCTCCATCCTCTGACTACTTCATGCTACTCTTTAAGATCGTTCGGAGTGATGTTTTCCATGCCTTCGCTGGCCTTAACCCTTGGAAGGTTTATGGACCTGATGGGGTCCCTCCTATTGTTCTCTAAAACTGTGCCTCCGTCCTTGCACCTTGCCTAGTCAAACTCTTCCAACTCTTTCTATCAACATCTGCTTTTTCTTCTTGCTTGAATTTTGTCTAAATTCAACCTGCTCCTAAAAGGGGTTACCATTCAAATCCCTCAGATTATCTTCTTTGGCTGTAATTTCCTGCCTCTCTAAAATTTTTAATCTATCCTCAAAAGGAAGATTCTTAAACACTTATTATCACTTCACAACCTTCTATCTGATCGCCAGTGTGGGTTCCGTCAAGGCCGCTCTACTGGTGATCTGGCTTTCCTTACTAAGTCTTGTTGATCCTCTTTTAGGGATTTTGGTGAAACTTTTGCTGTTGCCTTAGACATATCAAAACCTTTTGATAAAGTCTGGCACAAAGCGTAGATTTTCAAACTAACAAACAAACTAACTAACTAACTAACTAACTAACTAACTAATTAACCTCCTGCGAGTTCTATCCTTCTCTCTGTAACTTCATCTCAAGTTTCCTTTCTGACCGTTCTATTGCTGCTGTGGTAGGTGGTCACTGTTCTTCTAAATCTATTAACAGTGGTGTTCTTCAGTGTTTGTCCTGTCACTCACTATCTTTTTATTATTTATCAATGATCTTCTAAACCAAACTTCTTGTCCTGTTCACTCTTACGCTCATGAAACCGCCTTACACTTTTCCACGTCTTTCCGTAGACGTCCAACCCTTCAGGAAGTTAACAGTTCACGCAAGGAAGGCACAGAACGCCTGACTTCTGATCTCTCTAAAATTTCTGATTTTGGAAAAGCAAATTTAGTATAGTTTAATGCCTCAAAAACTCAATTCCACCACCTATCAACTCAACACAACCTTCCAGACAACTATCCTCTCTCCTTCAGTGACACTGGACTGTCCCCCTCTTTTGCACTGAACATACTCTGTCTATCCTTTATTTATAATCTTAACTGCAAAACTTCACATCTCATCTCTTTCTAGAATAGCTTCTATGAAGTTAGGCGCTCTGAGTCATCTCCGCCAGTTTTTCTCACCCATCCAGTTGCTCTTTAGTTTACAGGTTCCTTATCCGTCCATGTATGGAACATGCTTCACATGTGTGTGTGGAGGGGGATGTGGGGTTCCACTCATACTGCTATTTTAAACAGGGTGTAATCAAAAGCTCTTTGTCTTAACACCTCCGCTCCTCTAACTGACTGTCTTCAGCCTCACTTTCATCGCCGCAAAGTTGCATCTTTTGCTATCTTCTGCCGCTATTTTTATGCTAATTGCTCTTCTGATCTTGTTAAATGCATGCCTCCCTTCCTCCCGCGGCCTCGCTTCACAAGACTTTCTTGTTTCTTTCACCCCTCTTCTGTCCACCTTTCTAATGCAAGAGTTAACCAGTATTCTCAGTCATTCATTCCTTTCTCTGGTAAACTCTGGAGCTCTTTTCCTGCGTCTGTATTTCCTTCTTCCTATGATTTGAACTCTTTCAAGAAGGAGGTTTGAAGACACTTATCCTTTAATTTTTGACGACCGCTTTTGACTTCACCTCAGTGGGTCATTTTTTTTTTTTTTTACTTTTTAATTATATTTTTGTTGCTCTTAACTGGTGGCAATAAACCCAATAAAACCCCCAAACCAGAGAGAAATATACTGATAGAGGAAGGAGCCTGGTAGAATCACCACATCAGAATACAATGGCAATGGAGGGGTCGTTAGCGGACACGCGTGGCTGCTGTGGTGATTATCAGGCTTAGGACGCAATCTGGGCTGGCGAACATGTGAGCGGGGGGGATTACGGGAATAGTAGGAGGAGGAGGAGGAGAAGGAGGAGAAGCAGGAGGAGGAGTCTACATGCCAATTGTCTCTGCAGTATTGACAGTATTGGTGAGTATGATGGTGATAATAATGATAGTGGTGGTAGTGGTTGTGGTTGTAGTAGTAGTAGTGGTGGTGGTGGTGGTGGTTTTGGTGGTAGAAGTAGTATTGTAGTAGTAGTAGTAGTAGTAGTAGTAGTAGTAGTAGTAGTAGTAGTAGTAGTAGTAGTAGTAGTAGTAGTAATAGTGGTAGTATTAGTGGTGTAGTAGTGGTAAATAGTATTGGTAGTAGTTGCGATGGTGGTAGTAATAGCTGTAGTAGTGGTATTATTATTATTATTATTATTATTATTATTATTATTATTATTATTATTATTATTATTATTATTATTATTATTATTATTATTATTATTTTAGGAATAGTAGTAGTAGTAGTAGTAGTAGTAGTACTAGGAGTTGTTGTTGATTATTATTATGGGTGAGGTTTTTTTCTATTTAATATTCGAGGGCTCATTATGTACGGTAATGTTAATTTTTCAGGAATATGCCGCATTTTTTCAACATTTATGGTGAGTTTGCCGTATATTACTTGCAGTGTAAAAATATGTGAGTCTAGTTTTTGCTGTTTTTACTCCTGCGGCTGCAAGGCTCTCGACATTAATCTTTCCTGGAAATGACTATGTTTGGAAGCATTTCCCGATATTTGTGAAAATGAACCTTTTATACCGAACCTGAATATTAAATCTCACTATGAACTAACACACACACACACACACACACACACACACACACACACACACACACACGAACATGTTGCGGCTTTAGATGTAGCACCTTTATTTAAGAAGATATATCCGTGTGTGTGTGTGTGTGTGTGTGTGTGTGTGTGTGTGTGTGTGATTGATTCACTCATTTGATTAATTTTATTGAGTCTGCTCAGTTAGTATTGGCACCACCATGATACATATTAGAGAAATCAAACTTTCTACCCCTCCTTATCAGTGAGTAGCTACATTGCTCTTGTTGCTTGTTGTTTAAATTCTAACTTTCATTTACGGAACCTGCCATCGTAATTTTATGACACCAAGATATTTGTAATCACCATCTGTAGCGATTTCAGAACCAAACTCATATATGAGATTATTCAGCGTAACTTTCCATCTGCTTATAACGACTATTTTTGACTTGTGACTGTTTTAATTCAATTTACATTCATTACTGAAAGCAAACTTATAAGGCATTCATTATAGGACTGTAGTTTGAGGGATTAGAACGGTCATTAGATTAGATTAGAATGTAGATTAGAATGTAGGCAAACTTCCAGCAAGAAGGAAAGGTAGATGTTGACAGACAGAGTTGAAAGAGTTTGACTAGGCAAGGTGCAAGCACGATGGTACAGTTTCGGAAAACAACAGTAGAGACCCCATCATGTTCGTAAGCCTTCCGAGGGTATAGGCCAGCGAGAGCATGGAAAACATCATTGCGAAAAATTTTAATAGGTAGCATGAAGTAGTGAGAGGGTGGAGGAGAGGGAGGAACAAGCCTTAAATAATCGAAGGTAGAGTTTTTAGCAAAGGTTTGAGCAGAGTTCAGTTTTAGAAATAGATGAGATGTCAGTGGTGCCATCTGATTGAAATAAAGGAGGGAAAGAAGAAGAAGCAAAGTTATTAGAGATGTTTTTTGACTAGGTGCCAGAAGTCACGAGGGGAGTTAGATCTTGAAAGATCTTGACACTTTCTATTAATGAAGGAGTTTCTTGCTATTTGGAAAGCAGACTTGGCATGATTCCGGGCAGAAATATAAAGTGCATGAGATTCTGGTGATGGAAGGTTCAAGTACCTTTTGTGGGCCACCTCTCTATCATGTATAGCACGAGAACAGACTGTGTTAAACCAAGGTTAAGGTTTGGAAGGTTTAGGTCGAGAAAAAGAGTGAGGAATGTACGCCTCCATGTCAGACACTATCACCTCTGTTATGCGCTCAACACACACAGACGGGTCTCTGTCACGGAAGCAGTAGTCATTCCAAGGAAAATCAGCAAAATACCTCCTGAGGTCCCCCCAACTAACATGCAAAAGTCCAGAGGCACCTCCGCTTAGGGGGATCCTGAGGAGGGATTGGAGCGATAGGACAAGATACAGATATGAGATTGTGATCGGAGGAGCCCAACGGAGAAGAAAGGGTGACAGCATAAGCAGAAGTATTAGAGGTCAGGAAAAGGTCAAGAATGTTGGTCGTATCTCCAAGACGGTCAGGAATACGAGTAGGGTGTTGCACCAATTGCTCTAGGTCATGGAGGATAGCAAAGTTGTAGGCTAGTTCACCAGGATGGTCAGTGAAGGGAGAGGAAAGCCAAAGCTGGTGGTGAACATTGAAGTCTCCAAGAATGGAGAATGGAGAAAGGTCAAGAATGATGGGCGTATTTCCAAGACATTCAGGAATGCAAGTAGGGTGTTGCATAAAGCATAGGAGATGGGTTTTCACCTTGTCGTACCCCACGCATTACATACAGAGGTGTCTGAGGTTTACTGATTTAACATAATGCAACACCTAATGTTATACATATTCCAGTGTGTGTGTGTGTGTGTGTGTGTGTGTGTGTGTGTGTGTGTGTGTGTGTGTGTGTGTGTGTGTGTGTGTTGAAGGGACAAAATTAAACGGTAATCTCCCCCACCCCCCCATATACACACAGAAGAGAGATAGATAAAAAAGATAGATAGATGGAGAGAGAGAGAGAGAGAGAGAGAGAGAGAGAGAGAGAGAGAGAGAGAGAGAGAGAGAGAGAGAGAGAGTGTTGGGTGGGGTAAAATATTGTGGAGCTACGTGAGACTTCCGTTTTCTGATGATAGCCCCTAACGAAGGCTGCTCTGCCCTCCACTCCTTCCTCCTGTCATCAATCTTTCTCACCCCCAGTAATGAAGGGGTGTCCGCCTCCCCCTCACACACTCCTCGGGATGCTAACGTAATTTATACTGACAGGACACCTTGGCTTCTTTTGATCTTGTTAGTCTATTGCCAGAGGAAAGTTACCTTAGATTCAAAAGATATGAAGTTATGAATATACTATTTCCCATTGGTTATAATAGTCATCTTGAAATGTGGTATCAGTGTCCTGTTTATTATTTCAGTATGATATCCGAACTCTATTTAAAGAAAGGCGGATTTTTTCTTGGCTTCCAGAAACTACAGACTGACGGTGTGATGTTCCTCTTTTCGCATTTTCTTTAACCCTACTACTTTAAGTATTAGTAGTTGGGCTAATTGTGATTGAGTAAGTTTAGAAAATTATAATTTTCTAAACTTACGCAATCACAACTCGCCCAATGTTAGTAGGAATGAAGTTGATATAAATGAAAGTGTACTAGACGAGTAGCAAGGAATGGTCTTTCACACCTTCGTTGCTAAAATAATCATCGAGATCTTCATCAAATTCTTTATTGATATCCAGAACAAAATTAAATATGGTATCGAAAGAGTTCATTTCGGAGAAACGTTCAATGTTCATTATGTATACGCAGCAGTATCCAGTGCATGCCGTGCCGCCATCCTCACGTGCAGACTCAGACTTACTTGACACTTGGAGAACAAAGGGAAGTTGTGTGATGCACCATATCTCGAGGCAAGCGTCACCCGTGAGTTCCGTTCTGACATGTTAGACAGAGAGGTGGAGGTAACTTGTAACTCTAAACAGCACCGCCGCGTATCACCTTCGTCATTGTGAGTTCTGCCAGTGACATCTCTGCAGCTAGAGGCCCTTCCCCTCCGCTGCGCTGGATACAGTTATGGCTGTTATCCTCTTGTCATACTACTACCGGGTTAACAGTATAATATTTCCATGCTGCTACTCCTGCATATCTACACAACACATTTCAGTAAAGATGCACGTAATGAAGACCACGGCCCGTAAATGTGTGGCTTTTAATGAACATTGTTAGACTTTGCAGTGCTGTAAGCAGCTAGCACCAGTCAGTCTTTACTCAGGTAGATATTAATGCGCTTCAGGACTTATTAATTATTCCGCGCCTCGAGGAGGAAGATGGAAGATAACATTATTTTCGCAGCTTGGGTGGATAAGTAATCCATGTCACAGTCAGCGATGAATGAACTGCAATTATTCACCTCTCTTGGGTCTTCGTGAAGAGTCGATGAGAGTAAGTAAACTTGTGAAAATTATATCAACACAAATGGATTGATATGGTTAATAATGCGACACAGTGTATCCCGCAAGAGGAATTTCCGTTAGTAAGTCGAGTTATTGTAGTGGCGCGGCTGTAGCTGGCTGGTGAGGGTTGTTATTAGGTTTGTTGTTCCTTTCTGTTGTCTTTTCCTTTTATTATTCCCTAGCTTATATTAACTTAGCGTTGTACACAGTAATGAAGTTATTCAGGAAGTTAAGTGGCTCTGGTGCCTCTTACCTTGCCTGGCTGGGGAAGGTTGCATTATTTTTGTCGATTCTCTCCTTGTCTTCTTCTTATATGTTATTTCCATGCATATGCGTAGGTTCATTTCATGTTGCGGTTAGTAATGTAGGTGTGTAGGTCTTTGTGGTGTTGTCATTCTAAGAAACTGATGCAGCAGCTCAACTAACGAGATGCACAGGAAATGAAACGTTTAATTAAATTTCGAAACCTGACATGAATATAGTTTTAGTGGCATATTCCACTTTGTGCTTTGACTTGTGTTCGACGAATTACGTTCTGTCAACATTCGTAGTATCCCGTTGTCTTGTTTGCTGTGATGCCTGCTGGGTTGTGTTGGCGGAAAAATAATTGGCTGTACAGGATGAAGGTACTACATAATAAATAATTCCATAGACTCCTCTAACAAAACTTGTTAGCAGTTTTCCTTAAATTTTTGCTGGAATCGACATTGATTGATAGTTTGCTACACCATTCATCTTCCGCAGCTCTGTAGATGTACCCAGATCCATTTGAACCATTAATTTGTCATCGCTGCAACCTCCCGCGTCACCTGAATTCCATCGCGGGGCGACCTGGAGATGTAATCATTCAATTCTACATCGATGCATCATTTATATTAATCGAAAACAGCACTAGACCAAGAAATTATCCAGAGGCACGCCAATAGCAGACGCGGCCTAATTAAATGCTACCCTTTGATGACGTCCTCTTTTGTCCCCATTGACATTATCAACTGACGGCACATGAATATAGTTTCAAGAGAGAGACGACCCACCATTCCAAACTTTGCCTATTTCGCTGGACTTTATCAGATGCCACTTTTTTTTCCTCGGGGGTCAGGTTGAGGGGATAGGAACGCACTATATACTGTCCCTACGATTTAAAAGGCTGTCGTGAGCAGACAGGAAAAGATGGAGAGGGAAAGAGAGTGAGGGTAAAAAATGTCATAGGAAGCTAATAGGTTTGAAAGACGAGGTCGTTTTCGAGGGATCCAGTGTTGAGAATCTCCTCGGACGGGCGCATGCAGGCGGGCGGGCGCGCTGGCTGCTCCCTGCGTGTACCCTCTTCCAAAGGGATCGTGTCCTCGGAAACGATTAGGCTTACATCTGTATGACAGTCTTTTTGAGAGAGAGAGAGAGAGAGAGAGAGAGAGAGAGAGAGAGAGAGAGAGAGAGAGAGATCACACTCCAAGTTACCAATTCCTGTCGGGTCCAGTATTGAATGAGATTGAATGTAAAGTTAATCGGATCTCTGTGGCATGTTTTTATTCCTTCTTTTCTTAACTGACGTATTTCTTTTGGAAGTGAGGCGTGTTGGGTGGAGGAGGAGGAGGAGGAGGAGGAGGAGGAGGAGGAGGAGGAGGAGGAGGAGGAGGAGGAGGAGGAGGAGGAGGAGGAGGAGGAGAAGAAGAAGTTGGAGGAGGAGGAGGAAAAGAACAGCAAGAGGAGAGGGAGGAGGAGGAGGAGGAGGAGGAGGAGGAGGAGGAGGAGGAGGAGGAGGAGGAGGAGGAGGAGGAGGAGGAGGAGGAGGAGGAGGAGGAGGAGAAGTTGGAGGAGGAGGAGGAAAAGAACAGCAAGAGGAGAGGGAGGAGGAGGAGTTGGAGTGAAAGGAATGACTTGAGAGAAAGGATGAGATGTTGTGAGGTAAGATCACTTGAAAGACGAGGTAGACAAGATGAAAGATTCAAAGAAGCGTCCTAGTTGAAAACAGCCTGTTAATACCCGCCTACTTGTGTGTACGTGTTGGTTGCGGGTGACTTTGAACTGTGTTATGAAATGTTCCTGCGTCCACGTCGCCTCTTTGTGGCACCTGCTTGGGCTTCAAAGAATGTGTTCTTGAATGTAGTGATAGCGTAGCAAAGGCTTCTATATCACTAATGGAAGAACATCCGATTAATGAGAAAAAAAAAAATGTGAACTCGACATGTAATTTATGAGGTCAAAATAGTCCCTGATACAAGAACAAAGCGTTTCATCATACGTGCCTTTGCTATTTCCGCACACACACACACACACACACACAGAGAGAGAGAGAGAGAGAGAGAGAGAGAGAGAGAGAGAGAGAGAGAGAGAGAGAGAGAGAGAGAGAGAGAGAGAGAGAGAAATTGGTGGAAGATGTTCCAAAGTGTAAGACTGAGAGAAAGTAATTAGAGTATAAAGGAAAAATGATAAATGGAGATCGGAAAATAAACCGGAGGACTTAAGGATGAAGGAGGAGAAGGAAAGGTAAAAGTGAATGAAATAGGAGGAGGAGGAGGAGGAGGAGGAGGAGGAGGAGGAGGAACTACTGAACAGGACTGGGTAAAAATGGAGGGACTGATGACGAGTGATTGAGGGGGAAGGAGGGAAAGGAGAGATGGCGGGGAAAGAAGGAGGGAGGGACTGAGAGGAGGAAGACTAAAGAGGAAAGTAAGAAGAAAGTCTAAAGAGTGTTCAATCAAGAGGCATTAGCGGCATTACCTCTGAAATCAGCTGGTGAAGGAAGAGGTGGAAAGCAGGAAGGGAGGGAAAGGGAAAGACGAAGGGAAGGGAAGAAGAAAAAAATATGGAGAAAGTAAAGGGAGGAAGAAAAATGAGGAGAAAGGGAGGGAAGTAAGAAAAAAATATGAGAAAAAGGGAAGGGAGGAAGAAAAAATTGTGAGGAAAAAGGGAAGGGACAAATGAAAAAGGAAGTATGGAGTAGAGAAAGAAGAGGGACAGAGAAAATAAGGGAAGAAAAGAGGAAGTGAGAAAATAGGGGTGAAGGAAGAAAGTAAGGAAGATGAGAGAGAGAGAGAGAGAGAGAGAGAGAGAGAGAGAGAGAGAGAGAGGAGAGAGAGAGAGAGAGAGAGAGAGAGAGAGAGAGAGAGAGAGAGAGAGAGAGAGAATGTGCATTTTATATGCATATCTATGGAACAGCAAAATTTATCGTCTTTACCGGGCTCTCTCTCTCTCTCTCTCTCTCTCTCTCTCTCTCTCTCTCTCTCTCTCTCTCATCTCTCTCTCTCTCTCTCTCTCTCTCTCTCTCTCAACACTTCATTATATTTGCCCTACAAATTAACATTATAAACGAAATGTGCCAGCTGCCCCCCGTAAGCTCTCTCTCCTATTCGTCCTTCACTTGTATAACGAAACATATCCATTGTTGGTACATAAAACTTAGCGTTCGATTTATCCTGCAAATATTTATGAAAAGTGCAGTTTACGATGATGACAATAAAGATAAAAATATTAAAAAGGTGGTGGTGGTGGTGGTGGTGGTGGTGGTGGCGGTGGATGGATCTAACACAATAACACACGGGTCATTGGTGGGACGTGATGGAGTTTAGCGTGAATTTTCCTCCTTATTCAATTTTTTTTTCTTTGGATATTGCAAGAGAGAGAGAGAGGGGAAAAAAATGAAAATGAGCTCAATAGCCGTAACTTTTCTCGCGATTTCCTCTCAACTTGGAATGTGGAGTTTAAGTTCTGCCCTTGAAAAGTTGCCGTTTATAAAGAAGCCACGAACTTGGGAGGATATACGTAGTTAGTCAGTTGATTAGTTACTTAGTTCGCTAGTGTCTTAAGTATAAGCCATGAAGTATTGGAAGGATGAAGTAACGTGACTGTTTAGGTGGTTAGGTAGTTAGAGTGTTAGTGTCATCAAGAAGAAACGAACCAAGCATATGATTAATTGATTGGTTAGTTGACTGATTACTTTGTTAGTTTGTTATTATCCTAAAACTAAATTCGAGTCAAATAGTTGGGTAGGTTAGTTAATTAGTAAGTTAGGGGGTCACACACACACACACACACACACACACACACACACACACACACACACACACACACACACACACACACACACACACACACATCAACAGATATTAGATAGCTAAATAGTGCAAGATATAATTGTACCTGCCGACATCGATCTTACTGTAACACGGAGAGCAAGACTAAAGTAAGACTGTAACACATGAGAGCAAGACAAAAAAAAAAAAAAAATAAAAAATAAAAAATTATTAAAAAAAAGGAAAAAAGAGAAAGAGATAAGAAATCATAATAAATATAATAAATAAGATCATAATAAAAGATAGACGAGATAAGATTAAAAGGAAGAAATTGATATAAAATCTCAAGACAATACTTATGATGAGAAGAAAATGATGATAAAAATTCAACCAAGAAAAAAATAAGTAAGAAGAAAACAACAAGACTAAAGGGTCATTACGATCAAAGTAGAGAGAGAGAGAGAGAGAGAGAGAGAGAGAGAGAGAGAGAGAGAGAGAGAGAGAGAGAGAGAGAGAGAGAGAGAGAGAGAGAGAGAGAGAGAGAGAGAGAGAGAGAGAGAGAGAGGAATGATGAGGGAGTACGCCGTTCGTCAGTTGGTGAATGAGGATAATTGTCGCAGATGAGGGGAAGTGAAGAGGCAGCTGGAGAGGAGGTAGAAAGGGAGCTCTCGAGAGGAAAAAAAATGAGGTCATTACCTAAGTTAGGGAGATAATACAGACGGGAATTCAGGAAAAGTCGACGGCAGGATGGGCGGGTTGGTAGGCTGGAGGTAGGGAGGGAGTGAGGGGGGAAGGAAGGTACAGAAATGGAAGGAAGGTAAGTGGGATATTGGCCTCCTCCATAGGTGGGTAAACTGCTTGGAGGATGGACGGAGCGGAAGTCAAGCAGTGAAGGTAGATGAGTAGGTAGGTAGGTAGGTAGCTGGGTAGGTAGCTGGATGAAGTAGATAGGTATGCAGGTGAAGGACAAACAGTGAAGGTAGATAAATAGGTAGATAGTTGAGTACATAAGTAGATAGATGGAAGCAAACGATAAAAGTAGACCGATAGGTAGCTAAGTGGGTAGGTAAATAGACTCGCAGATAGAAGACTAGGTAAATTGGATGTGTAAATGGTTGGCTAAGAGTGAATGAATGACAAAGTAAATCTTAAGCATTCACTTTACTGTGTTTTGTCTTTTCCCGCAATCTTGAGTCCTCTGATCTGCTGACAACTAGTATTTTCAACAGATAAAAGGACATAAGATTGAGGGAAAGACAAACTATAGGTAAAGCAAGTGCATAAAGGTTATTCGACTTAAGACATGACTGAAGAGGTAGGTGTGTGGTACTGGGTAGGGAAAGGAAATTGACTACAAGAAGGGAAGGATAGACAGCTGGGTGTAAATGGGTGGATTCAAGTGTAGGAAAGTTATCTCCTCGTCTGCTGTAACTTCTTGATCTTAATGCAGTGGGTCTAGTGCAAGTTTCGAGTGTCATTTCGAAAGGCAACACTACCAGCACATGGAGTGATCGAGTAATTTATATCCTCTGCCTCTATTAATTTTGCATCGTCTAGGTTACCGAAATGAAGCAAGAAGTATCTTGCTATCGTTTACAGTTAGGGGGTTAATTGAAGGACGCCACCTGCCCTCTTGGAAGTGAAGCCTCATGTGTTACCTCAAGGTAAACGGGGAGCTGGTGGCGTGGCCTGGAAACTTGTTTGGCCTCCATGCACCATAACCACCACCACTACCTAGTTTTGAGATGATCCACACAGCTGACGACGCCTCTTTCTCGTGCTGCATGTGGTCCAGATATAACAGGCACCGAGAACATTCGCACCACTTCCTGTTTCATACATTGGTCACTGGCACGTTTGAGGAAAGTTGCTGAGTAGTGGCATTATGAGGTTCAAGGATTTTAATGAGATGACATTTCGCCAGCTTGGATTGTTGAACTTTGAACTTAACCTAATTAAGACTCTCGAAGGCACCTATCAAGTAATTCCGTCTCTCCTCCTCACATTCTTATCGTATGTTGTGCCTCAAAGTTGGCGGAGCTCCTAATTGAATAAGTAATGGCTGTAATGTGTTACGCATCTTTTTATGAGCATATTCGGCTATTGCTTTTATTTTATTTCCTTTATAATCCTTGTTTACTTTTCGCTCTATGATAAAAAATTTCAGAATCCTTTTGTGCAATAAAGAAGATAATATAATTTTTACTTTACTATTTTCGCGTACTGTTTCTGAGCCATTGTCTCTATTTCTGTAAAATTTCTACGTGCTTGATATTACTGCTTTAAAGTTCGGCGATTTTTCCTTTCCATGTGGACTTTCCTTTTCCTGGTAATCTAAAGAGCAAGAGAGATAACATAAATAGATACATGAATTAATTTCAATCCCTTTGTCTCGCTTTGTAGATACAACTGACTGTGCTGTGATACGAACGTTTATTTGATAGAACTTGATGCTTTTCCTTTTCCATCTGCTGATCTTCACTTGCACAACAGAAAATATGGCAAATGCGACATATAGCCTTTGATTTGTGTGTGTGTGTGTGTGTGTGTGTGTGTGTGTGTGTGTGTGATTTTTCATTTATAAAGTTGATTTTTTTTTTTCACTTGCTTACCATCCTTTGCTAGTCACACGAGGAACAAAAATAGCATACTGCCTATAATATGTAACTCCATCTTTTTGTTCCGCAAAAAACAACATTTTGCGCGTGTATGATATTTCTGTAGTAATGGTCTTTCATATGGATACTTTATTGTGCGGATTACCTCAGGAGGAAAAGAGTTACCTGAGGAACAACAGATATGTTAATTAGCGGTAACCTCCTCACTTTATGTCCTTCCCAGCAAGGACATAGAATTACCCAGCTTCATGTAACCACTGTGTGAATAGAATACCACTAATAAAAGAGGCTTGTACAATTTCGTAAGACCCTGCTAACAGAAAAACGAGGGAACGAATAGTTTACACCTCTTTCGTTTTCTACTTTCGCATTTCTTCCCCAAAGCCGTTTCAGCTAATTAGATGAAGTAACAAACGTTATTCTTCCATTACTGTTAAAATCGCCAATACAAGGTTACGTCACGCACTCTCAAAAGTGAAGCGCCGCACGGTATAATCAAGGTTATCGAGGACCTGGCGGGTCGCAATGGAAAGGTTACTACTACTACTTCCCTTTTGTGAAATCTTTACGTCATTGTATAAATAGACTAATATCGCCTCCAGACATGAGCCCTGGCGTGGGAGGACAAGATAGTGTGTTGAGTAGTATTGGTTGCATTATGAAACACATAGGATTATGTCAGCGGTGTAAAAGTGGTTCGCCTTCAGATTATTGATGTGTAGGTGGGTGTTGGGGAGAGAGAGAGAGAGAGAGAGAGAGAGAGAGAGAGAGAGAGAGAGAGAGAGAGAGAGAGAGAGAGAGAGAGAGAGAGAGAGAGGGTGGTAATCAAAAGCAAGGACAAGGATATGATTGAATAATCTCTCTCTCTCTCTCTCTCTCTCTCTCTCTCTCTCTCTCTCTCTCTCTCTCTCTCTCTCTCTCTCTCTCTCTCTTTCACAACTTATACCAATTAAACTGTTGATTCTCCCGATTCTATTCCTCTTTTCCCTCTCTTCCTTTCTTTCTATTTCCTTTTCAGCCGTTTCCTTACTTTCTTCCCTCCTCCCTTTTCCTTTCATTTCTCTCTCACTCCTTCCCTCCCTTCGTTTCTCACGCTTCGATACTTGCTCGGCTTAACACAGTGGAACTAGGACAAACACACACACAGAGCCCGCCCTCCATCGACACACACACACACACACACACACACACACACACACACACACACACAGTAATAGGAAGAGGTATTACAAATTTTCTTTAATTGTAGAAGTTTTCATTTCATCTTTTTTTTTTGATAGTAACAGTAAAGTTTGTCTCGCAAAATGAGGAGCAAAATGTTCTAATTACACGAATTGTAAATATGAGGGCGTTTCTGTTATGTAATTAAAGCTTTGAACGGCGTTTTTATTAATCGTAATTATACTTTTCTTTTTCTTTTCTTCTCTTTCTTATTGTGTACATTGCGATGCGGGGTGGGGTTTGTTCGTTGGTGTTTGTGTGTTTGTTTGTGGTTTTCAGCAGGAAGGAAAACTCTGATTTAGAATGGCAGTGATGATGATAGTAGTAGTAGTAGTAGTGGTGGTAGTAGAAGTAGCAGTAGTTGTAGTAGTAGTAGTAGTAGTAGTAGTAGTAGTGATGGTAACAGTGATGAGAATAATGATGCTGATTCTGATGCCGATGATGATGATGATGATGATGATGGTGGTGATGATGATGGTGGTGATGATGATGATGATGATGATGATGATGATGATGATGATGATGATGATCATGATGATTATGATAATAATAATAATAATAAGTTATCATTATTGTTATTATTATTATTATTATTGTTGTTATTATTATCATTATTATTATTATTATTATTATCATCATCATCATCATCATCATCATCATCATCATCATCATCATCATCATCATCATCATCATCATCATCATCATTTTTCTTGTTATTGTTATTTCGTGTTTATGTTTATCCTCATCCTCATTACCACACCACACCACACCACACCACACCACACCACGCCACACTATCAAAAGAGTCTTTCCTACAGCAGTATAGCACAGACCTCTCTTTTCTCAATCCCACCCGAATCTTTTCCATTCTCACCTTTGTTCCTTCCATCCCTGAGTTAATTACTCCTTGTGATCCTGGTACGTGTCTTTTTCCTTCTCTCCCTGTCCCTTTCTCTTGTACTTCCCTCAGCCAGCACCAGGAGGCCTTTGTAGCCTTTAAAAAGTGTGTCTTGTACCCCTGGAGGATCGTTTGGTTTTACGCTACGTGAGTGGAGTCTGACATCGAGTTTATTTATTGTGGATGAACGCTGTTGTTACTTTCCTGAGAGTTGGGTCTGTGTACCTCCTCCTCCTCCTCCTTCTTCTCCTCCTCCTCCTCCTCCTCCTCCTCCTCCTCCTCCTCCTCCTCCTCCTCCTCCTCCTCCTCCTCCTCCTCCTCCTCCCGTTGTGTGTATCTTTGTACGAGCTGCCTGTTGGGTGTGCTGGCTGCGTCCTCTGCCCCCGGCGTGCTGTGTGTCTTGCTGAGGGTGTTCCAGACTCTGACATTTCCTTCAGGGTTCTCAGAGTGTTATCCCCGAGTGCCGTGTCAGCAGTTTGTACAAGGCATGGGGTTCAGGGCATTGTTATTGGTTGGTAGTGGTGGTGGTGGTGGTGGTAGTGGTGTTAGTGGTATTGGTGTTGATGATGGTGATGGAAATGGTGATAGTGATGATGATGATGATGATGATGATGATGATGATGATGATGATGATGATGATGATGACGATGATTACCACAGCTATTACAGCTACTACTGCTGCTGCTACTACTACTACTACTACTACTACTACTACTACTACTACTACTACTACTACTACTACTACTACTACTACTACTACTACTACTACTAATGCAGCTACTGCTGCTGCTGCTGCTGCTGCTGCTGCTGCTGCTGCTGCTGCTTCTGCTTCTGCTGCTGCTGCTGCTGCTGCTGCTGCTTCTGCTTCTGCTGCTGCTGCTGCTGCTGCGGCTTTTACTACTACTACTACTACTACTGCTGCTACTGCTACTACTACTACTACCACTACTACTACTACTACTGCTGCTGCTGCTGCTGCTGCTGCTGCTGCTGCTGCTGCTGCTACTGCTGCTGCTGCTACTACTGCTGCTGCTGCTGCTACTACTACTGCTGCTGCTACTACTACTGCTACTACTACTACTACTACTACTGATGATGATGATGATGATGATGATAATTATAATAATAATAATAATAATAATGATAATAATAATAATAATAATAATAATAATAATGATGATGATAACAGTAATAATAATAATAATAATAATAATAATAATAATAATAATAATAATATTAACATTGATAATAGTAATAATAGCAATCGCACTAATGATAATAAACGTTCTTTTATTCTTTCAAGTTCTCGCGGGAAGATTCCTGGAACGGACAATGTTATCATTTTCATATTACTTAGACAATAGAGTGTTTAACATGATACATTATTCATATTCAGTGTGACAATACCGTATTAGAATGCTGTCATTCTCTCTTGCTTTTCAAGGAACCCAATCATTATTGTTATTATTATTATTATTATTATTATTATTATTGTTATTATTATTATTATTATTATTATTATTATTATTATTATTATCATTGTTATTATTGTTATTATTATTATTATTATTATTGTTATTATTATTATTATTATTATTATTATTAGTAGTAGTAGTAGTAGTAGTAGTAATAGTAGTAGTAGTAGTAGTAGTAGTAGTAGTAGTAGTAGTAGTAGTAGTAGTAATGATATTGATAGTGACAATGATAATGATGATCTTAATGATAGAAAATTATAGTAATAATGGTTATGATAATGGGATATTTTGTATGGTAATTGGTAAAAAGAGAAGAAAGTAAAATTTAATGGGATATGCTATCATAAAAAAACAAGCGAAGTAAACTAAATAAAAAATAAGAGCAATAGAAAGAAAAAAAAAACGCAAGATATGTGAATGTGGTCAGAAGATGAGTCGCTTTGATTATTTTTATTTTTTTTTTTTTATCGTATGTGTGATTAATGGTGATGTGCATAAAAGCTCTAGTTTTACTTGTATGTAATTGAATACGCATGTTCTGATCGCTGCCTGCCCACCCACCCACCCACCAATACACATCCACCCACCCACCCACCCACCCACACACACGCACTCACACTCAACAAATATTTCTCTTATTTTTTACGCGAGTTTCAGGGGAAATTTGTTTAATGCATCTCCTCACCTCCACCTACAACGCCCTCCAGTCTCTTTCTCCTCCTCCTTCTGCCCATTCCCATTTCTCTTTCTCTCCTACCTCTCCATTTCATCCTTTCCCTCCTTCCCTCTCTGTTGAGTTGTTTTCTTGCGCTGAAACTTTGTAATTGTTGTTTTTGAAAGGGTGTCGAGTGGCGGTAGTGGCGGTGATGGTGATGCAGACGGTGGAGGCAGTGGTAGTGGTGGTGATGGTGGTGATGGTGGTGGTGGTGGTGTTTTTCTTGTTATTTCTTCAGTTTACATTCTTTATTGTATTTTCCCGTCCTTCTGTGTATCATTTTGCCCTCAGTATCACAAGTAAATATATTTTTGCATATATATTTATTTATTTGCTGCAGGAAAACTGATTCCTCTGAACACGACTAAATTTGTATTATCCATTGCAACGCAAGACGGAAAAGGAAGGGATATATGGCCAGCAATAACGAAAATATTGCAGTCTTTCCACAGAGAATACGTTACTTCGCAACAAATAAATCAGGCAGAATACAATTTAATATTTGTTCGAGTTTCTTGTTGCTCGAAATGATTTCACGGAGAGGAGGAGGAAGACGAGGAGGAGGAGGAGGAGGAGGAGGAGCAGCAGGAGGAGGAGGAGGAGGAGGAGGAGGAGGAGGAGGAGGAGGAGGAGGAGGAGGAGGAAAAAGAAGAAGAAAAAAGAACAGAAGCAGGAGCAGGAAATGAAGAAATAAACAAAAACAAAAAGAAATAATAGATAGCGAACAAAGAGAAGGAAAAAGAACAAAAATATAGCGAATATGAAGTACAAACAAGAAAAAAAGAAGTACGAGTAGATGATAAAAAGAAGGGGAACAGGATTATAGAGACGAGGAGATGAAGTCAGTGAAAATAAAGAAAAAGAAGAAGAGGTGGGGAAAGAAAAAGGACGCGAAGGAGGAGATGAAGAAGATGGAAGAGGATGAGGGGGAAGAAGATAGCAGGGAGAGGTTGGGGGTGCCAGCGGTGTGTGCGGCGGTATCATGTTGTTTACCTCCTCGCGGCATACAGGCAGAGAGAGAGAGAGAGAGAGAGAGAGAGAGAGAGAGAGAGAGAGAGAGAGAGAGAGAGAGAGAGAGAGAGAGAGAGAGAGAGAGAGAGAGTTGCTTTCGTTGAACCTCCTATCGCAGTATCGTATTATCAAATATGTCAGCGTCTTTTCTCGACTTGTTATAACAGCATTACGTATTAGAAGTTCTCGATGATGTTCAGGAGTGTTTTGTTTGATACGACGATAGGTGAACAAAGGATTCCACATTATCAATAAGAAAAAAAAACTCCCTTGAGAACTAGACTGATCATCTCTGTGGCCTTTGAAATCAGTCCTTTTGACAGACCGAAGCGTTTCAGAATCTCGGTCTTTGCTTCTTTTCATCCACTTTCATCCTTCCTTAGTCCTCATTCCCTCCTCCTCCCATCTGATCCTCACCAATCCATGTCTCTCTCAGGACTTATTCCTTATGCTGGAGGTCTACTCGTATTGTAGGTTGTGCGGCAGTCTGTTAACACGCCGGAGACACAAGAAGCGAGGGGTGAATGAAGGAAAGACAGAAGGAGGGAGGCGAGAGAAGTGAGTGGTAGGATGTGTGGGCATGAAGGAAGGAGGTGAGAGAGGAGGGAGAGACAGGATGAGGGAGGAGAGAGATGTGTGTGGCAGGATGTGTGGGTATGAAGGACGTGAGCGAGTAAGGAATGAGAGATGAATGGGAGAGGAAAGGAGGGAGGGGAGGAGATGTGGATGTCAGGAACTGTGGGCTTGAAGGTGACGAAGGAAGGAAGGAAGGAAGGAAGGAAGGAAGGAAGGAAGGAAGGAAGGACGATAGTTAGAGAGAGAGAGAGAGAGAGAGAGAGAGAGAGAGAGAGAGAGAGAGAGAGAGAGAGAGAGAGAGAGAGAGAGAGAGAGAGAGAGAGAGAGCTGGTTGATGTTTTCGCTTTGCAACATTGAAGTCATACTGCATTGAAAGGGGCAGACAAACAGAGGTAATGGGGGGAGGGATAAATGAAGGGAGGAAGGAGAAGGGAAGGAGGGGAAAGTGAGGGATGAAAAATGGCGGCAAGCAAGGGAAGTTTGTTTGCCTGGCATAAATCCCCTCTTCTCTTCCCCTTTCCTCGTCTCCAGCTCCCCTCTCCTCTTCTACTCCCTTCCCCTACCCTTCTCTCCCCTTCCCCACCCCTTTCCCTGCTAATGAACACTCGTGGTGAAGTAGCTATCACTGAGGGTTCGCGGCACACACACACACACACACACACACACACACACACACACACACACACACACACACACACACACACACACACACACACACACACACACACACACACACACACACACACTTCTCTGTGGTTGTTTTTCTCATCTTCTTTACCTTCGTTTGTTCATTTTTTTCTTCTTTCCTTCATTTTCGATTCTTCTTTCAGTCTTTATTATTTTCCTTCTCACCTTCTTTGATAATTTTTCTTCTTCCCTCTCTATTTTTTCCGTCTCTTTTTCTTCTTTCCTTCTTTTCAGCTCATCTTTTCTTGTTTTTCTCTTTCCACTCCTTCAGTGCCATCTTTTGTTTTCCTTCACGTTTTTCTCTTTTCTGACGCATTCCTTATTTTCTTTCCTGTTCTCAGCCTCTTTCTTCTTTCCTTTTTTTTCTTTGTTTCTCTGATTTTTCACACACACACACACACACACACACACACACACACACACACACACACACACACACACACACACACACACACACACACACACACACACACACACACACACACACACACTCTCTCTCTCTCTCTCTCTCTCTCTCTCTCTCTCTCTCTCTCTCTCTCTCTCTCTCTCTCTCTCTCTCTCTCTCTCTCTCTCTCTCTCTCTCTCTCTCTCTCTCTCTCTCTTACACACGTCTCTGAACTTGTTTTCTTTCACGTTTTTAAGAGGAAAGGCACCGCACTTGTCTTTATTACTTTTTCCTGTGAACGATATAACAATCCTCTACTTGTACGTCTTTACTACTACTACTACTACTACTACTACTACTACTACTACTACTACTACTACTACTACTACTACTACTACTACTATTACTACTATTGTATCATCCTGTCAAGAAATAATGCAACATGCTGGTATATTTTTCTGTACTTTCGCTTCACATTGCCGGGGTTTAGTGTGTCAGCGTGTCAGTCTCTTGAAGGCTGGGACTATTAGGGCGCGTCTCCCGTCAAGTTGCAGCCTTCGAGTTCACTTTGTATTGAGTTAAAGCGAACGTAAGAAGAAGAATCGTGTTCCTTCAGTCATATAGGAGGGAAAGAATAACCAAGACTCGTGTGTGTGTGTGTGTGTGTGTGTGTGTGTGTGTGTGTGTGTGTGTGTGTGTGTGTGTGTGGTCAATAAATATCTATCCATCTATCTATCTGTCTATCTATTTATCTATCTGTCTATCTATCTATCTATCTATCTATCTATCTATCTATCTATCTATCTATCTATCTATCTATCTATCTATCTGTCTGTCTGTCTGTCTATCTATCTATCTATCTATCTATCTATTTATCCATTCATCTGTCCATGTATTCTCTCTCTCTCTCTCTCTCTCTCTCTCTCTCTCTCTCTCTCTCTCTCTCTCTCTCTCTCTCTCTCTCTCTCTCTCTCTCTCTCTCTCTCTCTCTCTCTCTCTCTCTCTCTCTGTGTGTGTGTGTGTGTGTGTGTGTGTGTGTGTGTGTGTGTGTGTGTGTGTGTGTGTGTGTGTGTGTGTGTGTGTGTGTGTGTGTGTGTGTGTGTGTGTTTCCAGAAAGGCTAGAACTAGAGCTTTGAACTGGTGTTTTCTGAAAAAAAAAAAGCAAAGTCCGTTTAGTTCTTGATTGTTTAATTTATACAGTGAGAGTGAATGGGTGTGTTTGTGCGAAAGGAAAGAAAAAAAGGGAATGGAGAGAGAGAGAGAGAGAGAGAGAGAGAGAGAGAGAGAGAGAGAGAGAGAGAGAGAGAGAGAGAGAGAGAGAGAGAGAGAGAGCGTGTCCCTGTGAAAGACGTTGGGGAGGGGAGCATACATAATGAGGGCAGTTAAAGGAGGGAGGGGGGAGGGTGAGTAGAGGCAAGGGCGAAGAGTGATGACTGGCAGGCAAGAGGGTTGTGATTGTTGCTGCTTTTATGGTTGTTTTTTGTTAAGGTGGTGGTGGTTGCGGTCGTGGTGATGATGGTTGTAGTGGTCGTAATGATAACAATTTTTCCAGTGGTGGCGATGAGGGTTTTATAGCTTTGCAGTAGTCTAGTCACTGTAGTAGTAGTAGTAATAGTAGTAGTAATACATAGTAATAGCATTTGAACAAGTAACTGAGGAAGAGGTAGAAACAGTGATGGTGATGATGGTGTCGGTAACAATAGTGTAGGAGTGGTAGTAGTGATGTCTGCTGGCAATAAGTGTCAAATTGATGGTTTCACTCCCGCTCATCACCTCCCATCATCGCGCTGTCTTGCCCCGTCCCTCTAGATACACAACAAACGAAGAACGGAAAATACAAACGAAAATAATGAAAGGGTAACGATTCTCATCAGCGAAATGAAAATGAAAAAAAAAAAGTTCTTGGTAAATAAACACTGAATCCAGTGAGAGAGAGAGAGAGAGAGAGAGAGAGAGAGAGAGAGAGAGAGAGAGAGAGAGAGAGAGAGAGAGAGAGAGAGAGAGAGAGAGAGAGAGAGAGAGAGTTGAGTAGTATTCCCAAGCCTTTTTATTCTTTAATCAGCAAAGTAACAAGAGATTTGCATGTGATGGCTAAGAGAGAGAGAGAGAGAGAGAGAGAGAGAGAGAGAGAGAGAGAGAGAGAGAGAGAGAGAGAGAGAGAGAGAGAGAGAGAGAGAGAGAGAGAGAGAGAACAATGGAGTGAGCGGTGAGGGAGGGGGAAGGAAGAAGGGAAGAGGAAGGAAAGTAAAGGGTGCAGAGTAAGTGTGAGTGGAAGAACGAGGAAGAAAGGAAGGGAGAAAGACTATAATGGAGGAAGATTACTCCTTGCATAGAAAGAGAAATGAGAGATGGGTGAGTGGATGTAATGAAGGAGGAAGTGGAGGAGGATGGGGAAGAAAAGGCGGAGCGTTACAAAGTGTAGGAAAAATGAATAAAAAGAAAGAGGAAAAGGAGAAGAGAGGGAGGAAGGGAGTGTGGGAGAATGATGAGTAGATTACGGAATGCATAAGAATGAAAGAGAAGGAGGAGGAGGAGGAGCAGAAGAAAAAGGAGGAAGAGGAGACTGGGGAGGGAAGAGAATAATGGGAGAGAGTTAGTGGATATTGGGAAGAAAGGAGAGGCTGGAAATATAAGGAAATAGAAGGACGGGAGGAAGGGAGGGAAGGAAAGAAGGGAAGGAAAGAGAGGGGGAGAGACAGACTAAAATATTCTAAACAGATTTTCAGGATGGGATCTCTCCTCGTTCATTGTGGCGTGATAACAGCATGAGAGAGAGAGAGAGAGAGAGAGAGAGAGAGAGAGAGAGAGAGAGAGAGAGAGAGAGAGAGAGAGAGAGAGAGAGAGCGCACTCCAATTTGGAATATAAAGCTTTTAGTATGATGTCATTAGTTTCGTTTTTTCGTGATGATTTTCACATATATAATATTTAATAATATTACACACACACACACACACACACACACACACACACACACACACACACACACACACACACACACACACACACACACACACACACACACACACACACACACACACACACACACACACACACACACACACACACACACACACACACACACATATATCATTATCAAGCTTATTTATGATGAAGCCAAAGTTACCAGTAGTTCCTCTTTTCTATTTCTCTTCCTCATTTCCTTCCTCCTCTTTTCTCTTCCTCCTCCTTCCTCTCCTTTCTTAATTTTCTCATCCCTCATCATCTTCCCCCCGCACTCCATTCACTCCTCCACCCTTGCTCCCTCCTCCCAAGCGCCACAGGTGGGCTCATGCTGGTGTGTTGGGGTATTAAGGGAAATGATGGCGTAATCTCCTGGATCTTCTCTTCCTCCTCCTTTTCCTCCTCCTCATTCCCTTCCTCATCCTGCTCCTTCTACTCCTTTGTGTCTTGT